>NC_050573.1:333382297-333727297 GCF_011100635.1 Trichosurus vulpecula
GAGAGATTAGAGATAGAGAGAGAAAGAGAGAGAGAGGGAACTCTGGTAATCATCTAAGGAATTATTTGAAATGACCTCTCAAAGTCAGCAAGTAAAATGAATGAATTTCACTAACATAGGAGGGTCAATAAAGTTGTTCCATCAAGACTATAACATCAATTGCATTAAGTATTCAAACTATAACTTCTATCCTTATATAAACCCTTAAACAAACTGTGCTCCTCACTAAAATCCCTGTCCCTGAAGTGGTTAATTTTCATCATGAGCCGTGGAACAGAAGAGTCAATGGTTATGTCCAAAGCCTTCTTTGTTTGGATGAAAATGAACTTGCTTAGCTTGGAAGTGTTTGCTCAGATGGGGCCAAAAGTCCCCAGTGTTGAAGGTCAGGGTCATGTCCAGTAAATTTTGCTTTTTCATCAAGAAACGGAAAAGGTACCCTTATTGGATACGGTTATGTGTCAGACTACAGGTTACATATGAAATGGGCACAGGGAAGGAATTTCCCCTTTAGGAACATTTTATAGGTACTCATTCAATTCAATCCAAATCAACAGACTTAAGGACCTTCCTTTTATAAGGCAGCATGGTAAGTACTGGGGCAAAATAAAATAAACAAACAAAAATCTCTGCCTTAAAAGAGTTTGGGGGGAATAAATAATCTGTCCACAGATAAAATGAAGAGAGGAAGAGTACTTACAAAAAAAGTGATTAAGAAAGGGTGGCCTGAAGAAAGCTAAGAACTCTCAAAGTCATGGTTAACCTTCTATAAAAAGCTACAGAAGTAGGAGATAGAGGGACAAGTTTGGAAAATACAAAGTAGATTTGTTTAGTTCTAACATATAATACATGTCTGATAAGTTTAGAAAGGTAAACTGGAATAAAATTGTAAAGAGTTTTAAATGTCAAGTGGAAGATTTTTATTTTATCCTAGAAATAATACTTAAGAAATTAAAAGCTCTTGATCAGAAGGATGACATGATCATATGTGTTTTCAGAAGATTGTTTTTGGTAACTGCATGAAGTGCAAATTAGAATGGGAGACCCTAGAATCAAAGAGAACAATGGGAGTTCATAGCAAATGCTGAGTCAAGAATGAATAAGACCCTGAGTTTTCAGATGAAGAAATCAAAGCTATCTATATGCATATGAAGAAGTGCTCTAAATAACTTTTGATTAAAGAAATGTAAATTGAAACAATTCTGAGGTACTACCCTCACACCTATCCTATTGGCCAACATGATGAAAAGGAAAATGATAAATGTTGGAAAGGATGTGGGAAAATTGGGACACTAATGCATTGTTGGTCAAGTTGTGAACTGATCCAACCATTCTGGAGAGTATTTTGAAACTATGCCCAAAGGGCAACCAAACTGCACATACCCTTTGATCCAGCAATACCACTACTAGGTCCATAACCCAAAGAGATCATAAAAAAGGGAAAAGGACCTATATGTGCAAAAATATTTATGGTACCCCATTTCATAGTGGCAAAATACTGGAAATCGAGGGGATGCCTATCAATTGGGGAATTGCTGAACAAGCTGAGGTATATGAATATAATGGAATACTATAGTGGAATAAGAAATGATGAACAGGCAGATTTCAGAAAAATCTGGAAAGACTTGTATGAACTGATGCAAAGTGAAAAGAGCAGAACAAAGGGAATATTATACACAGTATCAGCAACATTGTGTGATGATCAACTATGAATGACTCAGCTCTTCTCAGCAACACAATGATCCAAGACAAGTACAAAAGACTCACTAAGGAAAATGTTCTCCACATCCAGGTAAAGAACTGATGGACTGTGAATGCAGATTGAACAATATTTTTTTCACTTACTTTATTCTTTCTTTTTTTTTTCTTTTGATCTGTTTCTTCTTTCACAATTATGACTATTATGGAAATATTTTGACGTGATAGCACATGTACAAACTATATCAAATTGCCTACCATTTTCAGAAGAGAAGAGGGGAGGGAGAAAATTTTTGTTAAATGAGTGTTGTTAAATCTTGTTAAAATGAATGCTAAAAATTTTCTTGACATGAAACTGGGGAAAAAATAAAATACTACTTAATAGAAAAGGAAGGTGGAAGATATATCAGATTCCCTGCCATCTTATGGAGGGAGGTGGGGAGGGAGGGAAGAAAATCTGGAACTCAAAATTAACTTGGAGTTTACTGGCTAGATTCCTTCCTTTCTTTCTTTCATAAGAATTTAGGATTTGGGAGAGGCTGAGTTGAACAAAGAATTGAGTTACCTCTCCTTCAGATTTTTTTGCACTTTTCCTTCCTGGTGGCAAGCAGGGCAGAACCTGCCAATAGATTTTGGAAAGGAGAGGGGCAGCAGTTGCCCTCCATCCTACCTGGCCTCCAGTCTGCAAACATGTGGTACCTTTATGGCTTTTGCGTTCTTTTGTCTTTTCTGACTTTCCTTGTGTTGAGTATTCCAAGAGGGACAAATCTGGGCAATTATCGAGACTGGGAGGTCAGTCCAAAGTAGCAGACATCCCACTGTCAACTGCAACTCAGAGAAGTAGATGAGTACTGTGAAGAGCTACCATAGCAAATTAGCAACCTGTTTGGTCAAGCCCAGCAGCAAATCAACGTATTAGAAAGGAGAATGTGTCCTGCAAATAGTCAGCCTAGTTGAGAAAAGATTCACCTCAGTTATCACAGATGTCTTGCTCCAGTGGAAATTTGTTGTCATCTCAAAGGCAGGAGAAAAGGACTCCTAGAACCATGTGTCACAAGTTGAGTTCTCACAACCATGAGTTATATAAACACATGAATCCACTACTTTTGTGCACTTTCCTGGGCCAGGTGGGTGCAGAAGGGAGAGTACACCCTGAGGTTGCAACATATTTTTAAATTTCTGTGCTGGAGATACCTTCTCAGCAAATAACCCTGTTGTAAAATCTAAACAATGTTAATGGGTTAATTGATATTGGGCTACACAGTGAATGGGGCCTTTAAATAAAGAGCACTAGAAAACTACAACCTCCACAATAACACCTAGATTGTCAGAGGGTTAGTCTACCTTCTGGGTAACAAACCTGCTACTCTAATGTGAATTGAAAGAGTGAACCCAGAGAGTGAACTACATGTTCATCTGGCAGGGTCTTGGGAAATAGTCTCTACAGTATAAGTAGTGTTGGTAGTCCAATATAATCCTCCATTCAGCCACCAGAGAGATTTTCCAAAAGCACAGGTCTAGTCATGTCACCCTTCCTGCTCGATAACTCAGTGGCTTCCTATTACCTCTAAAATAAAATGTAAAATCATCTGTTTGACAGCCAAAGCTTTTCATAACCTACTCTCCCCCCACCTCACTACCTTTCCACATGTGCTTTGCTACATGGATCTCACAAAAATTGAAAAAATTCTAAAAGCATGAAGTGTACAGCATGGTACAGAAGTGTGGTGCTAATGTGATCAAAGAACTAGAACGGCTTACATAACTTCAGGAGGAGAGGACTCAGGCAAGCAGTTAGTATTCCTGACTCTCTGTTTACAGGAAGGCCCTAGCAGAAGCAAAGTTTACAGGATGGCTTGCCTCTTTGCTGTGATACTGGGTTTTAAACTCCTTGTTGTTACACTGAGGTGGACTTACTGGTTTTGGGATACAATTATTGCTATGTCGAATTGGGGTTATTGGATTTATTGGATTTGATCCTCTGGTGTCTGAATACAAGTTTTACTTCTTCTGCCTTTTATATAGAGAGTCTCTTATACTTTATGATTCTGAACTATACAGGCATATACAGGCAATGTTATGAATCTTGCCTTACTGATACAAGAAGTTAACATTTTGGACTTGGAGTCAGAGAAACATAAGTTCAAATCTTGCTTCTGACACTGACTGGATTTGTGACCAGCAGCAAGTCTCTTAAAATCTCTAAATTTTCTTTCTCTGTAAGAATGGGGTATTAATAACTACAGTATTGACTTTAGAAGGTGGCAGTAAAGCTCAACTGAGAGGATACCTATGAAATATTTTGTAAAACTTGAAACTATATAAAATAACTGTCATGATTATTATTAAATCCATCTACCAACAATTTTAAATTCTGTATCTCAGTAACTATCATCAGTCAAAATCTATGTTTCTTTCTTGCATTATTCTGCTTAATTTTGATTTTAACTACTTCTTGCCACTAGCTTGTCTTAGAAATTAACAGTTGATGTTACTCCTATTTAAGAAATTTAATTATAAACCAATAAAAATAAATTACCTTGCTATCTTTTCCTGAAACAACCACAATGTGCAAAAATATGTTCACTTGACATATATATGTACATACATACTTTGCAAAGTACATGTGAGTCATCACATTTGAAACTTCAGATGAATATGATGAGCTAGGTGGGGAAGTTAGATGCAGAAACAAGACCAGAGTTGCTAAGTGACCCAAAATATTTCTGTTAGTACCATTTTGCTTAGTGTTCATATAAATGTATTCTAATAAAATATTGAGGTGAAATATTCTATTTTTTTCATTCAGATTGTGGTTACTAAGCTTAGGCCAAATGTTTTAAGACCTAACGTATTGCCCAGCATACAATAGAAAATAAATATGTATTGATTTGATTTGCATTATTCAAATATTGGTTCCTTTTCCCCATTATATTTTGTATTTATAGATAGTTTTAGTCTCCACCAAAGATTTTCTATGGATTTCAATTTTTTTCAAAACTTTTATTATTTCTCTGGCCCAAAATAAATTCCATAGGCAAGAATTAATAAAGGAATAATAGAGATTTATTATGTAATGTACCTGCTATCATTAAAAAATAACATTTGTAATTTTCTTTTCTAAATTTCTCCCATACCCATAGTATTAACCAGTCTTTAAAATGAGGATTATGTGATTGTTAAAAAATGTCAATCACTTGGTCAGGTTCCTTCCATCTCGAAATGTACAAGAGGAATCTTTTACTGTATTTAAATCATGTTCAGTTGTACTAAAGATCATGTATGTGTGTATTCATGTCAGTGAGTTTCATAGAAAACAAGGAATTATATTTTTGCAACAGCTATAAATCCTTTGAATAATGTTCTCATTTCACCTGCTCAGGAGGAAAAAATGCAAATGAATGAGATATTACACAAACATGAGTCAAAGCAAAGCTGATTAATTTTATTTTAGTATTACTATGCTACAATGCTTCCCCTAGGTCCTTTGAAACCTGGATTATGTTACTTCATATTTTTTCTTGCATCATTAGGCCAAATTCTCCTCTTCTCTTGTTTAAATCTCTCCTACCTCACTTATGGAACAAGCTAGAAAAAGAAGTAGGAGGGGATAAACCCATGGAGTGAGTCCTTCTTTGGCTCTGTATATGTGTGGGAGGGAAGACAGGGGCCTCTCTTGAGGGATGATTGCTCAGTGATGCCTCTAAGAGCCCTCAGTGCTCTGCTTACTGCTAAATAGACTGGGAGGATCATGGAAACATGAGGTCAATCTAAGTAAAGAAGCAATGGTGAGTAGAGGTGTACTAGGAGAGGACTTTGAAAGGCTGACTAAGCTTGTAGGGCTCTAATCTGAATGCTATATGGAAGTATGAGAAGTTTTTGAACAAAACAAGTGATGTGAGAAAGACTGTTTAATGAAGAAGTTCTGGCAACAACATGAAGGGTAGAGTAGAATGAAGAGGCCAGTCATAGAAAATGTTGAAGTAATACAAAGCTGGGGAGACTAACTTAATTAAGGGTGGCAACAGTAGGTAACAAAGAGCACTCTACAAGGGCCTCCATGTCCTGGTCTCAGATTAGTGACAAGGCTGGGGTTAGAAAAAGACCCTCCTAGGAAGGATTCATTGGAAGGATTGAACTTTCTCTAACATTTTACACTATCATCATCCTAATTCAGGCTTTATAAACAGATTCCTGATATGTTACAATACCTTCCTGATTTTATCCCCTACTTCTAGTATCTCCCTCCCCTTTGCAGTCCATCTTCCATATACCTACCAAAACAGCTTTCTCTATATGGAGGCATCTAAGTAGTACAATGGATCAAGTGCTAGACCTGTGTAACCCTGGGAATGTCACCTAACTGTTTTCTGCCTCAATTTCCTAAAATGGCGATGAAGCTATGCTCTAACACAAGTCATCATGACTTCCCCAGAAAACAGATAATCAACCTCTTTGATGCATGTGTAGACATGTAGTAACTAGTCCCAGAAGGTTAAATCCAATAACGGTTGAGAAAGGATGATTCTCCAAACACCTCACAGGACTTTCAGTGTCCTGACGATGGGATCCATATAGCTTGCCTGCCTCTGGGATATTGAAATTAAAGCACATTCAAGAGAAGAATGAAGGTAAGACTATGTCATTCAATGATAAAAAAAAATCCCCTGTGACACCTCATTGCATCTAGGATTCAATACAAACACTTTTGTAAGGAAAATCTTCAACAATCTTATTTCCACACGCACCTTGCAAAATTTATTTCAAACTATTTTGCTCTATGCACTTTTGTTTTAGTGAAATGGCTTATTAGTAGCTATTACCCAAACTTGATTCTCCATCCCTTAGTTCTGTACACCTAAGCCATTATCTAAGCTTGGAATGAACTCTCTTTTCTTTTCTACCTCTAAAAACTGTTGACTTCGTTCAAAGTTTGGCTCAGATGACCACCTACGTGAAAATTCTTCTGGTCTCACCAGCTTTTAGTACTCTCTTTCTGATTAACCAACTTTGTACATAATAATTTGTTTACATGCTATCTATACAATTTTCCTCACTAGAATGTAAGCTCCCTGAAGGCAGTTTTTGTTTTTTGTATGTCTTGAATCTAGCACAATGTCTTGCAGATAATGGATGGACTGAAATTGACAAATGTTTAATAATAATAAGTGTTTATTTGTTAAATTGAATTGAACTGAGAAGCAAATAGGAATAGGATAGTTCCAGATAGATATAGAGTGAGAGTTAAAAATGATAAAATGAATGGAGGTGAGAGAGTGTCAGAGACCAAAGAGTAGAGATCAGAAATTCCCAATATTGGAAATAGTTGTTCTTTAGCAGACTTTTCAAGCACAGAGAAGGGGTTTGAGAAGAAAAGTAAAGTCCATATCCCAAGGCTACATAATGAGCTTTGGAGATAGATGAAAGGAATATCTAAACAAGAAACATGAATGTAACTTATCACTCTCAAAGGATGCAGGCAACCATGTGAGTTTCAAGTCTGCTTAAATGATGATCAATCAGTCTTGTTTCCCTAATTCCTTCTAGCCCTAATCAGACATGGAACCTCTTCTGCCATTGTTTTCTTTATTGGCCTTCATGGAATCTGGGCCATGTGGCTTACTCACATCCTTGTCAATTAGATATTCTCCATAATAGTCCTGCATTTATTAACTTCAGTGAAATTTACTAGGGTCTGCAAAAAAAAATAAGAAACTCTGCAAAGGAAACATCTGTAAGATTAAATGGCTGACAGCATACATACTGAAGGAATGGAATGGTTCAAAGATAATTCATAGGATCATGGTATTTAGAGCAAGACCTGGAAAGCACCTTGGAGATTATTTAGTCCAACCCCTCACTTTTCTTGTTGAGCAAACTGAGGCCTAGAAACATCAAGTTACTTATTCATGGTCACCTATAAATAAAAACATAAAAGAAAGATTTAACCCAGATCCTGCATCCAAATTCAATGTTCTTTTTAGCTCACTACATTCTAGTGTTTTCATTTAATATATAAAAACAAGCTCTTGAGCCTCACTGACTATATATAAAGATAGTATCATAGAAATACATGTGTTTACCCTCTTTCTTTTTTCTTTTTTTTTTAAGATTATTTATTATTAGTTTTCAACATTCATTTCCATAATATTTTGAGTTACAAATTTTCTCCCCCTTTCTCTACTCACCCCCACCCCAAGATGGCATGCATTCTGATTCTGACTACCTCCTCCCCCAATCTGCCCTCTCTTCTATCATTCCCCACTCTTATCACTTTCCCCCCTACTTTCCTATAGGATAAGATGTCCAATTGAGTGTGTATGTTATTCCCTCCTTAAGTCAAATCTGATGAGAGCAAGGTTCACTTATTCCCTTTCATCTACCTCCTCTTCCCTTCCATTATAACAGCTTTTTCTTGCCACTTTTATGTGAGATCATTTACCCTTTTCTATCTCTCTTTTTCTCCTCCCAATATATTTTTCTCTTATCCCTTAATTTTATTTTTTCAGATATCATCCCTTCATATTCAACTTCCCCCTTGCCCTCTTCTATGTAAATATATATACACATATATATGTGTGTGTGTATATATATATATATATATATATATATATATATATATATATATACATACATATACACACACATACATAAAAGGGGCAAGAAAAAGCTGTTATAATGGAAGAAGAAGAGGTAGGTGAAAGGGAATAAGTGAACCTTGCTCTCATCGGATTTGACTTAAGGAGGGAATAACATACACACTCAATTGGACATCTTATCCTATAGGAAAGTAGGGGGGAAGGTGATAAGATATATATAGATATGTATATATTTATACATATATATGCATATATATAGATAGATAGATAGATATGTACACGTATGTATGTATGTGTGTATGTATGTATGCATGTATGTATGTATGTATACTCCCTTCAACTACCCTAAAACTGAGAAAGGTCTCCTGAGTTACAAATATTATATTTTCATGTAGGAATGTAAACAGTTCAACTTTAGTAAGTCCCTTATGATTTCTCTTTCCTGTTTACCTATTCATGCTTCTCTTGATTCTTGTATCTGAAAGTCAAATATTCTATTTAGCTCTGGTCTTTTCATTGAGAATGCTTGAAAGTCCTATATTTTATTGAAAATCCATATTTTGCCCTAAAGTATTATACTCAGTTTTGCTGGGTAGGTAATTCTTGGTTTTAATCCTAGCTCCTTTGACCTCCAGGATATCATATTCCAAACTCTTCAATACCTTAATGTAGAAGCTGCTAGATCTTGTGTTATCCTGATTGTGTTTCCATGATACTTGCAATGTTTTTTTTTCCAGCTACTTGCAATATTTTCTCCTTGACCTGAAAACTCTAGAATTTGGCTACAATATTCCTGGGAGTTTTCTCTTTGGGATCTTTTTCAAGAGATGATCAATGGAATCTTTGAATTTCTATTTTACCCTCTGGTTCTAGAATATCAGGGCACTTTTCCTTGATAATTTCTTGAAAGATGATGTCTAGGCTCTTTTTTTGATCCTGGTTTTCAGGTAGTCCAATAATTTTTAAATTATCTCTCCTGGATCTGTTTTACAGATGAGTGGCTTTTCCAAGGAGATATTTCACATTGTCTTCTATTTTTTTTCATTCTTTTGGTTCTGTTTTACTATTTCTTGATTTCTCATAAAGTCATTAACTTCCATTTGCTCCATTCTAATTTTTAGGAATCCTTTTTCTTCAGTGAGCTTTTGGACCTCCTTTTCCATTTGGCCAATTCTGTTCTTTTAAGGCATTCTTCTCCTCATTGGCTTTTTGGACCTCTTTTTCCACCTATGTTAGTCTATTTTTAGGGCATTATTTTCTTCTGTATTTTAGGGGTCTCCTTTAGCAAGCTGTTGACTCATTTTTTATGATTTTCTTGTATCCCTCTCTTTTATTTTCCCAATTTTTTCTCTACTTCTCTCATGTGATTTTCAAAATCCTTTTTGAGCTCTTCCATGGCCTGAGACCAATTCATGTTTTTTTTTTTGGGGGGGAAGGGGAACTTTTGATGTAGGATCTTTGACTTTGTTGTCTTCTGGCAGTATGTTTTGATCTTCTTTGTCAACAAAGTAAGATTTTATAGTCTGATTTTATCTGCTCATTTCCCCAGCCAATTACTTGATTTTTGAGCTCTTTGTCAAGGTACGACTCCACTTACAGAGTGGAGAGTGCCCTGTCATAAGCGTCAGGGGTTTTGTGCAGCTGTTTTCACAGCTACTTCTAGGCACCAGTAAATTTTCAGTTTTTCTGAGGTGTATGATCCAAGGAGAGAAGCTTACTCCTCTACTGGCCTATGCTTTGGTCTGTGAGTCACTTCAAGCACTCTTTTCTGCCTTGGAACTGCTAGGAGGACTCCCTTTCCACAGCCACCACAAGCTCTGCCGCACCAGCACTCCTCCTTACCCCAAGACTGCCAACCAGGAATGCAACCCAGATCCAAGTAGGGCAAAGCAAGAGAATCTTGCCTCAGTGCCTGCAAAGAGATCCTTGCACCCTGCACCCTGCACCCCCACTCTGATCAGCTGCTTGTTTCTCTCCTCCACATCTGTGAGCCTGGGGCTCCAGAAACAGTGCTGCTGCTGCTGCCTCAGCTGCCACTGCAGCCAACTCCGCTTCCCCTGGGTCTGGGGCCAGACCGTGCCCTTCTCTCTCTCAGGTCAAACAGAGTTTTCCCACTGATCTGCTAAGTTGTCTTTGGCATTTGTGCTCTCCCCCTTTCAAGAGGAAAATAATCTGTTAAATTATATAAATTCTTCACACTATATTTATAGGAGAAAGACTTGGTTCCTGACCTCAAAGAGTTTACAAAATGCAATTATTATAAGATGTGTTTATATGAAATATGTGAAGATGAATGTTCTCTTTCATGGTAATTTAAGGTCTGAGAAAAGAAAAATCACATACAAATATAAAATGTTAATATAGTTATGATATAAATAAATATTTTTCAAGTGACTAAAGAAAGTAGGATATATACTTACACATTATATACATATGTATTATATATGCATTTTTCCCCTTTTCTTTCTATTTTTTCATAAGTAATTATGAGACTCTATGATATTTAAAATGGGTTAGCTAGGTAGAACAATAGATAGAATTCTGGGTCTGAAGTTAGGAAGACCTGAGTACAAATCTGACTTCAGACAGCTACCAGGCATGTGACCCTGAGCAAATAATTTAACTTCTGTTCGCCTCAGTTTCCTCAGCTGTAAAATAGGGACAAGTGGAGAATGAAATGGCAAACCACTCCAGTATCTTTGCCAAGAAAAATCCACAGTGGATAAAAAAGGTCATTCATCCCTGATCAACTGAACAATGGCAGTTAAAATGATAAATACAAATAAATGCACTTAAATAAACTGTATAATAAATACTAGCATTTATATAGTGCTTTCTGGGAAAATACATTATTTATTGTCACAACAACCATGGGAGTTTAAGTGCTATTTTTATCCTCATTTTATAGTTGAACATGCTGAGGAAGAAAGATATTAATTTATTTGCCCAGTGTCACACACAAATGTTTGAAGTAAGATTTGAATTGGAGATTTTGTAAATCCAGGCAAAGCACTCTATCCACTGTGCTACCTAGATGCCCCTAAGACCAGGTAGTCATATATTTTAATATCAATTTCAGGAAGTCATTATATTTTAATAGGAATTTCAACCCAGAATGGAAATGATCTGGAATAATCTTTTTTGTTAAGATGATTGATTCTATAATTTCTGAAGCTTCCAGAATTGACTAAAATACTACCTCTCACCTCTTTCTAGACAATAGATTTTAACAATGTTGATAACATTGTGAACCAGACCCTGTACCTGGAATATTCCCTCAACTTCTAAATATTTGTTCCTCATCCATCTAATTTCACTCATTAATACACCCTAAAATTTTCTCTAGTATCTGACTTAATTTCATATTACAAATTTTATTTACCTACTTTAAGTAAGTTATTTCATTTCTTTTATAAAACAATCAAATAATCTATCCCTTGAACTTAGATTTCACAATTTGGTCCCCCGCACACACCCCTTTTGTCTTTTTCCCTACTTGAGCAGCCTGCCTTTGAAATCAAGGCCTCCCCCACACAAGCTGTGCTGCTCTGCCAAGCTGTCCATTCCATCATTAGATCTACAAGTATATTTCTTCATCCACAGCTCCAAGCAATGAGAAATAACCTTAAATCTACATAAAAAGAGAACTCTGCTTATAGGTATAGCTACTACCTTAACATTTTAGCAGTGTCTGATAGCCTGAGAAATAATAGGGATACCTAAGAAACATTAAGAGGGCATTTCTTGGAGCAAACAGCCTCATGTGGAGTAGAAGGGGCTCTGCCAAATTTTACTTTGGGCCTTACAATATAAACTTACTTCTGGCTTTGACTAATTATTAGGAAATTTCCATGCTTCCTGAAAGGAGGGTTTATATAACCCCTGCCATGCAAAAACATTATTCAAAATAGTTTCCCACCCCTGTTGCAGAGGTTCATATATCTAGAAGGAATAGATTTCAAACAAAGGGAAACGTAAAGATCTTAATAGGGAATGGACTGGAAAGGAGCTCTAAGGCAAAAGTACTCAACCTAGAATCAATGGACTTAAAATTTTTGGTAATTGCATTTAAACATAACTGGTTTTCCTTCAATCAATCCTATGTATTTTATTTTATATATTTAAAACATTATACTGTGAAGGAGTTCATAGGCTTCACCAGATTGCCACAGTGGTCCATTAATCACTCAATAAACCTTTATTAAGTTCCTACTATGTGCCAGGCACTGTGGTAATCATTAGGGATACTAAAAGAGGCAAAAGACAGTTCCTGCCCTCAATGGGCAGGAATAGGAGAAACAACATGCAAACAAATAATTACAAAGCAAGTTCTATATAAAATAAACAGGAAATAATTAACAGGGGGAAGAGACTAGAATTAAGATGAAGGAGCCCTATGGAAGTTAGGACTTAAATGAAGTCAGAGAAATCAGTAATTGGATCACAGGAGGAAGAGTGTTCCAAACATGGGGGACCACCAGAGAAAATCTTTGGAACCAAGAGGTAGAGTGTCTTGATCATGAAGCAGCCCAGAGGTTAGTGTCACTGTTTTATAAGGAAGGCAAGAGAGGTGAAAAACCATTAGATTGTGACTGGATGAGGGAATTTTGGAATTCATGAACACAGAGGTGGTACATTTGTAGGTAATGGCAAAACCAAGTACGTGACCATCTTTGTATGTGGGAGAGGTAGAGTAGAAGAGTAATTCATGAGGAGATAGAAGGTTGAGGAAGTGAGTGGTTAGGGTATTTGAGGGAAAGTCAGTCTATATGCTGAATCCCCTTGTATGAGGACATGAGTTGGAGAGGTGAGAAAAATTGTGATCCAGGTACCCAACTCGTTAAGGGAAAAAAGTTAATGTACCTGGGGATCTAGGGACAATATCTACTAGGATTTTGATTGAGTGGCAGATACGAATAGTGTGAACCACAAAGTAAGAGAGGTTAACGTGTGAAGCAGGAAGGTGTAGCAATGGGAAGGAAGGAATATTCCACCTTCTGCCCTACTCTGATATCAAAATGGGTAAAAATCTATAATTTGGAGTTTTCTTATGACTTTGTCTCTTTGTACTCTAAAAGTAATTAGATTCTGCAGCTTCATTGGTACCCTGCCTCTAATTTGCCCACCCATTTTGCCTCTCAATCTTCTGCTTCCCACATTTTCCTTCTTGAGATCCAAGTGTGTAGGGAGAGAGAATGGTGGCTTTGGAATGAGGAAAGCTTAGGTTTCAATTCTGCCTCAAACACTAGCAAACTGTATATGCCTCTGCAAATCACTTAATCTTTTTTCTTTTTTTTTAATTTCAGTTTTCTCATCTGTAAAATTAGGATAATGATAGCACCTTCATAGGGCTATTATTAGGCTCAATTTAGATGACTTATTCCAAGTGCATAACAAACCTTAAAGCTTTTGTAAATTCCAGCTATTCTTTTTTTATTATCTAGCTCTCCTCATATTCGATGAAGTTCAGATGAGTAAAATGATGTTGGGACAATGTGCTATCCTGCTGTCAGTTCTTTCAATATTTGGGAAACCACTCATTAAAAAGCAAACCAAGACAAGAACAAGAACCACCCTGCTTTTTTGTAATTGAATAAAAGTGTTTAGATACAAACTCATCTTCTGTAGGTTCACTGATAGCACCTTTGTGACAACTCTCATAGCAGGTAGCAAACATTCTGATGGAGGTGATGATAATGATAATGGCTGCACTGATGGTCACCATTCTACTGTTACCATCACCAAAAAAAAGTCTCTCCCCTATTACCACTTTCTGGACTTTCTTTCCTACTTAGTTTTCTATCTAGTTCTCCCCTTACCCTCCCAAATGGGCCCCTATGCTAGGCCCTTCCCATTTGTCATATGAAGCTGATACTCCTGGGCAAATATCCGTTATACACAGCCTTTTTCTCACTGTTACCAAAAACTGATTTTCTTCAAATTAGTCAGTCAACAAGCATTTATTAACTGCTTATTATGTGCCAGCAAGACCATTCACTTTCTCAACCTTCTTCCTTCCCATGAACTACTCTTCTACCCCAACTCTGTCATATACAAAGATGATCATACTCTTATCTTACCATTATCTTCTTATGGGAAAATCTTTCATTCAGTGGAAGGATAGGCAAGTTCTGTTAAGCCAATGTCCCTTTACAATGATTTCCTATCACCATCATTACTTTGAAGTAACACACTGGTGTCACAATAACTATCAGACAAAACAAAAGCATTCAAAAATAAAAAGATAGACAATGAAATTATATAATGCATGAAAGAACCATAGAAAACAAAGCAATATTAATAACAAACATATATGTTCCAAATGATTTAGCATCAAAATTATAAAAGAAACATTGTCTGGGCTTCAAGAAGATAGACAATAACACAACAGTAATGGAAGATTTCAATATCTTTCTTTCAGTTTTGGATAGGTCTAACTGAAAGATAAACACAAGGGAAACTATGGAACTGAATTATACATTTTATGCATATGTACATGTGTGTTTGTATGTATGTATATATATGCATATATATGTAAATTCATTAGAGAACTTGGCTTTCAAACCACCACTTCTTATAATTCCATTATTACAGGTTGGAAAAGTTTCTCCTTCTTTAGTAAAATGGCTTCACATCAGGTACTCAAGTAAATTTCTTGTCCCTCCTCTTTGAATCTGGTTTCACAGTTGTTCCCTAGTAGGATGACCCAGAATTTTATACTGAAAGAAAGCCCCAATCTGCTAGGTCCCAAATTGGTATCTGACACATAGTGGAGCTTAACAAATATTTGTTGGAAGAATTGGTGATTTAGTTACTGGATTAATATGATCTAAACAAAAGTTGGTTTTGTCTATGACATGATTTAAAATGATGACTTTGCTGGACATGGTCCATTTATGTTTTAACTATGTACTAAGAAATACTATGCATGACACACTGGGAAATATATAAAAATAATTAAGATAGCCCTTACCTCATGGATCTTACAATCTGGCTTGGGGGAGTGGGGTGGAATTTGATGCAGATATACAATATTTGTCAATAAATGGAATAACTATAGATTAAAATTAGTGAAAAATACATAGAATAAGATTACAAGTGAGGTATAAGGTGCTATGTTTTATCAGGAGAACAGCAGTTCCAAATGAGGAATTAATTAACAAAAAGAGTAAATATTCAGCACCTACCGTATTATTGGCACTGTCCTTGACATTGGCCATACAAAGACAAAGATTAAGAAGTGTACCTTCTACCTAGGGGGAAAAATGCTACATATTTAAGTGAATACAAAAAATATATATAGTAAACATGGGCAAGTAACTTAAGCTAAGTCTCAATTTTCTTATCTGTAATAATGTGGAAAATAAATTTGTACTACCCACCTACCCCACACGTCATGTGAGCAAATTGCTTTGTAAAATTTTAAATGTTACATGACTAGGTTGTTATTATTATTACAAACAGAAAAATGAAGATATGCTTTTGAAGGGGATCTTGTAATAACTGCAATTCTAGAATCTGCGAAGCAAGAAAAGAATCTGAACTATTACAATCCAACAAAAAAATTCTCACTATATACAACATTGAATGATTCTTGTTGATCAATACTGGTCCTATTAGAGGGTACTGCAGTAAGAAGGTGAGAGCAAGAACTTCTTGAAGGACTGCTGTCAGAATTTTCTACTTTCTTTTAAAAAAAAAGTCCATCAGCAAATGAAACCTGCTAAGAGGTGAATTGATGAAAAGTCTAAATAAATGAGGACAGGATTTGAGAACAATTATTGTTTCCCAGTCAATGGCTGGGAAATTGCCCTCAAAATGATCATGTGGTAAAAAGTTGTTGTATGTATGTATGTATGTATGCATGTATGTATGTATTTATGTATGTATATGTGTATGTATACACACATTCACATGGAAACTTTAGCACCTTTACCATAAAAAATTAAATAATATGGCACTGAAGTGATAGCAATTCTTTTCTAGCTTGGTGTTTGAACATGATTCAAATAATTTTTTAATCCCTGAATGAAATAAAATCATTATTCATCTTCTGATTGACTTAACACAATTTAACACTAGTAAGGGCTGAAACATGAGGCAAAAGCTATTTCCAGCTATTTACCAATTTTTTTCAGTTGGTCTCAGTTTAGGATGAGGCAGTGTGACCAGAATGGCCTTTGTTTTCTTTGGGTGGCTCAGTTTATCTCATTGGGTGCTGGGCCTGGTGCTCCTTTTCTGGGCCAGGAAGCCCAGAGACCATGCCTGGGAACAGAGAACTTCCTGTGTGATGAGTCATGAGGCTGGCTGAGGGGAGGTGTTGACTCCAGAGCCACGCCCTATTGGGTGTTAACCTAGTGTACGCTAGGGGGAGGGGCCAACTCAAGAACCAATCGGCCCTGGTCATTCAGGCAGTGCTTGATGATGTCAAAAACTCTGTAAGAGGGGAGAGGACAGCTTGAAGATCCCTTTTCCTTTTCCGGTTGGAGCCAGAGATGCCTACAGCTGACGCAGGAGCTGCTGGTAGCAGAGCTGACCCATGTGTGGAGCAAGGAGTGCTGAGCAAGGACTTAAGGCCAGTGGGTAATCTTCTTACCATAGAGAAGAAGCATGTACATGATTTTGCCTTATACCATCATGCTTCTCTGTGGCCTCCTGGTTACTCTTGTGAGGCGGACTTATTGGGCCTGGAAGCTTTTGATCAAAATATCAAAATGGGGATGCTGGTTTGTGGGTCTCTTACTGTGGAATTTAAATACATGCTTTAGTCCTTCTGCCTTCTACCTAGAGAATTCCTTACATTCTGTGGTTCCTAACCTTTCAGACATATGTGAGATTCTCTTTGAAATCATAAATTCTGCCTTCTTAATACAGGCAGTAGTTACATAAATATTATCAATGCCTTTGGAACAAGCATTTTGCATAAAAGGGGGATATATACCTAATGTCTTCAAAATTCTATTGTTCTCGTTATGATTCTTTCTTTGGGTAGCTAGCATCAATCTTTTAAATAAAGTTGGTTTGGCTTTACTTTAATCTCTAGTGTGGTTATAAGATTGTTCCATGTATTTCCTTCATTTGTTGCACTGTGAAGCATTAAAGTTTATTTCACATTTTATTTTGACATATGCTTCTATACCTCTTCCCCTCCTGGTCCAAATTGTTTTGTTTTAACTTATGAACACAGCCATCGACCAAAATATGATTGTTTTCCTTAATCTTTACTTTAACTCCCTATAACAATGACAAGAATCACTTCTCAAATCAAACTTCTCAAAACTCAACCCCCATCAATGGAATGAATATCTACATAATACCATTTGTAACATAATGTTTTGAAACTGTGCTATGAATCATAACTAATTTGTAAAATATTCTAGCCAAAAAGTAAACCATAAAATATTAATTGCAACTGTGGAAAGATAAACACTTTTTCTTCAAAAATATGACTAAGAGAATGGATAAACTTTCTCAGGTCTTAGAATGCATAAATAAAAAGTTAAAAGCATATTTGTACTTATCAGCAAGCAAATAGCACTTCTTCGATTGATATTAAAGCCTAAAAACAGGCACATATTACTAAATTGTCAAACGCAGCCAAATGAAATTAATCCCAGTAGAGTTTATGAAACAGATAAGTTTCAATAGTTGAATTAGAAGTCCTTTTATGAGGAACTTCTACATGAAATCAACAAATAATATGTAAAGAAATAAAATAATAAAAATGTTTGACTCATACAAATTTATCTATGGAAACAAGAGTTTTTTATGATAATACAGGATTTTTGCCACCAGAAATTACAGAAATTACCTTTAAGTAGCTTGGACCTTGTGATCATCTCAGACTCTGTAAGCAAAAAGAAGAAACCATATAAGACATCACTGATGTCTACAAAAATGGAGCACATAGTAAATGTCTAGCAGGATGTGACCTAGTGGTTAGACTTATAAACTAAAAGGCCATTGTACCTCATGGACAGAGATCACAAATCCTTGTATTACAAATATACAGCAACATAATATTATGGAACAGTCAACCAATAAAAAAATGCACCAAAGAAGAAGCATTATCAATGACTGAACTGTTTCCTGTAATCACAGTCATACATTGATTCATGAAAATTTAAGACAATTATTAATTACTTACCATCTCAAATATTCATAATTTCTATGATACATTACACACACACACACTCAAAATATTTAGACATAACAGAAAAGATTAAAGCCATGTCTGACTCAGATGAGGTATCTATCATCCCTGTGATATTGTCTACTACTGGAGCAGGAAGAGAACAATTTGTACAAACAACAACATTGAAAAGACAATCAACTTTGAAAGACATACAGACTATTATCAATCTAGTTACCAATGATAATTCCACTGGAGTAGCAATGAAGCATCCTTCCTACCTCCTGACAGAGAGGTGGTGGACTCAGGATACAAAGTGGGATAAGTTACACTGTATATAGAAGTTAAATGTTAGAGAAATGGAGCAAATGAAAACAAAGGAAAGTACTGTGCAAATAACATATTGTTGGTCTACCAAGAGCAATGTCAGCAGGTAAAACTGGTTTAATTGGATAGTGAAATGTCACTTAAAATCAAGAAATTCCTTCACCTTGCAGCCACTATTTATGTGAATAAGACATGTCTCTGCATTATATGGTTGGACAAGCTTATTTCTACTTTATGAATTATATCATGATAAAGTCTGTTGAACATTTGCTAATGGTATGGATTGGGCATCAACTAATCAAAATAAAATTCATATCCATATGCAAAGTTAGAGGACAATTGAGTAGATATGTAAAGATATTCTGAAGAGTGAGATAGTCATAACATTTAGAGAGGATGACTCTTGAATGACCTATAACACTGTGGTAATGATAAGGTTTAATTTAATTAAATCACATGCTAAGTTTTGGAGGTGCTTATTTTCCTACTCATAACTTTTCTTTGTTTTATAAGGCAATATTGTTTGTGATCTTTTACAGATGAACAAAAAAAATAATTTTAGAAGGGGACAAGGACAAGCAAGACAATTTTCTTACTAGCTTTTTAATTTTTATATATACTTTTTTCAAAGCAAACTTCATATACATACATATTTCTGGATATATTACTTCTGCTTATTTATACATTTATTAGACAGCTATAAGTCATACAATCATCAGTTATGAGCTGAAACAGACTTTAGAAGTCATCATTTTATACATGAGGAACAGAAGGAGAGGCAGGTTAAGCCACTTGAGCTAGGTCATACCACTTTTAAGTATCTGAGACAAGATTTGAACTTAGGTCCTCAATTGACAGAGCCATCAAAATATACATTTAGAGAGAGGACTGTATAGATATGAATGTAGCTATAGATCTTATGATATTGATATAGATTACATTTTGAAATACAAAGTTCTATTTAATGGCCCAGGCTGCTTTCTTTTTTTTTTTAAAATGCAATTTATTTATTTAACATATTTGGTTTTCAGCATTGATTTTCACAACATTTTGAATTACAAATTTTCTCCACATTTCTACCCTCCCCCCCACTCCAAGATGGCTTATATTCTGGTTGCCCTGTTCCCCAGTCAGCCCTCCCCTCTATCACCCCCCTCCCCTCTCATCCCCTTTTCCCTTCATTTCTTGTACGGCAAGATAAATTTCTATGCCCCATTGCCTGTGTATCTTATTTTTTAGTTGCATACAAAAACTGTTTTTGTTTTTGAACATCTGATTTTAAAACTTTGAGTTCCAAATTCTCTTCCCTCTTCCCTTCCCACCCACCCTCCCTAAGAAGTTGAGCAATTCAACCTAGGCCACACATGTATTATTATGTATAACCCTTCCACAATACTCATGTTGTGAAAGGCTAACTACATTTTGCTCCTTCCCAACCCATCCCGCTTTATTGAATTTTCTCCCTTGACCCTGTCCCCTTTCCAAAGTGTTTGTTTTGATTACCTCCACCCCCATCTGCCCTCCCCTCCATCATCCCCCCCCCTTTTTTTTTATCTTCCTCCCTCTTCTTTCCTGTGGGGTAAGATACCCAACTGAGTATGTATGGTATTCCCCCTCAGGCCAAATCTGATGAGAGCAAGGTTCACTCATTCCCCCCTCACCCATATATATGCATATTCCCTTCAACTACCCTAATACTGAGGTCTCGTGAATCATACTCATCATCTTTCCATGTAGGAATGTAAACAAAACAGTTCAACTTTAGTAAGTCCCTTGCAATTTCCGTTTCTTGATTACCTTTTCATGCTTCTCTTGATTCTTGTGTTTGAAAGTCAAATTTTCTATTCAGTTCTGGTCTTTTCACTGAGAAAGCTTGAAAGTCCTCTATTTTATTGAAACTCCATATTTTGCCTTGGAACATGATACTCAGTTTTGCTGGGTAGGTGATTCTAGGTTTTAATCCTAGCTCCATTGACCTCCGGAATATCGCATTCCAAGCCCTTCGATCTCTTAATGTAGAAGCTGCCAGATCTTGGGTTATTCTGATTGGGTTTCCACAATACTCAAATTGTTTCTTTCTGGCTGCTTGCAGTATTTTCTCCTTGATCTGGGAGCTCTGGAATTTGGCAACAATATTCCTAGGAGATTTCTTTTTGGGATCTATTTGAGGAGGCGATCGATGGATTCTTTCAATTTCTATTTTGCCCTGTGGCTCTAGAATATCAGGGCAGTTCTCCTTGATAATTTCCTGGAAGATGGTATCTAGGCTCTTTTTTTGATCATGGCTTTCAGGTAGTCCAATAATTTTTAAATTATCTCTCCTGGATCTATTTTCCAGGTCAGTGGTTTTTCCAAGGAGATATTTCACATTGTCTTCCATTTTTTCATTCCTCTGGTTCCGTTTTATAATATCCTGATTTCTCATAAAGTCACTAGCTTCCACTTGCTCAAATCTCATTTTTAAAGTAGTGTTTTCTTCAGTGGTCTTTTGGACCTCCTTTTCCATTTGGCTAATTCTGCCTTTCAAGGCATTCTTCTCCTCATTGGCTTTTTGGAGTTCTTTTGCCATTTGAGTTAGTCTGTTTTTTAAGGTGTTGTTTTCTTCAGTGTATTTTTCAGTATTTTTTTGGGTCTCCTTTAGCAAGTCATTGACTTGTTTTTCATGGTTTTCTTGCATCCTTCTCATTTCTCTTCCCAATTTTTCCTCTACTTCTCTAACTTGCTTTTCCAAATCCTTTTTGAGTTCTTCTATGGCCTGGGGCCAGTTCATGTTTTTCTTGGAGGCTTTGGTTGTAGGCTCTATGACTTTGTTGTCTTCTTTAGGCTGTATGTTTTGGTCTTCTTTGTCACCAAAGAAAGAATCCAAAGTCTGAGACTGAATCTGGACGCGTTTTCGCTGCCTGGCCATATTCCCAACCAACTAACTTGACCCTTGAGTTTTTCAGTGGGGTATGACTGCTTGTAGAGTAACGAGTTCTATGTTCTACGTTTGGGGGGGAGGTGCCAGCTCTGTCAGAGCCACACTCCTCCTTCCCCAAGGACCCCCAGTCCAGACTGGGCTCAGATCTTCAGCAGGCTGTTGCACTCCTGCTCTGATCCGCCACTTAATTCCTCCCACCAGGTGGGCCTGGAGCCGGAAGTAACAACAGCTGTAGCTGCCCCACCTCCGCTGCCCCCGGGGCTGGAAGCTGAACCGCGAACTCCTTCCACTCCCGCAGCTTTTCCCACTAACCTTCTCCGCAGTCTTTGGTGTTTGTGGGTCGAGGGGTCTGGTAACTGCCGCAGCTCACATATTCAGGTCGCTAGGGCCCCCTCCGCCTGGCTTCTGGTCTGGATGGTCCAGCTGCTCAGGCTGGGCTCTGCTCCACTCCGTTCCCAGCTCCCAGCTCCCAGCTCCGTGTGGAATAGACCTCACCCAGAGACCATCCAGGCTGTCCTGGGCTGGAGCCCTGCTTCCCTCTGCTGTTCTGTGGGTTCTGCCGTTCTAGAATTGGTTCAGAGCCATTTTTATAGGTTTTTGGAGGGACTCGGGTACGGAGCTCACTCTAGTCCGTGCTTACCAGCCGCCATCTTGGCTCTGCCCCAGGCTGCTTTTTTTTAAAAAAAAAAATATCAATTTTCTTCTTCTGTTAGTTTTATAGCTTCAAGTCATGAAGCATTCTAACTTATACATATGCATATGTGCCTATACACATGACCATATAAATATATATACACACATATACATATGCACATACATATACATGTATACGTATACACATATACATACATATTGTGTATGCATGTGTGTGTACATACACATACACATACACACACACACACGTACATTTACTTTTTTTCCTCCATCTCAACTGGTGATTTCACCAGAGGAGGTAGGTCCCAAGGAGAAAACTCTCTCTACCGATGCAAATTAGGACATTCTCTGCAATGATAATCTTACCAATTTCCCTAAGGCACTCTTATGCTGAATAACTTATCATCTTCATACACCTTGTGTATGCCAAAGGCAGAACTTGCAGTCGGGTCTTCCAGAATAAGAGTTCAGTCTTATATGCACTGCATCACACTGGTTCTCACACTCTCACAAGCACATACACACACGCACACACACACACACAAGCATGCATGTGCATATACTCACATATACATGAACACACACATGGCCACACATAGGAATGAACAGAGATGTCCACTTGACTGCATAATATAGTCTGGATAATAATCATCTTCGCGTATTTTTTTTAGATCTGTACAATTAGGCCAAATGCTTTTGAACATCATTATATCTCATTTATGACTTCTGCAATGGTCTGGGATTGCATGCAGTATGCCTAATGACTTCTTCAAACAGAAACATCTATCTTGTGGACTTGGTTACATGTAGAGAATCACTTTTTGAGTTGACCTTTGCTGGATCTACTCCACAAGAGTGATGAAGACTTTTCACAAGCTTGTATCTCTCTGTTGTGTGCATTGATTGATAGTAATGAATAGAGGATCACTAAAAATGTTCATGTTTGTTGTTATACGTTTCAAGGGATCTTATATAATTTTAACAAATGGACAAGAAAAATATTGTTGGACGAGACCTTTTAGGTGGCATTTCATTCTACAAAATTAATCTTTTTCTATATTTTGCAAACAGTACAGTATTTGTCAAATGTACTATTAGGATAGCACTCAGGGTTGGTGGGAGCATCAAAAGACGTAATATTTGTAAAATCCTTAGTACAGTGCCTTGTACATAGTAGGACCTTACTAAATATGTGTTTCTTCCCTTCTCTCCCTCCCTTTCTTCCTTCCTTCTTTCCTTCCTTCCTTCCTTCCTTCCTTCCTTCCTTCCTTCCTTCCTTCCTTACTTCTTTCTCTCATCACAATTGAAGAAATCAGAAAATACTTCATTTAAGAGGTGGGACCCTTGAAGAAATAGAAGGGATTCTATATATAGGTATGTAGAAGGAGTTCATTGTAGGATAATAGCTATCATATATATATATATATATATATATATATATATATATATATATATATATATATATATATATATATATGGACTTTTAAGATTTACATGTATCTTCTAGGGTTGTATCCCAAAGAGATCACACAAGTGGGAAAAGGACCCATACGTACAAAAATATTTATAGCAGCTCTTTTTGTAGTAGCAAAGAATTGGAAATCAAGGGGATGTCCATCAATTGGAGAATGGCTGAACAAGTTGTGGTATATGAATGTAATGGAATACTATTGTGCTATAAGAAACAAGGCAGATATGGACTTCATAATAACCTGGAAAAACCTACACAATATAATGCTGAGTGAGCAGAGCAGAGCTAGGAAAACATTATACATAACCACAGATATATGGATACTGTGATGACTAATCTTGATAGACTTAGCTCTTCTCAGCAATACAAGGTTCAAAGACAACTCCAAAGGACTCATGTTGGAGAGAGCTATCTACACGCAGAGAAAAAACTATGGAGTCTGAATGCAGATTGAGGAAACTGTTTGCTCTCCTTTTTTTCTTTTTTTTTTGGTTTTATTTCTTCTTTCTCATGATTCATTCCATTGGTCACAATTCTTCTTTACAACTTGACTATTGTGTAAATAAGTTCAATGTGAAGTTATATGTAGAAGATATATTGGATTCTATGCTGTTTTGGGGAGGGAGTGGGGCAGGGGGGAAGAAAATCTGGAACTCAAAATCATATGGAACTGAGTGCTGCAAACTAAAAATAAAAAATCTTAATTTTAAAAAAAAGATTTACGTGTGTGTGTTCTCTTTTGATACTTATTTTTTAAAAAACTGTGAAGCAGGTATTATTTTCATCCCTCTTGTACAGATAAGAAAACTGAGACTGAAAGGGGTTAAATGACTTACCCAGGGTCAAAGAGAAAGTATGTACACTAGGATTCAAATTCATGTCTCCCTGACTCCAAGTCTAACACTTTACATTACTAAGTTACCATGTGTGCAAATCAATGTAAGGAATCAGAGAGCTGAATGAGACTAGGGGAAAGTGAGTTGTCAAGTCTGCCTGGAGATAGACCACATGAAAGAGATGTAATATAAAATAAAGCTGTAAAGGTCATTTAGAGCTGAAGAGTGAAAGTATTTTAACATTAGGCTAAGTTTTTTGTCTCATTTTCTGTAGGCAACGAGCAGCCACTAAAGGATGTGCACAGGGGAGCAATGTGCACAATGAGGAAAGATATGAAAGTCAGGGGGAGCCATTTGAAAGCTATTACATTAGTTCAGGTAAGAGGTAATGTGGGTCTGAAGCAGAGTTAACAACAGGGTGAATAGAAAGGAAGTAAAAAAGGAAAAAAGCATTTATTAATGCTTCTACTATGTGCCAGGCATTGTATTAAGATACCCAGGCACACACACATTTAAAATTTAATCTTCACAACAACTTTGGAAGGTAGATGTTATTATTACCCCATTTTACAGTTGAGGAAACTAAGGCCAGAAATCGTTAAGTGACTTGCCCAGGGTCACACTGCTAGTAAGTGTTTGAGTCTTCCTGACTTCATTTCCAGTGCTCTTGAACCACCTACTTGCCTAGGAGAGAATGAAAGCATAGGACATTAATAGGAATGTACAGGACTTGCTATTCTAATCAAATGTCAGTTCAATATAAAGGGGAAAACAGAGGAAGAATGAGGTTTAGAGTTGGTATGATAGGGAAAATACTGATGCTAATAACAGAAGTAGAGAAGTTACAAAGAGTGGGAGAGATAGATGAGAAGATGGTGTGTTCAGGTCTATATATGTTGAGTTTGAGGTATTGGGGGAACATTTAGCTGGAAATGTCCAGCAGATGATGAGTAGTAACTATGTGTCACAAAAATCAAGGTCAACATAGTGTGGACCCTATGCACTTTTTTATTAATTCCATCAGTGTCTATATATGCCGAGTTTGTTGACAGACATCCATTTTCCACAGCTAAGTGAAAAAGCAGGTGAAAATATTCCTCATTGCTGGATCCCTCTTTCAAAATTATAGTTTTACTTTACCCTGCTTAGCTTGAAATATAGCTGTTGAGCTTATGTATTGTTCTTTCATGATGGTTTTATAAGGGCTCGTACTGAAAGCTCATTCCAGACTAAGACAAAGATTTTGTTTGACAGTCAAATGGGGTAGTAAGGCTTTTCTAATGCCTTTTCACATACACTGACTTTATTGTGGCAGATCAATCTGCCTTATCTATGAAGCAAATTTAATGATTGTTTTAAAGAGACAAAACAGTTACCCTCTTTCTCTACACTCTTTGTAAATGCCCTCATTAATTAATAGGCCTCCATTCTGAGACATTTTATATCCTCCTTTTTTACCTAATTGGGAAATATTATCATTAAGCATGTCCTGGAATCATCTGGGATAGAAATAGTATTAGTTCTGCCATGTTTTTTTGATATCAAGCAGGTCTCTGATTTTTAAATGCTAGTGGAAGGAACCATTGTATGAAACTTTGGAGAAATTGTGATGATGGGAAAAAACCAGATTGAATGGATGCCGTATGTGTCTACATTATCATAAAGAAAGTTAGAGCTAGAATGGATTGTAGAGGGCATCTAGTTTAAACCTTTATTTTATAGATGATGAAGCTGAGTCCCAAACATGTAAATAATCATTTTCACACACATGGTTAGTGACAAAACTGAGATTCATGCTCGGTTTCCTTGTTAATACTCCATCACTTCCTCAAGAAAGAAGTCCTTTCCTGATTCCACAGCTCCACAGCTACTAGTGCCTTTGCTAACACATACACTGTACCTATTTTGTGTGCATATGCATTATATATAGACAGATAGATACACACACATACATATATATTATGTATATGTGTGTATACATACTATATGTGTATATACTTACTATATATGTATGGGTATGTGTGTATATACACATATGTATGTGTGTATTATAGACATACAGTTTTTCTCACTTAGCATACAAGTTTCTTGAGGGAAAGGATAGTTTCATTTTTCTCATTGTTTCCTCAGAAGTTAATATAGTAGTACAGCACCTGGCACATTATGTAGGAACTCAATAATTCCTTATTGATTGATTAACAGCCCCTAAGATCAATTAAAACCCATAATCAATGATTCTCAGATGTGAGACAGACTATTGATATGTGACATCAGCAGCATAGTTTTGATTCTGTTATCTATTGCTTGGAGTTGTCATTACCTGGAAGCATATCTATGCTTTTTGGACACACTCACTATAATTGTTAGAAGTTCTATCAGGACAGGAATTATGTTATGTCAATCTTGGTATCTCCCTTAACACCTAGTGTTGCTGTTAATTCTTCAATTTCGAAGAAGACCAATAACATCACAATGTTGGAGTTAGGGTACTCCGTATTTGGCTGTGGCTGATCACTCCAATATTAGCTCAGAAGGCACTACCACAAATAGGGCATAAGTGGTCTATCACAGCATTTAGTGTGGAATTCTCCAGTTCACATTTCCTTTCTGCTTCTACGATTCTGTTTTGCTCATGGAGTACAGTCCTGTGCTAGTGTTTCCCATGTCTCATAGTCAATATTAAAATTCTTCAGTGATATCTTGAGAGTGGCCTTATACCACTTCTTCTGATCATCATCTGAGCCATTGTGATGACTACACCGTTGTTTACCTGTGGTACCTGGGCAGTGTCTATAATAGTATAGATGATTTTCATTTTGTTAAACTGAACGTTAAATTGAAACATCTGATTATCTCAATGTGACCTTAAAGTCTTCAAATATATGAAAACCACAATGAAAAGTATCCTGGATATTAGCCAACTTTCTTGTTTCCTGGGCACCTGGTTCTCAATCACTTACTGTCTCTGTCCGATTTATCAGATTATTTCTGGTTCTGATTTCATTCTAGACATAAATATTCATCCACCAATCAAATCTCATGACTCACCTCCCAACCTACCAACTATTCCATTCTTTCTCTGCATAGCTGCCATTCAAAATAACCCAACACAAACGTCATTTTCTTTATGTGCAGTTTAATTAGATTAGATCACAGGTAATAAAATAGAACCATCATGCATTTGTAAGATAGATAGCATATGTCATTTAATCTTGGGATGCAGACCATCCTAGAGTCATAAATCCTTTAAGCTAGAGACTGTTTCTCCCTATACTTCTCTCATAGTATATATAAATTTCAACTTCAGAATCATAGGCTGCATGATTTCTAAACTAAGAATCATCACTACTAATTTTGCTGTTTCCCTCTTTTTTATTAACTTTTAATGGAGTTTTTTTCTGAAAAAAACTGATTATCTGTCATTGACTCAAATCTATAATTTGCATCATCATTTGTGTCACATTTAGTTTTGTAAAAAACAGCACAAAGGGGAAAAGAAAAATATTGCTTTCTAATCCTCTAAAATAAACAAACAAACCTTTCCTTTCATGATCTCAAGTTCAATATCTCATTAGAAATATTTTCCAATTTTTAATTTTATCATGATGAATTTTTCATATGCTAAAGTTGAAAGTGTCTCTAAAATAAATCTTACTTCCCCCTACCTTCTAGAGGGAGCTATGACATGACTACTCACAATCTGGTGATTTTTATCCTCTTTTTTCTCAAGGAGAGGGTGAGAGCCTTGGGTGGAAGATTATGGAATTATTTTGTCCTTCATATATGACCTTGAGGTTTTTTTTTTTAATCAGATTACTCTATTTTGCTATTTTGATGAATAAATTGATTAGTTCTCAGATTTGTGTAAAATCTCAAGAAAGATTGTGCCATCGGAAATGTCACAAAAAAGATATATGAAACGTAACATATATTAACCCATATATGGACAATATTGGGGGAAAGGTTTTTTTTTCCCAATGTTAAAAGAAAAAGTATAAACTATGTAATACATGTGGTAAACATGATTATTAATAGCATATATACCTTGACCGTAGTAATCACATTCAATAAATGTGTTGAATGAAGTGATTAATAATTAATTCCTAGGGTTGGAGAGAACCTCAGGGGCTATATGGTATGACTGCTGCCCCTATAGGTATCTGTAATATTACTTAAAGTGGGACTTTTTTTTCCACTGTTCTCTCTTTGAGAATGCTAAAGTAATCAAGTGCCTTTGATTAAGTCTTGCCAGCTGCTAGGCCCCAGGTCCACACCCTTTTGTTGATTAGATGTGAATAAACTCAGAGGTTAGTGTTTTGTTCGGGACTCTCACTCACTGGAAGAGTGTCCTGTGATTTGACTAGACCAGACTCTGGGCAGCCATTGTTAAGAGCCCCTGGGCTTTAGAAAAAAACCCAGATGTTGGTGCTTCTCTAGTAACTATGTATATTGTGATTTGGTTAGACAGAAATGTTGATCTGTTTATATTGTCTATGTTTGTAATTTCTATTTGTATTTGCTCTGAAGTTCAGGGTGTTGGCTTTTCCCCCTGAACTAAGTAAAAGATATGTGTAAGTTTGATTAAAGTGAGATTGTTAACCCCTTAAATTTGCTTTCCTTGGAAAAGCAGATCAAAGATTCCATGCTAGCAGCTCTTGGTGCTGGTCTTGTTGGGTCTTCCTCAGTAGCAGCTTCAAGCATCATTGTTATTACACTATCTTTGTCAAATGGTCATAGAGCCTAATTGCTTCTAGTGATAGAAAATTCATTCTCTCTTGGGATAGCTTGTCCTATCTTCAGACATTAAATTTTAGGTACTTCTTTCTTACTTAGAACCCTCTCTATGGATTGTCACCTGCCCTCCCCTGCTCACCTTCACACTTTCCTACATTCCTACATACTATATTCCTATAGGTTGTGTCTACTGTGGGTAACTATGTGAGGTTCAGTCTATTCTATGAAACTGCTTTCCTAAAATCATGTCTCATGAGAGTCTGCTGTTGCATTTGTCCTTAATAGAAAACCATTTTTATAATTATCTCAAAGCAAAGGCATTTGCTAAAATGCCATATCAGGAACAAAAATTAACTAAATTTGGGGTATGCAATCTCACCAGTACGTGCAAGCATCATTGGAAAATGTACACATTGGCATACACTCTAGTTTTTAATGTCCCTCATAAACTCCATCTACCTTTCCAGTCTTCTCACACCTTATTTTCATGTACTTTGTCTGAAATCAAGTGACACTGGCCTTCTTGCTATTCTTCTCACATCACAATTCACCTCCCAACCTTAACACTGTCCCCTATGCCTTGGATTCTTGAGTTGTAGTTCTTACAATATATGTGTGTATGCCTTATTTTAACAGTTTTTAAATTTTGATTTCCACATCCTCCCCCTCCCTCCAGCCCTTTCCCCACCATTAAGAAGGCAAGCAATATTATATCAATTATACATGTGAAATCATGAAAAACATAAGGGAAAAGTTTTTATAAAAATGTAGAATCTTTAATGATAATCCTCTTAATCTTGCCTCAGGACCTTGACCACTAAGTCCAAAGTAAGGCAGCCTTTTGCTCCTAAATTGCTCTCATCCTTTCTGAATAATGATTTTACCTTTTATACTTTAAAAGTTCACTATTCAAATCAAGAATTCAAAGAAAATGAAGTTTGGTCAAATTTATCAGATTCCAACTGACCCATGGTTACCATTATTATGTCCATGGCTTCTCAAAGGTTTGACACAGGAAGCATTGTGCTGGTAACATATTTAAGGGGTTAATGTTTAAGTGGCTCTCAGAATAAAAAAAACGAAGGCATAACATGCTTTTAACTTTAACCAGCATTAACATTTTCATCACTTTTTTTTGAATTTAGACAACCAACAAAACAACAAACTAATCTGTGATTTGTAGCATGTGCTGATTTCTAAATTGTAAATGTTCACATTGAAAATTTAACAATTCACTCTCATAAGCTGGTATGGACTGGTTCTAGCGGACCCTTCGACCTACCCAAGTACTGAAGATCTTCTTCCAAAAGGCTACAAATTTATGAGCCTTTCTTCAGCATATTATTATTCTCTACCATCAGATGCATTTTCACCATCATCTTAAGTGGCATTAGAGCTGGGTAGAAAGTCCTATACTGATACTTTCCACTTTAAGAGTTCTCTATCCCTATAAAGCAAGGATTGTTATCATTGTTTGTTGTTTGTCCTTTGTTCTCAAAGAAGACCAATAACATCAGGAGGAGGATATCTTGACTTGCAAGTGAATTGAATTTAAATAAGGCTAAACTGTGCAAAGTCATCAGCCTTACTGCCTCCTCCAGAGTCATCTGAGTCTAGTGGTAAGATATAGGTCAGGATGACTATCGATGGCCCTGGATGCAGTGGGAGACTCTGGCCTTTTTAAGCTGGGGTCTTTCCCAGATCTCAGTTTGTCTGAGGAAACTCCCATTCAATGATTAAAGGCTAGGTAAGAACTGAGGCAAAAGATGGCCTAGTTTGACTTCCCAAAAGAATCAATGTAGGAGGGGAAGATCCTCAGGGTTTCTGGCCAGAATAGAAACAATTGCTATTTACACTCACTCAGCTATCAAAACTCAAACAAGGAACAAGTGAAGTTTGGGTTGGGACCTATTATTGGCCTATCATTGAAAGCCAGAGTGATTTGGGTGTAAAGGTTTAGTCTAGGAGCTCCATTTATATCCCAATGGGCTTTATCAAAGTCTTGTTTACCAGAGCTATATTTCAAAAAATCACAAATGAAAACTTCATGAGACAAAAGAGTTGATTGTCCTAGTTAAAAAAAAGACAGAAAAATCAAATAAATAGGGAGGAGAAAAATATAGCCCCCAAACCCCAAGATATAGGAAGAGGAAGAGGAGGAAGAGAAGGAGAAAGAGAAGGGCAGGAAGGAAATAGCAGCATTGCCCAAATGGAACTGGCCACTTGGGTCTCCAGGGGGAGACCAAAGCTACTACTACTTACAGATTGTTGTTTGGCCTTCTTTCTTGAAAAGGACCAATGACATCAGAAGGGTGATGTCTTAACTTTCAGGTGAATTGGATTTAAATGAGGCAATGTTGTGCAAAGTCATCACCCTCACTCTCTGCTTCAGAGTTAGAGTCTAGTGGCAAGTCATAGGTCAGAAAGACTGGAGATGGCCCTGCGAGAAGGAAAGCCTGTATTGAAGTCTTACTTCTGACATATACTTACTGAGTAACCTTAGTCAAGCTCCTGCAGCCATAAACCTAGAAAGCAGTCCTAGTGGATATGCAGCCTGGCAACTACCCCTGAAATGTAATAACCATAGCTGCTAAAGACCCAACAAAGAAAGTTCTTTACACTAAATTCCTTGGCACTGTCAAATGGGTCAAAATCAGAAACTGATATTATTTTATAAATGAAATAGAATTAATTCATGAGGCATTCATGAAGAAGCATTAATGTATGCTTTGTTGTTGTACCATAAGGACCACAGGAATTTTCCATCAGATTTGTAGAAGAATCATTCTATATGTTGTCTCCCCCATTAGAATTTTATCTCCTTGGGAGTAATGACAATCTTGGTCTTCTATTTGTATCCTCAGAACTTAGCAGAGTGCTTTGTAGATGAAAAGTGCTTAATAAATAAATGTTTGGGGGGGTTTTGCATTCATTCATTCATTCATTCATTCAAGTCACTTAACCTCTCAGTAATCTAGGCAATTCTCTAGGACAAAAAATTGAAGAGAATATGCCAACTTATAATTTTAGGAATGTCCTTATCAAAGTTCTCTATGCCAGTGAAATCAATGGTCCAATTCCTGCCCCTGATTCCAGTATATAAAATTAGAAATGAAGTTTGACTTCCTAGGGTTGAAGTTGTATAAAGCATGCAAAAATAAAGAGTATAATATATGCTGATGAATTTTGTAGAATGATTTTGAATTTGCTTATTTTCCACCAGCTTGCTGCTGGAATATCTTTATAAATGTTTTAAGATGCTCTTTTCTGTAATATTTGCAAATATTTATATAAAATATGCAAATATTCTTTATACTCCTGCCCATTGAATATAGGTCATGGACTTGTAGAAGAAAAATCACACCAAACTGATGAATGAGGAGAAATCATGGGAAAATTCAAAGGAAATATTTTTAAATGAGTTTACTGTTTCTGTCCTATAGACTTCGTAGTGATGAAATCAGGAATGTGGTGGGGAAGGGGGAAGCTATAAGTTTAAATGTCCAAGCTTAGGGAGGTAATGGCAAAGTCTAAAGGGATGTCTATCAAGAGTTTCAATTGGGTTAAGGGTCAAGAACAGACTGATTTGGCAAAACAAACATATATGTGGGCAGCACAGTTTTGATCCATGTGACTTGTGTAGGAGCTTTCTCAGCCTGGATTCCTTGAAAGGACAGGGAATACCTCACCCAATACCATCTCTGAGAGACTTGAGGTCAAATAGACTAGTCAGAATGAAAGAAGAAAATTGTTCATTGTGCTCAGGAAGATTGCTCTTCTGGTAGCAGCTTCAGCTTTTTAGAATTAAAAAAATGGGTTTTGATAGCTTTTAAGGATTCCTTAGAGGATACAGTGAATCAGCAAACATTTTCCTGGCAGAGAAGAAATGGTGGGGGCTGGGGTGGGGAAGGAGGGTCAAAGCCTCAGAGTCATAGAAGTTGATAAAAATCAGGATTGTTCCTGTGGGGGGGAGGGGAAGCAATTAGCTGTGGTTTGTAATCTTTAAGATAGTGGAAGTCTCTTAAAAATAGAACCAGTGGGGCAGCCAGGGGGCGCAGTGGATAGAATATGGACCCTGGAGTCAGGAAGACCTGAGTTCAAATTCAGCGTCAAACACTTGAAACCTATTAGCTGTGTGACCCTGGGCAAGTCACTTAAGCCTGATTGCCTCACAAAAAAAAATAGAAAGAACCAGTTCTGTTCCTCCTGTTCCTCAGTCACTAAGGAGGAGAATAAAGTATACCTCCAGGTTTTATATTGATACAACCCCTCAACTCCATTTTGTTTGTTTGTTTTTTTCTGGTGAGATGGTTTTTCCTCAAAACTCACAGTACAAAGGTTCATCCTCCTACTTCACAGGTCAAAAGGGAAGTAGACAGACTTGGAATGGGGGTCTCAAAAGCTGGGGATACATGAGATAGCAGGATTCAAAATCTATTTAAAGAATCAGGTACTAAGAGAGTGACAGGGATAAAGACAAAATAGAATAGGAAAAAAAAGTAGAAAGGCTAGGCACAGAGAAGGAAACATAAATCCAGACTGGACAAAAGGGGGTCAGAAAGAGTTCACATTTATACAGAGCTTTGTAAATCAGTCTTGCAGAGCACTTTACATATATCATCCCTTTTGATTCTCAAAACCACTCTGGTAGATTAAGTACTACTTTTCTCCACTTTACATATATAGAAACTGAGGCTTGGAGAGGGCAAAGGTAGGGAGAAATGGATATAGCAAAAAAGGATCTTGATACAGAGTAAAAACCTGTCTGAGCCAGAAACTTATACTTTCCTGCCATAGATGAAAACCTTTTCAGAATTAGGAAAGATTTAAGGTAGGAATGGAGACAAGTAGGGGCATCTGATTAATGGTGTGGAAAGGACAGCACAATCATCAGATTGGCAAATATGCAAAGGATGAAAATTATAAATTTTAGAGTACCTATAAGAAAACAGGAAACTAATGTATGGTGTATATACACATAGTGTATGTGTATATACATATATGTATATGCATGACTATGTGCTGTATGTATGTATATGCTATATAAGCATATATGTACTTTTGTATTATATATGTATATATACACACACTATACTTGTGTATATATACACACTATGTATATATATATATGTATTCATGTATATATACACACAGAGACACATATGTACTCTTGTAGTAGTACAGAATTAGAAACAAAATGAGGTTGGGAATGGCTAAAAAAAATTGTGATTTATTAATGTACTAGAACTATACTGTAAGAAAAAACAGATAAGAATTCAGAAAAGCACAAGAAGACTAATATGACTTGGTACAGATTGAAATAAGCAGAAGTGAGGGAACAATTTGAATGAAAACAACAAAAGTGTAAAAGAAGTCAAGTGGAAGAATTTAGAACTTTGATCAACCCGGTAGCCCAGTCATGGCTTCGGAAGGCCAATGGTAAAGCATACCTCCAGATTCTCAGCAAAATATGGAAGATTAGAAGGGCAGATTGAGAGAGAAAATTTTCAAGTATTTTCAAGCTAATATGTGTATTAGTTGTGTTTGGTTATATGCATTTTATAGCAATGTCGCTTCTGTAAGATGGGTATGGAGATGTGAGTGGAAATTGAGAGTAACATTTTAAAAATGAAAAGCATATTAATTAAACAGTGAAAAGTAAAAGGAAATGGAATCATTCCTAGAGTGTGGTACTTTTAGCCTGGCTAAACCTTGAATTACTAATAATCATGTTCACCTGATTATTTTCATTTAATGAATGTCTATTAGCCTCTTTGAATAAACAAATATGGGAGTGGTATTAAGAAATAGTGTCATCAATCATTTAAAAAGCATGATTAAAAAAATTTAAAAAGACATGACATTAGGTATAACTATATGACCAAGGACATTGGAGATAAGGAGTGGTTAAATTAGCCTAATGAATTTTTATTTAGTTGTTTTAAAAAATGTTCATCAGCCTTTTCTTACATCAAATCAGTTTCTGTATATAGATAGTCTTATTGGATTTAAAATAACACTGGTAATGAAAACTAAGATTAAGGATATTTTTGTTTAATTCAAAGTCATCGTAGACAATTACAGTTTACATTTATCTTCCCTTATGAATGTTCTTCACACTTCTCAAACATTTATTTTTATGCATCTTTAAAATGAGATTTGACCCTCTTAAATGGTCTGAAATACTAACACAATTCCAAATTGTATTCAAGGATGGTTCTGATGCCAGTAGAACATCCCTCCAACTTATACAGTACTACATGTTTTCCATTTCTTATCAAATTGTTTAAGCATGTAACCATTTAGACCATATATTCTTTTTAAAAATATTTTAAAATGGAATTTGGAACAAACTTCAGGAGAAATTATTAATTCAAATTACTAGGTATCAAATCCCTAAACAAGTATTACAATTGTCTGTTCTGTGGAGTATAGCATTGTTGTACATATGGCAGTTCTGAAACTGTGAACCAATACAGTTCTTTGTGCTGACAGAAGTATTAATGGCGGCTTCCAGTGGCAGATGGTTTATTGTATCTATTTTCAGGTTTCTTTCCCCACTTAACAGAAAACATTGGTGTTTTCCTGACAACTGATCAATTTAGTTTTATGGCTACATTTCATTTGTGCATTATGTCCTTCTGTTCAGGAGAAAATAAAAGATGTCACTTTTATCTCAGCAGGTAGCACATTCTTGGCTATGTCACTGGGGGCTATGATTCGTACTTACATTGCCCTGGGAATGTTTTGCTCAAAGCCAGAATGCCTGATTGAAATTGAGAAGTGAGGGTTTGGACTGCCAGACTGTATATCATTACAGTATGTTAATTATATCCCCATTGAATTAAATAATTTTTAACATCAAACCTCAGTTTGCACATTTTGCATTATCTATTTTGTATGGAGCTGATTCTTGAATATACATACATATATGTATATATATATATATATATATATATATATATACATGTGTATATATATATATATATATAAATTAAAAAGACTTAATCTTTTGATCTTAATACTTCCTGGATATTTTTACAAAATCACAGCATTTTATATCAGCAAAAATATATGTTGCTTGTACAGAGATTATAAAAGTAAAATATTTTTGAAATATCACAGCTTAAATAGTTTGATTAATTTGAGGAGATGAAAATAAAAGTAATGAGGCACAGTGGGATATAAAAACACCTAAGCCTTGGTGCTTTCAAAGTGTGGATTCATAATTATAGACATATTTAAAACAGGTAGCAACTTCCATTTTTGTTTAAGTGGCATTCTCTTACAGCAGCCCTACCAACAAAAGTACATGTTGTTTCCTCAATTTCCATGAGTACTTGGTTTAAAAAATTTATATTACATTTCAATCTAGATCTGAAACAAGAAAATTCTGTTTCTTTCTTAATGTGGTATTGGCAGGAGTGCCTTTTTCTGGTCTTCCTTCCTCATCTGCTGGAATGGGAAATTGCATTTTTTTGGTGATTGTTGGGGGGCAAGTGAGAGGAAAGGATATGTTCCCTTTGCCTAAAGGCTCTGGATACCACTGGAGCATTCGGGAGAGGTTTGTATAAAATTAAAGTGTTTATTAGCAAGACTTATACAGGAAATAGTGTTGAATAAACTTTCTTGAAATTTCAGATCTTTTGTTGCTGTTGCTGTTGCTGGTGTTTTCCCACCTATCTCCTATGTGAACGTGAAATGGCTAACTGCATTAAAGTTAAATCCATAATTGTTAATGTAATATGTAGTAAATAAGCATAATTACAATAGTTAATATTTACATTAAGTTTTTAGCTTTGCAAAGATATATATATATATGTATATATATATATATATATATATATACATTCATAATCCTATGATATAGCTCCTAATACAATCATCATCATTTTACAGATCAAGAAACTGAGGGTGAGGGAGGATAAATGATTTTCCAAAGGAAATATAGGCAGGATTTGAACTCAGGCCTTCCTGACTCCAAGTCCAGAGGTTTATTATCATTCTATTGTTATTCATTTATTCACTCATGTCCAACTCTACATGACCCCATGAAACAAAGGACTTAAGCCCTTCTATCCACTATCTCTTGAAGTCTGTCCAAGCTCAGGGTCATTGCTTTCACGACACTATCCATTTCATCCTCTGCCATTCCTTTCTCCTTTTGCTTTCAATCTTTCCCAACATCATGGAATTTTCCAAGGAGTCCTGTCTTCTCATTATGTGGTCAGAACATTTAAGCTTCAATTTTATTACTAGTTCTTCCAATGAATAATGCGAATTAATTTAATTATTGCCTGATTTGATCTCCTTTCTGTTCAAGGGGCTGCAAAAGTCTTCTACAGCAGCACAATTTGAAAGCATCAGTTCTGGTGCTCAGCTTTCCTTATGACCAACTCTCATGGCCATACAATACTACTTGAAAAACCATAGCTTTGAATGAACTGACCTTTGTCAGCTAGGTGTTGTCTCTGCTTTTTAGTATGCTGTCCAGATTTTCCAGATTTAATTTCATGACTGCAATCACCTTCTGTAGTGACGTTTGAGCCCAGTAATATAAAATCTGACACTGTTTCCAACTCTTCTCCCTCTATTTGCCAGAAAGAGATGGGAGCAGTTGCCATTATCTTGGGTTTTTTTTAGTATTAAGCTTCAAGTCAGCTATTTCACTCTCCTCTTTCACCCTCATCAAGAGGCTTCTTAATTCTTCTTCACTTTCTGCAATCAGAGTGGCATTGTCTGCAATTTGAAATTGTTGATATTTCTCCTGGCAGCCTTAATTTTTGCTTTTGATTCATCCAGCCTAGCATTTTGCATGATATACTCTACATATAAGTTAAATAAATAAGGTGATAATATGCAGCCTTATCACAATACTTCGCCATCTTAAACCAGTCAGTTGTTCCATGTTTGGTTATAACTGTTGCTTCTTGACCTGGATGCAATTACCTTGGGAGACAAGTAAGATGATCTGCTATTCCCATCTCTTTGAGGACTTACCACATTTTGTTGTGGTCTACACAAAGGCTTTTTTGAGATTATACTCCAGTACTGCTTTTCTCATCCTTCTATTAATTATAAGGGCTACTACATTTCTTCCAAGATATTCTTGCCTACAGTTATATATGTAGTGATCATATGAATTAAATCATAGGTTTCTATTTTACTTTTATTTTCATTTTCATCTAAACTAAAAAAATCCTGAAAAGGTAAAAAAAAAACCAAATTCATGGAATTTCTGGATTTCTAAGACTCCAGGCTAATCCTACATGGAACAAAAGGAAGAACAAGAGGTCATACAGAGACATCTTGCTTCCAGTGGCTTGATTGGTATAAAATTTCTTAAAGGACCATCTCACAAGTTTGAAATAGCTACTGAACTGAAATAACATTTTAAATTTTGCAATGTGGCCCACTCAAAACCAGAAGTCATTGTGGGTATAAGATAACCTTCCTGTAACTCTCTGACAGACTCTTAGGTCACAGTAAGTCAATCATTGCTTAGCATTGCCCCAACATGGGTGTTTCCAAGGTCTCTAGCATTTGAAATTATTCCAAGGACATGTAATGAATGTGAGTAGTCGAGTCACGCAAGCTGATTCTTGAAAAAATAAACTTATGCCCTTAGAGAGTTACAGAAGGTAAAAGGCCATGGTTTCCCACTGCATCCAGTGCCACCTCCAGTCTTCTTGAGCTGTGCCTTGTCACTGGACTACATTGACTCTGGAGGAGAGAGTGAGACTGATAACTTTGCACAACTCTGCCTCACTTAAATCCAGTTCACTCTCAAGTCAAGACATCATCCTCATTATGTCATTGGCTGTGTGGTCCCTTGATGTACCTCTTCAAAGTTGCCAATAAAACATTTAATAAGATTGAGCAAAATGTAATAAGACAGAAAATGACTTATAGATTCACTTTTTTGGAGACCTTGACTATTTATCAGAGCAGGTAGGTGATGCAGTACATAGAGTAACAGGCTTGAAAACATGAAGATTTGAGTTCAAATCCAGCCTCAGACACTTACTAGCTCTGTGACTCTGAACAAATCACTTAACCCTGTTTGACTCAGCTCCTCATCTGTAAAATGAACTGGAGAAAGAAATGATGAATGAGTCCAGTATCTTTTACAGGAAAAATCCATGGGGCCAGATGGAGTTGTATATGACTGAATGACCGAACAATAGATTATATATTCCATGTGATATCTGGGCTAAAGTCCTTCTCAATTTGCTCACCCAGCCTGAGGATGTGTGCCATCCTGGATTCAGTTCTTGGTTGTTCTTGATCCAGAGCAGTACTTCCCATCTGCCATTGGTATAAAGAAAAAACTATCATTCATTCTCAAACAACACTGGTTAGATGCAAGACTTCTCCGTTATCTAATTAAGGGCCACAGTGCCATTATCCCATCTTAAAGAGTTCTGGGTCTCTAGATTCTGTTCTACTACTTCAGATTCAGAAGCTGGAATTGCCTTCAGTCTGTCCCTGTTTCCCTTAGCATGGAAATAGGGTGCAGATAAATGGTACAGGGACTGTGCCCATGATGGCACAGTCTGCCTGCTATAAATCTAACATCTACAGTGACCGAGGGCCAAGCATAGATTCAAGCACCTTTCTATATTGGCCTCTAAGTCACTTTTCTTCTTTCCAAAAATCGGTGTTCTCCACAGACTGAGGAGCATGGGGATGGCAAGTGTAGATACACCCCAGCTACATATAAATTTAGGGCTTCTAATTGAAAATAAAACAGTGGGACTCCTCACTCCATACTAATTACAGAATCAATTTTTGGCCAAAAAGGCATATTTTTTTCTTTTATACACCTAGCCTTCCCTGGAGCCTTTCTCCTATATGCTCCCTATTTCCCTTCCCACACCAGGGCATAAAAAATATGTAATAATAATGATATTTTGGCTCTGTTTATGCTTGAATACATTGAGATTGGTAGAGAAGTCTCTTCTTACTTCTGAGTTCAGGGCTGGATAGCAATAGTAACTACACATTTTTAGAGAATTCTTTTCAGAGCAGCTGGGCATAGCCAATAGTCATTCATCTTAGGAGATACAAAATAACAATTTATTTTCTTCTTGATTCACAGTAAAAGGCCATATTTTAAATGATAACTTCCCAATCCCTTGAAATATAAAGGTCTTGCCTTTCTCATTTTTTCTTAATACTTTTTAAATTGGCTCTATGGACTTCATTGTTTGAGATAAAAATGGAAGAACTGAAATACCAACAGGAAGTATGCCATTCTCACAGTAATTTAGCACATGAAAGTAGAAAAGAGACATCAAGAAAGCTTTGGCAGACATTCAATGATTTTTTTTTCTTTAGAATACATGAAATTTGGGAATTTAGTGTTTTTCTGAATGGATCTTTCTAAAATGTCACATTTTTCCCAGTGCTAAGCATGATCAGGGTCCCAGATATGATGATGCATGAATGACTGATATTTTCAATATACTACTATATTTTAAAATACAACACAGATGCATTTACTATTATTCAACCCTTGCTCAACTAGATTAAATATATAGTTTCACCTGCATAATGGGACCTCTCCAACTTCTTTTTATGTCTTTTTTTAAAATGCAATATATATTTGAATGAAAGGTGCTAGAATTGTCTAGAAGTACAAGCTTACTCAAAGAAATGACTATATAAATTTAAAGGAAGACACTGTTCATGAGCTATGGGAATTTTCATGATATTGCTATAATTATGGAACGTGTTTCAAACATTTTCCCATATGTTTTTACACCTATTGTTTCATTTCTTTCTTACAGCTACCTGTCATAATATATAAGGCACTTGTTCACATCACCACTTTAGAGATAAGAAAACTGAGGTGCAGAGAAAGAAAGTGAAGTCATAAAAGTAACATAATGAGATAATGACAGAACTGGGAAGAGAATTTAAATTTCTTGAGCCCTCCCAAGGTGTTCTTTCCATGATGCAATACTTCCCTAAGGCATTATCAGCCCTTATAGTTACAAAGACAAGAGACTATTCTATATATGCTATGTATTCCATGACTATTAAAAATACATGCTTGAATTTTTAACTAATAAATAATTCCCTGAAAACACTATTTAAACTCAATTTAGAAATTTATTTTTCTCATTTTTGTACTTTTTGACAACTCCAGAGGGAGTATTTATGTATGTTTCCAAGTTGAATCCATAGTATTTGTAATCCGTTTTATGAATGTTTAAACGGAGTACGGTAAATAGGCAATATTTTCTTTCAGTCCCTTAGGCAAAGTTTATTATTACTCTTCTAACCCATAAAAAATGTATACTGGTATACCAAGCACATTGGATGGTTTTTCCAGAGGGAGATAGCCCTATTTCTGGGTGCTGTATGTGTGGAAGTAGACAGAAGCAATGACTGACTGCCAGAATACACTACACATCTATGGAAGGAAAACTGTTGGAGGCCAGTTCATTAAAGGAATCCAATAGACTTGGTTGCAGCAGACAAGTGTAAAATTTTAAATGGCTTCCAGGCCCCTCTGAGCCTCAGACAAGTAGAATACATAAAGATTGCTCTTATGGATCTTGACTTCCCGTTCTTGCAAGTCTAGAGACTGCTGAGAGTAGGCTGCTCTTGGAGAGATTGTTCTCTCTTTCCTTAGTTGAACTGATTCTTGTTCCTATTCTTATCTTTATTCTCTGCAAATAAATCCTTGATGGTTGTATATTTTTATTCTGTCTTTATCTACATGATTTCCCTGACTTCTATTTACTCTTTTGTTTTTGTAAATGTTATGATGGTCATTTGTATAACTAATATTTAGTGGGATGAAGCTAAGCTTGTGAAACTAGACTACCTATTACCCATGTCTTGAAAGCAATCAAAGACAATGGCGTGTATTCTTGCTGCCCAACTCTCAAAAAAAATTATACTCCTTGACTTATAGATATATGAGATATAGCAGATAAATGTTATCATACCTTTCCTGAAGATCAGGAGGGAGAGTGGCAAGAGCCCAGTTATGAACCTCCTGCAGCTCCTCTCAAGGGCAGAAATAACATCAGATATTTATCAGTGCCAATTAATTAATCAATAAAATTGATATTTATCAATGCCAAACTTGAGCCATGTGTCTTTATATATTTAAACACATTCCCCCACACATCTAATGATTATATTTCTAATATAATTTCCTACCATTCACTATCATCAAGGACTAGGAGAAGTGCAGTGCATGTTTACATATGTATGTATGTATGTGTGTATGTATATATGTGTATGTATATTTATGTGTGTAAATTGTTTCCTAAATGAACAAAAAAGCAAACTTTCTATTTGTCATTATTCTCTTTTTAAAATATCTTATATTCAAGAAAAAATTACAGTCAGAATTAGGGACATCACCACTAAATACCTCTAAATGCTTTCTTGCCACAAGAATTCAAAATCCTACCCACATATTTGAAGAATGTGCACTCAGATAACTCAGTTATGTCTACAATTCTTTATTGAGGCCATTAAGGAATAATTACAGGGGAAATACCCTGCCCTCCTCTCTGAAGTTTGATGATTTCTTGATGTGACCAATAAAGCCCTCAAGAACACAATAGAAATAAAATACTCAGATAATAAACAAAAACATTTAAACCATCACCCCCTGAATCAGCAACAACAGCCACTTCTAGACACTGATCTCTTTTTTTAAATTGCTGAAGAATGTGTTTGAATTAAACATGGCCAATTTAGGAGCCACTTCAATACAGTGGAAAGAGTTTTGGATTAGTAGTTTGAGGTCCTCGATTTAAATTCTTGCTGTGTCATTTACTCTATTGTGTCATTTAACTGTTTGGGTTTCAAAATACTCATCTATAAAATGAGAAGTTTGGACTAGATGAGCTTTAAAGTTTTGTGTTTCTTTTTTCTCCCATTTCTGGAGCCTATGATCAAGTGAACACAAGCAAAACGTATATGTGATTGCCAAAGAACTATACTCATTAGAAAAGAGATGAAAATGTTAAAAGTGTTAACTATAAAAAGGAACATGGGACTTCTTTCATCCTTACATTGAAAACAAGGTGAATGGAATGACTGAAGAGAGTTACTGGAGAAGAAGGCTTTTACAGCTTTATGAAATTGCCAAAAGAAATAACCAAAAATGTTCCCCTTTAGTCAAATAATGGGTCACAGCATCATGTTTTAATTACCAACATTTCTTTCCCCACATATTGTTGTTTAGTCATTTTCAGTGGTGTTCAACTCTTTGTAACTTCTTTTGGGCATTTCTTGCCAAAGATATTGAAATGGTTTGCCATATCCTTCCTTGGCTCATTTTACAGATGAGGAAACTGAGGCAAACAGGTATGGGTCTGAGGTTGGAGTTGAACTCAGGAAGAGCAGACTTCCTGACTCCAGGTCCAACACTCTAACCACTGTGCCACCTACATGCCCCATAACTTTCCCCACATAGGATTTTTTTTATCCCATATAATATGTGTATATTTTCATGTATTTAAACTTGCCTAAACATCAGAAGGAAAAATGTGACTTCAATTGAGACTAGCGATCCACATTTTCCAGCCAATTGTATTTCAGTTCAATAAATTTTATTGCTTAACACCTGGTATCTAGAGTATTGTGAAGTTGTGTACTGGGAGCTCAGTGAGATGCAAAGGTGAATGAGACATGGTACCTGCCATCAAGGAATGAGAATTTGTAGAGATGAAATTTGATTTAGGCCTTGAAAGATACATAAAGTATTTTATCTGGGAGAATAGTAAAAGTAGTATACATCACTGTGAAAAGAATTTTGTTTGAAGGAATGAAAGCAGACCAGTTTGGCAGAAGTGGAGAATTTATGCAATCAAACATTGAGGGAATATGTTCTTGAAATTGTCATCACATTGTGAAGAGTCTTATAGACCCAGATAAGGCATCTCAGCATTTTCCTTTAGGCATTGTGAAGCCTTTCAAAGATATTGAGCAAAAAAGTATCCCAATCAATGAAATTTTAAAATGGTAATTTTGACAGGATAAATTTGAATGGGGTGGGAATGAGATATGGGAGACCAATTAGGACTTTCTGTGTTATTCTAGGTGTAACATGATAAGACTTTGAATTATAGACATGGGAGTGAGAAATGAAATAAAGGAAAAATCGGAACAGAAAAAACAGTTAAAATTAAAAATCAAAAAAGACTTTATGACTGGTTGAACAGAGGGTAGAAGATAAAGGAGACAAAAATAAACTTGAAAAGTTCAACTTAGAAATAGGGAAGTCAGGTGATTGAGTTAGTTTGGAGGAAAATGAATTCTGGGCAAGATAAGTAATATTTTAAAAACAGTAGTATATCCAAGTGAAAAAATCCAGTTGGCAGTTGGAAATGTAAGACTATACCTTGGGAGAGAGGTCAGAGGAAAAAATTTTTAAAATGGAATTTATAAAGATACCTGTTGTAGTCATGGCAGAGAATAATAAAGTAAAGAGACATCAGAACAAAGGACCAAGAGTGAAATATTGAGAAATGCTTATATTTCAGGGGTAGGTTAAAGAAAAGGAACTATTGAAGGAAAGAAGAGACATAGCCACCAAAACAAACTGTAGGAGAACCAGGATTTATAGTCTCACAGAAAGTAGGGGAGAAACTTCACCAAATGTCCATTGGTCATGAATAATTTAAAAGGTCTAGCAAATGAACTTACAAATAATTCTAAGAATAATTAAGCCCAAATAAATTGTACTTGGTTCAGTTCTTTTTAATATGGATGCTGTACTAAGCAAGACCTTCTCACATGTTGGCCCCCAGAAAAGCTACCTCAAATTTGAAGTTGATACTCCTTCCATATTGTTGAGTGATTATTACTCCCTCAAAACTATGGTACAGAGCCCCCACTGATGTGTTTACTTTTATCAGCCATTAAGAGGCAACATATTAATTCAAAACAAAAAAAAATGTTTAATTGAATGATGTAGCAAGGAAAGTGACCAAGCAATGGTGTCAAATTCAAATAGAAACAAATCCCTGTGGGTTTCATATTGACTTAGAAAACCACAAATTAACATTATCTATATTGTATTATATTTTTGTTTATTTTGGTAAACATTTCATAATTACAATTTAATCTGGTTCTGATTAAGCTTGAACGGGGTTTGATTTTGTTTTGTTTGGTTGAATAAGTTTGATGCCTCTAGTGTAGAGGGTACCCAAATTGGGAAATAGGTGGTCAGCATAATTCATACTTTGGCTGCTTCAAAGCCACGAGTTTCTTCTACTAATTCATACTAATGGTTTCTTCTGATCTTTTTTCTCTGTCTTACTGCCTTTGGTTGACCCCTCTGCTAGTCATACAGTAAGTAAGCTGCTCTAAGCTATCTTCTCCTGGGATTTAGCTGCATGCCCTCCTGAGGGCCAGCTACTGTTCTCTGAGTAGGGTGTAGTGACTAGAAATAATCCCTGAGAGTTATAGTCTTTTGATGCCTGGCTATATTCATGCAGTAAACTCACAACATCCAGCCAGGTAGACAACAACTTTAGCAGAATGTCTCATCAAAATTAAGTCTAATCTGTTTTCATGACTCTGCCTGGTATTGATTTGAAGTCTAGAGTCTCATAAAATGATTTAGGATTAGGAGATGCTTTTTAGCTCCTGTTTTATCCTTTATTATGAGTCTATATGCTTAAATCCAATTATTTCATTCTACCCCATACCCCAAATCACAGAATCTATATGAAAACCCAGTCAGTGAAGTCCACCTAGTTCCCCACATCTTTTGGATCAATTAAATGGAGTTCAGAATAAAAAAAAATTCTAAATGAACAACTTGGGTTATTTCATTCCTTTACATATCTGTCAGCAACAAAAATGCTGATATATTTTTGTTTAACTCTACAGAAAAGAAATTCTCTCTCTCTCTCTCTCTCTCTCTCTCTCTCTCTCTCTCTCTCTCTCAGTGTGTGTGTGTGTGTGTGTGTGTGTGTGTGTGTGTGTGTGTGTGTGTCTTGCCCTTTTGAGTAAGAAGTAGAAGACTTGGCTTTACCTTGAAATTTTTTCCAATTTGATCTCTCCTCCCTCCCAACAAGCACTCTCCCCTTTGCTTATCAATAACAGTTTTATTTTTTTAAACCTATATGTGAAATTGCAAGGGAGCATAGAATGATGAATGAAATCTTGAAGTATACAAAATCCCCAACATATTTTTCATACAGCTAACATTTATATAGCATATAGCATTCACCGTGTGCTAGGCACTGTGCTTAGTATTTTAAAATTATTACTTCATTTGACCCTCACAATAGCCCTGAGGGGTAAGTACTGTTATTATCCACATTTTACAGGTGAGGAAATTGAGGCAAACAGAAGTTAAATGACTTGATGAGGATCACACAACTAGGAACCGTTTGGGGCTGGATTTGAAATTAGGTCTTCCTGATTCCAAGCCTGGCTTGGAATGTATCCACTGAAGAACCTAGCTGCCTATAACTATAAGCCTGGGCATGCCTAAGTACTGAACTAAAATTCTGCTTTCTGTTCTATGAATTAGATAACAATGCTTATGATTTGGATGCAATGACATTAACTTTTCTGAATGGTGGCATCAACATGTGATTATAAAACAGAAGCACAATTACAAGGAAAATGACCAGCTTGGTACATTTCTGTTATGCAGTACTGTTTAGGGCTGCTAAATTATTGAAATGTGCCTCCATGGGTGGGGAATGATTTAAAATAAAAATAAATCCACAAGCAAGGGATAAGAATGAGAACAAGAAATTATGAAACTCAAAACTAATTGTCCTTTCATGAATATGATAGATACTGCTAAAAAAAAAAGGACATTTTTTTTATTTTTTATGCAGTGCTTCAATGATTTACCAGAGACCTTATGTAAACTGATAGCTCACAGTGACCTGTTGAAATGAGGAAACTTGTAACCATGGCAACAGAAGACAAGTAAAAAAGGTTTTTGCTGCAGTTATAAATAAAGTACCATGAAGGAATCAGGGTTTTACCCTCCCTCAACCTGGTTAAGGTAGGCACTGGGAGACATGAAAACCACTGTTGTTTGGCCCTGGATTCACCCAAATATTAAATATGCATTAAGTCTGGGAGGAAAATTTTAGAAGCTGCAAAGCATGAACTACAACCAAAGAGAGATAACAGCACAGAAAACGAGAGGAACCATTGTAATTTATTGAAATGCTCCCTCTGTGAAAAATATACAAAATTTCAGTGATGTAGAGTTCAGTGTACTTCTTGTTACATGATGAGCATTCTAACTCAAAATGGGTGGGGAGGAGATGGGGGAGAGAATCATCCTTTTTCTAATAATATGCTATGTGTTTGTTGTCTATAATCAAAGGAACATGAAGTGAGTAACTCTTCCATGTATGGACTTCCATTTGATCTTTGGGATGCTATCAGATCACTAAGAAGTATTGAAATGACCTAAATGATTGCAGCATCATTTTTATATAATGAATTTAATATCAACCAGGTATTCCCCAGCTTCTTAAATTCAGGTATCTCCTAGTTATTTTCAAATACCAGAGCACCCCAAGCCTAACACTTGGTGGCACTACTCCTTCACAAGGCAAGTCTTTATAGTCTCAGAGGTTCCAATTCTTTTTTCTTAATAGGAATTCAAATGTGCCTTGGCTTTACTTGTGAGTGTACACATATTTAATATATAGAGAACTGATCCTACTGCTCCTGCTGAGACTGTTGGGTGTTCCTGTTCCAGGAGTATCTGTGCTAGTGTGATAGGGATTCAAATTAGAAATCATCTTCCTAATGAATATTCATTGAATAGCTACAGGCACAACATTTTAATGAGTGGCAGCAGCTGGTGCATTACACACCTTGCATACAGCAGGTATTCAATAAATGTTTCTTTAATTTAATTCCATTAGCCCCAAGCTCCTTCCTGGATTTTGCAGTATTTTTTTTCTTTTTCTCCATTCCACCACTCCTTTTCCAGTGGGTGTTCCTCAGGACATTCAGATAGCTTAATGTATCTGCTCTTCATACTCTAGGGCAGCTAGTGTATCCAAGTAGCCCCTCCAAATACAGCAAAATTTATCCCTAATACCATGACTTTTTAAATATGGAGTTTAAGCTTTTATGATTCAAATTAATTATGTCTAGGAATATATTGTCTACTGTATAATTTTGTTCCTATGAAACTAACTGTCCTGTGCTATAGTTTTCACCTATCATAATACTTTTATGATCACACTGTTTCAACATTAAATTTCTCATGAATTTATGAATATATCACGAATACATATTGAAGAAAGAAATCCCTTCTAAACTTGCATCTCCTGAGACCTTTTTGCTCTTTGTTGGGCAGAATTTAATTCTAAGCAGATATACTTTTGAGAGAAAGAGAGAGAGAATTTTAATATAAATTGAGAATATCATTCATAGTCAACAAGCTCTGAAAAGAGAATAGAATTGGGTTATTTATAAAGAAGTTTAATTTATAAATCTTATTGGAATCCACTGGGATTACCTGGAAAAGTGACAAAAATTGAATGGCGGGGAGGAGGGAGGGAGGGAAGGAAGGAGAAGGAGAGGAAAAAGGAGAGGGAGATAGAGGGAAAGGGGGGGGGGGAGAGAAAGAGAGAGAGAGAGAGAGAGAGAGAGAGAGAGAGAGAGAGAGAGAGAGAGAGAGAGAGAGATTGTTGTTCAGCCTTTTCAGTTGTGTTTAGCTCTTTGTTACCCCATTTGATGTTTTCTTGACAAAGATACTAGAGTGGTTTGGCATTTCCTTCTTGAGTTCATTTTACAAATGAGGAAACTGAAGCAAACAGGGCTAAGTGACTTGCCCAAGGTCACATAGCTAATAAGTGCCTGAGGTCAGATTTTAATTCAGGAAGATGAGTCTTACTGACTCCAGGTTTCGGAGCTCTAGCCACTGTACCACCTAGCTGCTGAGAGAGATTGCAATGCAAGTTTTGAGGGACATAAAATTATGAAGCTTCCATATTGGCCACAAGAAAACAAAATGCCATAGCCTTGGTCAACATAGAGAAGCTGAGAACTGTGAACTAAGTCAATACTTTGCAAGAGGAAATACCAAGACACTCACAAATATTTTGTCTTGTACTTTCAGTGGGAATGTTCAGGGGCAGTTTCTAATAGGCCATTTAATGAGGCATCAGAGTGGATTTCAGTGCTTGGAGTTATAGATTGGCCACTATTTTGGAGTTTTTATTTGCCTTCAAAAGGCTATTGAGGTGCATTGAGGATGGGTATGACTATGCTGTCAGAATATAAGAAAACATCTCTGAACCTGTAGTTCTCCTAAAGGACCCTTGGGAAGATGGCCAGAGGAGCCTTAAATGTTATTTTGTTTATTTTTCCCCCTGTATATTGTATCTACATTTAGTAACTCCTCATTGGCTGGGGTTCAGTTTCAAGTATTTGATGAATCTGTGATGATCAGGCTTTGAAATAGCCTACAGTTGCATGTACATCACAGTATTTGTCTGAGACTTTATGTTTTCCATCTCAGGGGTAGTTGGAGAATCTCAGATTCAACTACACTCCCAGAATCATGAACATTTCTTCTTTTCCTAATTTTAAGTGACTAGAGGACCTGGCACAGATTTTGCACAGGCTTGGGAAACAGCTACACAAGCTAATTTCTAGGGTAGGACAGCCAATTCCTTTCCCCAGCCCAGACAAAAATCACCTGCAGTCTCAACCCAATATTATGCCATCATATTATTTATTTATCATCAAGAAGCAGAAAAGGAAGGAAAGAAGCATTTATTAAACACTTACTGCATGCCAGGAACTGTCCTATGCACTTTACAAATATTAGCTCATTTGAAGCTCACAATAATCCCAATAGGTAGGTGCTACTACTTCCATTTTATAGCAGAGAAAAATGAGGCAAATAGAGGTTAAGTGACTTGCCTAGGATCACACAATTAATGAGTATCTGAGGCAGGATTTAGCTTAGGTCTTCCTGACTCCAAGCCCAGCTTTCTATGTTCAAACAGAGGCCTCTTTTGTCTTTGAAAAGACAAAACTGAAACAGTCCCTTCCCTTGAGAACTTACAATATGGCAGAATGAGACAATGCATGCATTTTTGGTATGCACAAAATGTATACAAGATAATTTGTGGAGAAATTAGCAGTAGCTGGAGGGTGACAGGAAAGTCTTCATGTCAAAGGTGGTCCTTTACTGGAACCTTTAAAGAAACTCAGGTTTCTAAGAGGCTTAGGCAAAAGAGAAAATATATTCCAGCCACGAGCAAGGTACAGGCATATCAGCTCAAAGGTGCACAAATAGGAGATGGAGATCCATATATGAGGAAAGAAAGAAAGAAAAGAAAGGAAAGAAAGGAAAGAAAGGAAGAAAGGAAGAAAGAAAGAAAGAAAGAAAGAAAGAAAGAAAGAAAGAAGGAATGAAGGAAGGAAGAAAGAAAGAAAGAAAGAAAGAAAGAAGGAAGAAAGGAAGGAAGGAAGGAAAGAAAGAAAGAAAGAAAGAAAGAAAGAAAGAAAGAAAGAAAGAAAGAAAGAAAGAAAGAAAGAAAGAAAAAGAAAGAAAGAAAGAAAAGAAAGAGAAAGAAAGAAAGAAGGGAGGCAGGGAAGGAAGGGAGGGAGGGTGGAAGGAAGGAAGGAAGGAGGGAAGGAAGGGAGGGAGGGTGGAAGAAAGGAAGGAAGGAAGGAAGAAAGAAAGAAAGAAAGAAAGAAAGAAAGAAAGAAAGAAAAGGAAGAAAGGAAGAAAGAGAGAGAAAGAAAGAAAGGAAAGGAAGGAAGGAAGAAAGGAAGGAAGGAAGAAAGAAAGAAAAAAAGAAAGAAAGAATGAAAGAAAGAAAGAAAAGGAAGGAAGGAAGGAAGGAAGGAAGGAAGGAAGGAAGGAAGAAAGGAAGAAAGAAAGAAAGAAGAAAGAAAGAAAGAAAGAAGAAAGAAAGAAAGAAAGAAAGAAAGAAAGAAAGAAAGAAAGAAAGAAAGAAAGAAAGAAAGAAAGAAAAGGAAGGAAGGAAGGAAGGAAGGAAGGAAGGAAGGGAGAAAAAAAGAAAGGAAGGAAGGAAGGAAGGAAGGAAGGAGAAAAGAAAGAGAAAGAAAGAAGGGAGGCAGGGAAGGAAGGGAGGGAGGGTGGAAGGAAGGAAGGAAGGAAGAAAGAAAGAAAGAAAAGGAAGGAAGGAAGGAAGAAAGAAAAGAAGGAAGAAAGAAAGAAAGAAAGGCAGGAAGAAAGAAAGAAAAAAAAAGGAAGGAAGGAAGGAAGAAAGAAGAAAACAAAGAGAAAGAAAGAAAGAAGGGAGGCAGGGAAGGAAGGGAGGGAGGGTGGAAGGAAGGAAGGAAGGAAAGAAGGAAGGAAGGAAGGAAGGAAGGAAGAAGGAAAGAAAGAAAGAAAGAAAGAAAGAAAGAAAGAAAGAAAGAAAGAAAGAAAGAAAGATAGAAAAGGAAGGAAGGAAGGATGGAAGAAAGAAAGAGAGAGAGAAAGAAAGAAAAGGAAGGAAGGAAGGAAGGAAGGAGTTAAGGGAGGGAGGGAAGAAAGAGAGGGAGGAAGGGAAGGAGGGAGGAAAAATGGAGAAAAGAAAAAAGAAAAGAAGAGAGGGAAAATAAGAAAGTCATTTGGCTGGAACGTTATGCGTGTGAAGGACATTAATGTGTAAACAGAAAAGATAGCTTGGGGCCAGGTTGTAAAGGACTTTAAATGCCACAGAGAGGAGGATTGGACCCTAGAGGAAGGGTTCTTAATCTGAGGGTCTGTGAACTTTCATGTTTTATTTTAAATATTTTGGTATTGTATTTCAATATAATTGGTTACTTTTGAAATTCTATGCATTTTATCTTATTCATTTTTTTTAATTCTGAAGAGTCCATGAAACAGAAATATAAACCCCTGTTATGGAAATAATGGAGAAGCAATGGGACTTATTTAGTAGAAGTATAACATGGTCACACCTATCTTTAAGGACAATCACTTTGACATCATTGTGGAGGATGGATTGCAAAGGCTAGAGACTTCAAAGAGGGAGATCAACCATCAGGCTTTTGCAATAGTCCATGCAAAAGGCAATGAGACCTAAACCAGTGTAATGAGTTAGTGAGGGAAGAGAAGAGCCCAAAAGGTGAGGGATGTGGAGGTAAAAGTAATAGGATTTGGCAACTAAATGATTATATGGGTAAGTGAATCGTTGAGAACAACAACTGGGTTGCAATCTGAGTAATTAGAAGGATGGTGGCAACTTCAACAGAAAGATAAAAAGGAAAGTTCAAATGATGGGTGAGTTTGGGGCAAAGGCAATCAAGTCTATTTTGAACATCTAGTATGAAATGTCCAGTAGGAAGTTCATAATGACATAGACGCAATTAAACTCATATGAACTGATGAAGTCAATAAAAAAAGTATAGAGAGACAAGAGAAGTTTCTCCAGTCTTCCCAAGCTAGGGGCATGCTGGGGATAATGAACCAGCAAAGAAAACTAAAAAGGAGTGGTCAGACGAGTAGGAGGAGAACCATGAGGGAGAACCCAGAAAGAAGAGAATAATTAATATTGTTCGATACTGCAGAGAGGTTAAGAATGATGAGGACCGAAAAAAGAGGTATTAGAATGGGCAATTAAGAAGTAATTAGCAATTTGGGGGAAAGTGATTTCAGTTGATTGATAGAGTGGAAACCAGATCATAAAGAGAGCCACATCTAGACAGATCCATGTAGACTACATGAAAATAAACAAACAAAAAAAACAAACAAAACAATGCCCACACACATCCTCTGACATGTGGGAGAGAGTTCCAAACAAATAGGTTTTGAAGCCGGGGTTATACATAGTTATTTGCACATTGTCTTCCCCATTAGAATGAAAGCTCCTTGAGGGAAGGGACTATTTTGCCTATTTTTACATTCCTAGTGCTTAACATACTGTCCAGCACACTGTAAGAAATTAATAAAAGCTTGCTGACTGACGAAAACTTCTTCCACTTATCTATGACCATGAGTTAACTATGGTAAGGCAGAGAGACAAAACTAAAGCCAGAGGAAAGGTCGTTATTTTTTCTAGGCCTAGCCATGGTCCTTTCTTTGTTACTTATTTGTTGCCATGGAAGGATTATTGTTTTTCAGGCTTAGAGCTCCCTTAAAGTGGTTTTTTGTGTTTTATTTTGTTTTGAAGAAATTGGACAGTTTTAAAGAGATGACTCAACCCAGGTAACAAACAGAAAGTGGTCTATTCATATGGCTCATAACTCTTCCATGTCTAAGATGTTTTAAGGATAGCTTTGCTGTTGTTGTTCTGTATGTAACTATACAAATGTGACTAATGCTAAAGGTTTTTCATATCATTACCTCTGGCTTTTATAAACAGCTAGATAATAATGTGTCAATCAATAGCAACTTTAGGAGTCTTCAACCAGTAACTCAGTTCCCTTCCCAGTTCAAGACCCTTCCCTTTACCATCCATCCCACAAACAGTTCAGAGTTCTGTAGATTTTTATGTTCTTTAAAGGCAGGCCTTGTAAGTCATTTTAACCCAATTTCACTTGTATAAAAAGGTTTGGGAAAGGGTAAAGAAATAACAAAATTTTCTCTGGGCCCTGAAACTTCATGGTATGGCCCTAGGTCTTACATATAGCTTACATATATACATATGTGTGTGTGTGTGTGTGTGTATATATATATATATATTTCTCAATGTCAAACCCCTCATCCCTCATCCCAGCTCTCATCACTAATCTTGCTCACCAAAAACAACCAAAAATCTTCTTTATTATTCAGTGGAATCTGGTCAATGTAATGGTATCATGTTAGAGTCCACACACAATAAATGAGATAATACAGTGCTGTAGAAAAAAAGACTATACTTGTAAAATCTACCTATGAAACCAAACCAAAGCAAACTAGGTTAAAGCCCTTGCTTTGACACTTATAATATGAGTGATTAGGTAGAAGTCATTTAATCTCTCTGAATCTGAATTTTCCCATCTATAAAACTGGGAAAATGATGCATCAACCATTTGCCTCACAGGATAGTTGTAAAGATATGAATTGTAAATCTGAAAGCTCCAGGGAAATGGCAACAATTATTATCAGCTTTTAGTAATGTGGAGCTACTGCATAGCTCCAGGTAATTACAGGTCCAGGGACTAGGGCAGGCTGAAGGCTGTTGAAAGAAGAAGGAGTAGTGATTAATCCCCACAAGGCTCCATAGCCTAAACTAGTTAGCCTCAATACTATAAGAGTAGAGGCCAGAAGCCAGTACCCACTCCCCATTCTTTCTTTCCACCTATTCTCATTTACTGAAAGAAGAAAGGACATAGAGGTTAAAAGAGAGACTACTATGGTAGTAAATGTGTACTGTACTTTGATTTGACTCCTTCCATTTGGGAATTACAGATAGAAAACAGTGCAAAAAAGTAAACTCTCTGCCTGAATAAGCCTTAGGCTAATGACAACTTTCTATTAGTGTCAATGAAATTGTTAGGTTAATAACTATGAGAAGGAAGTTATAGATGTTGAAATCTAACAAGAGATCATTTGTAGGTTCCTAGTTTCAGTGACAATTCTACAGGGCCCAGAGACATTTTAGCATGTTGCATTAGAGTCTGCAAATATATAAGCTTGACTGATTTAAAAAAAATGCTTGCTAATTGAAAAAAAAAAGAATACAGACAATTTTTCAAAACATTTCACATCTAATATATGCGCTAATAACCCTTAATATCTCTCTAAAATAGAAAATAGAAATTGCATGCTAGAATGAGATAATGCCAGCTCAAATGGAATTTTTGAGCTTCCAATGAGACAGAGTAGAGAGAAGATGTCTTGAGATATAATAACATTAATAAAAATATAACTAACATTTGCAAAATGTTTTAACATTTGCAAAATGCTTTGCAAATATTGTCTCATGTAATCTTTTCAACATCCCTGGTGGGTAGGTGCTACTACTAACCACATTTTCCAGATAAGGGAACTGAGACAGACAAAATTTAATTGACTTGTCAAGGGTCACCTAGCCTGTAAGTAACTGAAGCTGAATTTGACCTCAAGTTTTTCTGACTCTAGGTTCTATTCTCTATACACTGCACCACCTAGCTGCCTCATTGCATGCTTATTAAAACAAGTAATATATAAATTATCCCAAATAAAATTTGTGTGGGTACTGCATTTCACTAATCTGAGTCAAGTATTTCAACCTTATCAAAATCTGTATTTGTTTTACAGAAAATGTGCCAAAACACTCCCTTGATTATAATGTAATAACATTCCCTCCTTTTCTCTTTCATGTCTTTCTAAAAATTATTTGTTTAATCTTTATAGGGTTGAAAAATAGGTCCTTTTGTCAAAAATATTATTGACCATATTAAGCCTTTTAAAATATTCAGCTCTTTCTAACCAATATTTTCCTCAATCATTCTCTGCATTCTCTGCCTAATCTGGTGTCTCATCAACTAATTTACAGTATACATTTGCCAGTAAAGAATACATCTACATGTAAAGTCTTGGGAAACATTGGTGCTCAATAAACATTGAATCAGGTTATAATGGGGGTAAAGTATCTTTTGGTTTCTGTATCTCTGCAATAATATGTTTGTTGATGGAAATCACTGTCTAAGTAGATAGTGAAAGAGTCAACTAGTTGAAGCTGTAGCATATCATAATTGACATTCAGAGCTGCCAGACTCCTGAATTTCTGTCTCCTTTCCAAAAGGCTCCAGCCAGGCCAAATCAAGTGAAATTTTCACTTGGTTCAGGTGATATCTGGTTTGCTAAGACAGCTTATCAAATTCAATTTGCTGCCTGATTAACTCATAGCTCCTCTTTTCTGTTCTTTCATTTTTATTATGCTTTTTGGGGGGGTTCACTTCCCATACATTTGTACTTTCTGTGTAAGTACTTTTTTCTTTCTTAAGGAATTGACATTTTTAAATTTGGTTTCTGACTTTAAAACATAATAGGCATATTGACTTTTTAAAAATTATGTTTAAGGTGCCATAAAAGTTGATAGAAGAAGAAGTATTAGTTACATTTTCAAAATGTTCATTCATGTAATACTTGATAAATGTTAGCAAAAGAGATTTAGAGATGGAATGGGCCTTGGAGGCCATTCTAAACCGTTCATCTCTCACATGAGAAGACTGAGCTCTAGAGCAGGTAAATGTTTTGCCTAAGGTCAGAGATAATAAATAGATGGGGGATTGGATCAGAGCTGATCAGAATCCAAATATAATTCTCTCCTACATAATGCTGTCTTTCATAAATTTGACATCTTTTTTCTATCAGTTTAGTAATCTGGTAGATATTGTTTTTCTCTAAATACTCTAAAAAACTGCATTGTTGAAATCATAGTAACTTTGTACATAACTGAGACAAGTCTCTTGCCAGAGCAAATTAAACCATAAATGTTCATTTTAAAATGTCAGCAAAGACTAAGGACAACTTGAAAATTATACTGAGTAGTAACAGTTTCATATTCATTTATTTTTATCCCCATTGTGAGTTATTAAAAAATTGAAAACACAAGCATCCCTCAAATTGTTGAAATATGTTGAATGTCTCACCTATAATCCATTCTACATTGACACCTGATGAATCCTGCTAAAGCACACTTTGGTCACATCACACCCACCCTCAAAAACCTCCAATGATATACACACATGTGTGTATGCATGTAAATATGTGTGTTTATATGTATATATCACATGTGTGTATGTATATATTCACAGTACACTTCTTACTGTAAACTGAATTACTATTTCTCCATCATTTTCTTCAGCCTAAATGAGAAAATTAAAAAGATTTTAAAATTAAGCTCTGATTTATAGTGTTTGTCAATTTCTGAAGTGTAAATGCTAAGACTGAAATTTTAACAATCCGTCTTTAGAAGCTGATAGGAGCTAGCTCTAGGATACTCCTGAATTCTGACCCCAAACTCCCTTTCCAGATTTGCCATATTTTTCTGAGCATAGACAATGCTTTTCCCTATAAATCAACATCAAACTAAATGTGAGGACAACCTATAACTGGTGATCATTTTCAATGTTTTCACATATTATATATATCCATGTATGTATGCATATAATTTCATAAGCTCATTTTAGAGGTATAGCATAAATTAAGGGAACATGGGGTATAATACTGATACAGTATCTCCTCAAACTTTTTACTTGACATCTCTACTCTAGCCAAAGAAGTCTAGTTCATTATCTTGAATACATATTTTATATTTTGTCCTATTTTGATTCTTTTCCCTAGTATTCTCTATGGTACTGTGTTCCTCAAAGACCAAGATCCTAACCATGCTGAAGACCCTGCTCAAACAATACTTGTTCCATGAAAACTTTCTATATTTCCACAGTATTTCAAAATACGTTTTAGATATAAAAATACTTCATATTGCCTTAGGTCATAGATTATGTTATTATTTATATTTTACATTATTATTTTTAATAAACATTTTGTTCTTTTTTGCCTTGAGGCCAAATAGCAAGTCTCAAATAAATGTGGTTGATGGGTCATTTTATAAAGTCATGAAATTCGTCTTTAGCAGTCTGGTGTCCAGAAGGGAATGCTACATTGATCAGGCAAAATTCAAAATTAATGTTGGGTGACTCAGTGCTGGCTCTGGTGCAATGGTGCCAAGGGAGTCCTGTTGACTCCAAAGAAGCCTCAGAAGAATACTCTCTATTACTCTCTCTCTCTCTCTCTCTCTCTCTCTCTCTCTCTCTCTCTCTCTCTCTATCTCTAACACTCATTCTCTCTCTCTCTCTCTCTCTTATTCTCTCTCTCTCTCTCATTCTCTCTCTCACTCTCTCATTCTCTCTCTCTCTCATTCTCTCTCTCTCTCATTCTCTCTCTCTTTCTCTCTCTCACATTCTCTCTCTCTCTCTCTCTCTCTCTCTCACACACACACACACACACACACACACACACACACACACACACACACATTCTCTCTCTCTCTCCCTCTCTCTCCCTGTGTAACTTGTCTGAACTTCATGACTCCATTAGGGGTTTTCTTGGTAAAGGTGTTGAAGTGATTTGGCATTTCCTTCTCCAGCTCATTTTACAGATGAGGAAAAGAAGCACACAATGTCCAGTGACTTATCCCAGGTCACACAGATACTAAGTGTCTGAGGCCAGATTTGAACTCAGGAAGATGAGTCTTCCTGACTTCAGGCACAGCATGGCACGCTCTACCCACTGCACCAACCAGCTACCTAGATAGAGAGATAGACATCCAACCTATGACAGACAATTTTATAGAAATATTTCCTGTAGCAAACTGAATCTATTAAAATAGAGAATGTCTTAGTGATTTTCCTATGTGTGGCTACCACCTCCTTACATACACACATACTCATTAAAATTCATAGTGATTTTTTTGTCATATATTATTCATATATTTAACTGAACATATAATCAGAAGTTAGAAACTTTAAATTAGATCTCACGGGGATAAACCCTTCAAGATTTAGAGTCAGAAAGAACTGATTCCAAATTTTGACTCAGACACCAATTGGCAATTTGATGACAAACAAATCACTTAACCTCTCTCAATCTGAGTTTCATCAAGTGGACAATGTCGGGGATAGACTTGATAATGTTTAAGGTCTCTTACATCTCTTTATCTATGATCCTCCCACAGATTTTCTGACTAGTTCTAGATTTTCATCCCTATCTCCATGCCTTTGCTCTCTGTCAATGAAGCACCATCATCCCTATCTTCCATTGCAGATACCGGGACATAGAAAGACTCAAGTATATATACAGAAGAAGCCATTACCCTGCCCCCCACACACACACATATATTGCCACATTGTATACATTTTAATATGTAGTACATCTAGTACATTCATGCGGAATATATGATCTTATGACTGTATGAGAAATTATACAATGAACAGTATTCGTATTGTGCTTCTTCTGCCTTAAGGCAGTAGCCTATGAAGAACAACGTCAGCTAAGGGTCAGAGCAACCAATCTTGGCATTGCTCACAGAAAGCAAGCTCTCATTGGGAAATCTGATAGGTTCTTCAAAAGGAATGATTACAGGACTGTGCGAATCAGGAACCAGAATGAATTGCACTAATTGTGTTAGTTTTATTTCTTATATGATCACTCTATTAGTACATCTTGGGGTTTGGTGGCTAAGGTTTTTTTTTTCCTTCCCTATTCGTTCTATCTTTTTTTCTGAAAAACTGGGACACAACTCTTTTGTCTCATTAGTATTCATTCATGATTTCTAGAAATATAGCTCTGGTAAACCAGGTTTTGATAAAGCCCATTGGGATTCAGATGGAGCTATTACTTGCCATTAAATCCAAATTACTCTGGCTCTTAGTGATTGGCCAACAATAGGTTCCAGCCCAAGCTTCACTTTCTCATTGTTTGGGTTTTGATGGCTCAGAAGTGAATGTAAATAGCAATTGTTTCTGTTGTGGCCAGAAACTCTCAGGGTCTTCCCCTTCCAGACTGATTCTTTGGGGAATTCAAACTGAGCCACCTTTCCCCTCAATTCTTATCTAGCCTTTAATTACTGAATGGGTGTAACCTCAAATGAACTAAGACCTAGGGAAGACTTTAGTTTAAAAAGGCCAGGGTCTCCCACTGCATCCAGGACCATTGACAATCATCCTGATTTGTATCTTGCCACTGGACTCAGATGACTCTGGAAGAGAGGGTGAGGCTGATGACTTTGCACAGCTGTGCCTTATACATTAAATTCACTTTCAAATCAAGACATCATCTTCCTGATGTCATTGGTCTTTTTGGGGAATGAAAGACAACAAACAGGAAGCAAAATAGAAATCTGACCTCAGTTCTGACAAGAAAAAGAATTGACATTCCTGAAAATGCCCATGGACTAGGTGAGTTTTCCTCTTTGAATCATAGAATTGTAGATATAGAGATGCAAAGGGAACTAGAAATCATATAGTCCATGGGTCAGCAAACTAAGGCCTGAAGGCCAAACCGAGCCCACAGCCTTTTTTATATATACTGTGAGTTGCAAATATTTTTGTGTTTGTTTTTCACATTTTAAAATAAAGTTCCATAGTTTGCCAACCCCTGACCTGATCCAACATCTTCTATTTCACCTGAGACTCAGAGGGGCTCTGAAGTATCTTCTGTGTCTATACTATATAGTATACTTCAGAGTAGCTAGAGAAGTAAGCATTCTCTCATCCTTCCTGTTTCTCTTTACCTATCTAAATCCTGACCACACTTCCTTTTTTTCATTTTTTTAAAGTTTATTTTGTTTTTTAATTTATAGCCTGAAAAAGCACGTCAAAACATAGTATTTGGTTTTTTTAATGGTGATTGCACATGAAACTGCGAATCTATTATGTACAATTTGCTATACCTTTTAAATACATAATACAGTTATCATGTAACTTTCTTTTTTCATTGGTTATTTTTCCTTCTCTTCTCCCTCCCCTGCCCTAGAGATGGCTACCATTAAGTACAAATGTGTGTGTGTGTGTGTGTGTGGAATTATTCTAAATTTACCTTTGTTTATCAGTTCTTTCTCTGGGTGCAGATAGGATCTTCCTTCATATGTCCTTTGTAGTTAATTTGAGTAGTTACAATAGTCAAGATTATTTGTTCAAAGTTGTTCTTAAAACAATACTGCTCTTACCATATACAATGTTGTCTTGGTTCTACTCATTTCACTCTTTGTTATTTCATTGAAGTCTATCCAAGTTTTTCTAAGACCCAACTCAAGGTGCACATCTTTCATGGAGTCTTCACCAACTACACTAAGCCACATCAATCTCTCTTCTCTTTATCTCATTTCCAGTGGCCCAGATTTTCCGCACAATGCATTAGGTACCTTTGATCATATGCTATCTCATCTTAGTAATTCTACATATTGTTGATTTATGATTTTACATGTAACAGTCTCTCTCCCACCTGCTACACATAGGATGTATACAGTACTTGGCACAAAGGCTGAATTACCGACAGAACCAGACAAACCTAGTGAAGCCATTCTAATTGACATCACTATATTCCCCCAGCCCAAGTGCCAAATTCAGAACTCCATAGAGCTGTGTCAGTGAGACAAGTACCACTATACCCCTCAGTCCTACGTGGTCTGCTACGACACACATAAAACTACATTCTACACGAAAAGAAGCATTTTTTTATATTTTAATACTCAAATTTTTCATATTGGGTAGAGAGGGTGTCTTTCTTCCACTAGCACAGATCACAGCCCTTCCACACCTTTTCTCCTAGATAATTCTGTCTGTGCTGTCTCAAAAATGAGACCCACATGAAGTACTAGATTATGTTCTTTAATATCTCCCGAGTACTAAGGTAACACCCAGGTTGCCCATCTGTTTTCACTCATTTTTGCCACAAGATCAACCTGTTTTCACTTTCAGTCACATGCTGCCCTCAGTAATGTCTCTCATGCCACTTCTAGAATGTCCTATCTAGCAATACACCACAGCTTGCTTATGCCCACCAAGCTGTGTTCCATTGCCCTATGGGTCACTGACAATTTTGATTCTTTTAAGATTGGAGAGTTCCATGATCTATAGCCGTACAGTATCACCAGAAGAATGTTGGTATTAGAAGTAATCATTTATTAATCAAAAACATTTTAATAGGTGTTATCTTTGAATTACAGAGAAGATTCCTAAAATAGCCCCCAAACCCCATACTTGCTAAAGTACTATAACTTAATAAAGACAATAGTTTGTTTGCCTTTATTCCAATTCAATAAATGCTGAATCTGACACAATATGGAAAAGCCACTTTATTTCTCTGAGGCTATTTCCTCATGTATAAAATGAGGAAAACAATACTTGCAATATATATACATATATATATATATATATACACATACACACACACATACATATATATATATATATAGATATATAGATATAGATATAGATATAGATATAGATATAGATATAGATATAGACATATATCACAGGGATGTTTTGAGGAAACCTTAATGTTGTATACAAAATGAATTAGAGATTAATAAAAACTAATATTTATGTAACCCAGTTCCCACCCCGTGTAGGTGGAACCAGGGTTATGTTCAAAATGTACCCTGTTTGCAAAATGGATTTAAAAAAAATTAACAAAGAGGAATGGGAAAATACATTGTCCATATAGGGCTTTGAAAGTAACCTCAGTTCTGGTCCAGAAGCCAATCAAAAAGTCCCTCTTCATATAATTAACCACCTGGAAATAATATCTATGTGTCCTCTGATAGTGTTGTTTTTTTCTTCTTTTACATTTGAATTATCAGGTTTTGGGGGTTTTGTTTGTTCTTTTTTTAAACCTGGAGGCAGTATGGTATAGCGCAGTAAGCTTTGGACCTGAGATTAGAGAAGATTTGACTTTGAATCTTGTCTCAGACCCTTTTTAGCTATGTGACTTCGGGTGTATCTTTTCATTCATCAGATTCTCAATTTCCTCAAGTGAAAAATAGGAATAATAAGACCTATGGCATATATATAATACACCAGGATCTTCATTTCACAATTACTCCCAAAAAAGTTATCCCATGTTCAAAATATTCTGGGTTGCGTGCGCTCAAAACCCTAAGTAACAAGCTACCCTAGTATTTAAACATTTACTAGTTGTCTAATGACACTGGCATTCTTATTTTCCTTAAACGAGATGCTCCCTGTCCTATCTTCAGGTATTTTTTTCTGGCTGTCCTCCATGTCCATCCTCATCCCTGCCTCCTGGCCTCCATGGCCTCCTTCACACCCCAGCTAAAATATTACCTTGTACAAGAAGGTTTTCTCAATCTTTCTTAATTCTAGTGCCTTACTGCTACTGATTATTTCCTGTTTGCCCTGTATATTTGTACATAGCTATTCCAATGTTACCTCCCCAACAGAGGCACTGATGGTCATGTTCTTTTATTTGTATCAACCAGCACTAAGCACAGAGTAGGTCCTTAATAACTGCTTGTCAACTATCTAGAAACTGGCTGAAGAGGTATTTCACAGACTATTAACAGTCTAGTTGAAGTTTATAGATGGTCTAAAAACTGTGATTTGTAAAACTCTCTGTTTGCTTTTTCACTACTTTGACACCATCATTTCAGAAGTAAAAAGAGACCAAACAGAGTTGAGGGTCTTTGGTTTTTTTGTTAGTATTATACATTGTCATGGCCAAAAAAATCTACAAGTGATCAGCCTACTGATTCCCTTGTCTAATTGTCTAAGACAATTCTAAAAGACTCATGATGGAAAATGCTATCCACATCCAGAGAAAGAACGATGGAGTCTAAATGCAGATCAAAGTATACTATTTTCACTTTTTTTTGTTTCTTCCTTCTCCTGGTTTTTCCCTTTGGTTCTAATTCTTCTTTACAACATGAATAATGTAGAAATATATTTAATATGATTATATATGTATAGCCTATGTCAGATTGCATGCCTTCTTGGGGAGTGGGGAGGGAAGAAAGGGAGAGAAAATTTAGAACCCAAAATCTTATAGAAGTGAATATTGAAAATGAAAAACAAATAAATAATTTTTTTAAAAAGAAAAAATATTAGATTCAGACCCTTGAAATGACCATGTTCAAACCTTCCCTGTCATGATAACATTTGCCAGAGCTTATACTCTGATGGTATAACCTTTAGAACTCAAGTTCACTTGGAGTAGGATATTAGATGTTAAATGTGTGTTGGTGTTTAAAGGTGGGTAAAAGAAAACAACAACAGTGGCAGCAAAAAGAAAAACTAATGTTTGTACAGAAACCCCAGAAGAACTATCTGTCCACAGAGCCTGGAAAGAGAAATAGTATTTGTTTTGTTATAATATTTTAGTGAAAAAATAATCTATAAAACTCTAGTATATTAGCATATCAGTATATGTGTAAATATGTACAAATATATGACTGCATCTATATCTATATCTACCATCTATGTCTATATTTATGTCTATATCTATTTCTTAAATTACTAGAAAGACCAGATTTCAGAGCAACAAATACATCTTAGATCTGAAGGGAATACTGGCTTATAGTTTAATGACTTGGGCCTCAAAAGGGATAATCATTGTGCTGGCGAGTTTCATAGTTCAACCCTTCATCTATAAGTTCTCCCCAAAAGCAGACCTGGATTTCAATAGTCTTAAAAAATTGCATATATAACTGAGTCAGACAATCCAAGGTTATTTCACTGAGCAATATGACTTCATTAATGCGAAGTCTTTCAGACAACAAAAATAGTTTGATGAATAGTGGTTTGGACAGTCAAGGGACCAGCTGGACAAACAAGAGGGAAATGTGACAGTTGAATAAGAAGAAATTGGACAGAAAGCACTGTTCTGAATCTTAACACAAAATAGGACAAAGCAGATTAAGTCAAAAGTGGAATTAAGATATTTTGCTGCTATTTTATGCTCAACAGTGATAACCAGCTGTTGTTTATGCCACTTTCTTTTACTTTATTTGCCCCCATCAATGTCAGCCAGCTTATCATTGCCTCTGACACTCATTTTATCCTTTGCCTGCAGCACCGTGGCACTTGAAGGCCTGCCAAGTTCTTTCCTTTTTCTGAGTATATCAACAAATGTTTTTTTTCACTTTCCTTTCAGCCTGATATTCAGATGCTAAATGATAAGTATAACATGTTATCATCATAAATGGAGTATGGGAGGAAAAAATGACCGCAATAGAATAATCACACAATGTCATAGAAAATAAATTTAAATACCTTCTGTATTATTACTGATTTCACAGACGTTAATATGGCAACCAAGATAACAAGGAAAAAACTCATGAAAGACGCTAACACAACTATGAATATGTTCTTTGTGTTCAATAAATTCTTACTGTATGTACCTTAGAAAAAGAGTTATTTTTTGCAAGCAATCGATGCCTAACACTGTAAGCCTCCAGAACAGCCACTCAGATGCATGCCCACTTTGGTTGCCAAGGTAACCATCACATAGACACTCACATAAATAAACTGTAGACAGTGGAAGGACACACTTTAAAAATAGAAACAACTCGGTTTGATTTTGGGGGCTATTAAAAGTGACACCCCTCCATCGCTGCATATGCTAACAAATACAGAAACATCCATGCTCTACCTCATACAAAACAGATGGCACTAGGTCACTTACTACTTTTGATTCCAACTAGATACTTCATGGTGGGAAGGACAGAAAAAAATTGTCAAGGAATCCAGAGATTCAGGGAAGGGCTTCAGGAAGGCAAACACTCATTTGGGTTTCATTAGAAGAGTGTCACACAAATTCCCCTGTCAGATGCTTCTATCTTCTGCTTCCCCTTTTTTCTCTCACCCAGGAAAAAAGAGGTAGAGAACTATCCTGTCTCACAAAAGGTCAGTGTCCTCATTTGACCTGCAAGAAAATTCCAGGTAGCATTTTGAAGCAAGGCTTTTAAGGGCTGTCTGGGGGAGCTGCCAGCTGTATTTTCTGGCTATAAATACACACATAAAGATCTGGCTGAATTCTGTATCAACACCAGTTGAATTCATTTTATTTTTTTTAAAATAATAATGCCAGCTAATTACATTGACTAATTTATTTTCCACTTATCCACTAATTGCTAGGCATATTGAATGAAGGATTATAAGAAAAGGTCAAATCAAATCAGTTCAAAAGTTGCTCTAGCTCTGGTATTTGACAGTTTCATTGAAGAATATTTTTGATGGTATAGCAGCTAAACTTCATGATGTCAACTTTGAATGTTATAGATGTTCCCCAAATATCATTAATTTCTCAGTTATTCATTATGTATAAATTATCATCTCTGACATATGGACAGTGGAATAAATGGGTTAGCTTAGTTCTCTATGAATAAGGGGGAGGTTTTCAAGCAAAGTATGGATGGCTACTTGTTGAGGATGTTGCTGAGAAGAATATTTGAGGGAAGGGTGTGATGTGGGTTGTCCTATATAGCCATTGAGGGGTTCTTCTACCATGAAATTGTGTAATTCTAGGATTTACTTAAAACATTCTTGCACATGTTCATATTTTTAGTGTGTATCACATCTTGAAGTAATGTAGCCTGTATATACACTATCTGTAACATAAATAGATGAGATGCATCCTAGAATAGTAATAGCAAATAAGTTTAGGAGTAAGGAAGACAAATTATGATGCTCCACCAATATGACCACAGGAGAGTCACTTAACCTTTAAAAGAATCTAAGATATCTGAGTTGGGAAACTCATTAGATTCCATGGTACAACTATCATGCAGTTAGGTCACATATCTACATATCCAGTCCTAGTTGCTTTCTTCAGTTCTTGCCTTATATCATCAAATGCCTTTTGGATATTTTGAACTTGATGTTGTGTAGGGTAACAATGATGCTACTTACCACTACTGTGGCACTGTAAGACCAATAACACCAGCACACAGGAAGGCTGCTAGCACAGATTCTTTGATGTGCTTTTCTAAGGAAAGCAACCTTAAGGGGTTTACAATCTCACTTTAATTAAACATACATATATCATTCACTCAGTTCAGGGGAAAAAGTCAGCACCTTGAACTTCAGAGAAAATACAAACAGAAATTACAAGCAGAAATTATACAAACAGAGCAAAATATCACAAATCAGCAGACAGGCTTCTAGCAGTCTGTCCAAGACATTACATACATAATCACCAGAGAGAGAAGCACCAACATCTGGGTTTTTCAAAGCTGGGGGGCTCTGATGGCTACCCAGAGTCTTATATGGTCAAATCACACGACACTTTTCTAATGAGTGAGCCCTAAGCAAAATGCTAGCCTCAGAGTACATATACACTTCTTCAGGGTCAGAGGGTGTCACAACCAGCGACTCAGACCCACGTGACCTAAGCCTTCTCATGACTTAAGCAGGTCATCAAAGACTCCCTGTTTCAATCAAAGACTCTTGTTTGAAACAGAGGCAAGACTCAAAGGCACTTGATTGCCTTAGTGCTGAGAAGCACTCCAAAATGAAAGACAACAAAAAGTTCCACTTTACTTGCCATTACATGTAGACATCTAAAAATCATTTTATCCAAAACAGAATTCATTATCTTTATTCCCAAACCCACCCATCTTCTGAACTTCCTATCACTGTTGAAGACAACACCTTTCTCACCTCCAACATCTCTCCCACCCTCTCTCTGTCTTCCTTCTCCTTCTCCTTCTCCTTCTCCTTCTCCTTCTCCTTCTTCTTCTTCTTCTTCTTCTTCTTCTTCTTCTTCTTCTTCTTCTTCTTCTTCTTCTTCTTCTTCTCTCTCTCAATCTCTCTCTCCCTCTCTCTCTCTCTCTCTCTCTCTCTCTCTCTCTCTCTCTCTCTCTATCTCTCTCTCTCCTTCTCTCCCTCCCTCCCCAAATTCTATATATCACCCCCTGTTATGCCTTTCATGATCATAAAGAGCACAGAAAATTCCTTTTTCTAATAAAAACAGACTTTTAGATATTTGAAGATAGCTATTATGTACCTCCAAGATTGACTTATGAAGGATAAACATTCTTAGTTCTTTCAAGCAATCTTCATATAGCATGATTTCCACTGTTTTCATCATCCTGGTCAGGTTCATCTAGAAGTTCATCATAAATTTAGTGTGATAAGGGACATTACCAGCTACATATCATTATCCCTTCATTTTATCATGTGACGAAACTGAGGCCCAAGGGATGTGAAGTCCTTGTTCAAAATAATGCATATGGTAGCATCTAAGTAGCATGGTTGGGATTTGAATCCATATGTTCAATATGGACTTCTTGGTAAACTAATTTGACTGATTGACTATATCAGTTCATGTCATAGCTTGGGAATTCCTTATTTTTCATCCATTTTCCTTTTCAAAGTTGAATAGTTAAACCATTACTTCATGTTATTTGAGCAATGTCAAGGGGAAAATTCCTCTAGTATTCCCAAGTTCAATTATATTATTATGGTGGCATTAGTGAATACAAGCTCTGTCACTTATAATTGATATGACCTTGGGCAAATTATGTAACCATTCTGGGTCTGTTTCATCATCTCCAAAATTAGGGGGTTGAACTAGATAATTACCAATGTCCTTTTTCAGTTCTAAATAGTATAGTCTTATAGAAGCATTTGGAAAACCTTGAACCCAATAGGAAAACCTTACTTTATCCGACCCCTATATAAGACATCTACCATGACAGAGAGAGACAGGTGATATGTTCATATTTCACATTAACTTAAGTAGAAAACTCTTTTAGCTTGGGCCTTGGTTGAAATGCTTTGGTGGTTGAGGGATTCTTGTTCTGGCCTGGTTTGAACTAGTTGGCTGCTAAGGGTTCCTCCTAAGCTGATATTCAGCTAGATGGACAATGATAATGGGATACTATTTGAAGATTGGATCAAAAAAGCAAAATGAAATAAACTACCTCACTGATACAGGGTGCTTTGCATATTATTTCTTTCATTCTCTAAAAATTTATGTTCCAGAAAAAGAATATTGAATTGAGACTTAAGATGATCATGCCTTGATAATGAACATTATTCTATATCACTTGAAGCAATAGATGTGGTTTTAGTAAAGAAAGAGAAAAGGCTTAAGGTTTTTCTATCTCTTGTTTGACTATTGCATTAGCAATAATAGTAATATTACATAGGGAGTTCATTTTATAGCTAAGGTATACTACATAGTCAATTCAATATTTAATCGATGAGACCACTAGGCTATCTACCCAAAAGAAGTTATTTTACTAGTGGTTAGTTATTAACAATAATTCAAAGTATGGCATTTTCAAGCAATGTAAAGAAATGATAAAATTAAAACTGGATGAGTCATTTACACCCTTATTAGAGATATGACTAAAGAGTATAAATTTCCATCATATCCCCTAAAAAATGGCTTGTGCAAAATAGTGGCAGAGGCCATGAGGACTACAATTCTGTAGTATTAAATAAAACATTCATTATTTCTGATAATAACACATGATATGAAAAAACTCTGTCCCCTATGGGAATGTATCTATTCTACCACAACAATTTAGGTTAACTTTTCTTCTGAAGAGTGAAGAATTTAAAAGATGAACTATAAAATATATATTCCATTGACTGAAATTCCCACATGTTAATAGGCAGCTAGTTAGTATGGTAGACAGAGTGCTAGTCAGAAAGAACTGAGTTCAATTTGGCCTCAGAAACTCACTGTGTGACCCTGGATAAGTCATTTGTTGCTTAGTTTCCTCATCTGCAATAAATCATCAAATAAAATCATATAAAATCAAATAAAATAGTGTTTAACTGAGGTATAAGAGACAAAATAAGCTATGGGGAAAAGTTAGCTAATATAGTCAAACTCAGCCTTTATATACAAATGAGTGCAAGCAACCATCAAACACTGATGGGGAAAGACTGAGGTTATCATTCCTGAGAAAACATATAGAAAATTGATAGATACATGTAAGGCAGGCCATAGGCTTTGATGTTATCTGTTTGTTTATTTTTTTTCCCCAGAAGACTTCCTTTCCCTAAATCTTCACTCTTTCGTATCCCAGAAACTGGTTGTTCCTCACTGCTCCTTACTGCTATCTCCTGAAGCTCCTTAGCATATTTGTGGAACTTTCTCACTACTGCTATTCTCTCCCACATTTACTTTTATTGGGGTTTTAAAACTTTGCTATAGCACTCCAAATTTACAACCACCTTGCTACTATTGCATCTTCCTACCATTCCTATTGCTTCTGCTGTTTAGCAGAAATGTCACTTTGCTTTTAAGATGAGACCCTCTAGGCCAACATGCCTCAGAACAACTCAACATATCTTGACATTCATTGCAGTCACAGTCAAAGATCTACAAGCCTAGTGTACTAGGCTACTCACACAGCTATAAGATTTTATTTTGATGAGGAAGTTTCCATGCTGTAGGGAGTGGGTAGGAAAGGATAGTCCTCAAATGGTGGGAAGACAGCTCATACATCTGAGTTATGACAGTTGACTTCAATTCATCTTTGCCCTGTCTCAGGGTACTGGAAGTGTGCTGCTCATCTGGTCACCATATTTCTCTGAATCCTTCTGAAACTTGAGAAACATATTCACTTCATTTTTCAGGTACATTTTCAACATCCTTCATATTCCTTGGTAACCAGCACTTGGCCATGCAAATCACCTTGAAACTCTGATAAGCTTCAAGAAGATACTAAAAACCATGAAAAGAGAGAGAAAGCTGGGAAATTCTAGTCACATTGCTTTCATGAAAAAACCTATGTCCTTCTTATACAGTGTAACAACAAAAGCATTCCTAGTATATATGAAGAAATTCAATCATCATTTTTTAATTTCTACCAGCTAAATTCTAATGTGCTTCTTTTGTGTACAAAATTATTAGTCTTAATTAAATATGGAAAAAGAGAACTGTGATTCTTATCTATGTGGGACATAATATTTGAGACACATACAATTTCAATATTAGCATTTAATTTTTTATATAATTTAAAAGAGACTATATTATGAAATAATATTTCTAAATGTATTTCTATAGAAATAGGATAACCTTTAAGTCTTATATTGTCATCCTAAAAAGAAATGAATGCAGAAAGAATGAACTAATTGAAATGTCATTAGTTGGTCTCAAGCATAAGCTAATGAGATAAAAGAACATAGTATGACATGAGTCATGATTACCTTTATTATATAATATAACATGTTTGCACATTCCTTGAGGACAGTATGGTAGAGAGAACTCTAGATGCAGCAGAGGATCTGCATTCAAACCCTGACTCTTCTATTTAGTGACTGTGTGTTCTTGAGTAAACTTTTAATCCTCCTGTCCCCTAGTTCCCTCATTTGCAAAATGGAGTTGCAATAGGTGGCTTCTGAGGCCCCTTCCTGCTCTATATCTATTATCCTTAGAATGAGTTAAATAGATGACCCCTAAGGTGCCTCCCACCACTAAATGATATAACATCTTATTTATATGAATTTTATATGCCTTTAAATAATCTACTTGATTCGTCTATTCCTTAGAAAGTGCTAACAACATATCCTCTTGAATGTGGAAAAAATACTCCTCCTTTGTCCTTCCTGCTAGATTTTCTCTTTGCTAAAAGGGGAGAATGGTCCCCAGCTGCCCTCTGGTATACCTGAAACAAAGTTTTGTCTGTGACATAAAATGAAACAGATGTCCTACCAGGGTACTAATATAATGACAAAAAAATCACCACAGACTAATGTGCTCTGCTTCCTATCAATTAAAAATTAGCCCATTTAGCCACTGGGAAGTAGGGGGGGAAAGAGAATGTAGGGTTTTTTGGATATAGGAAGTTTTAAGTATATAAAGAGTATTTCATTGAGTTGGTAATAACTTACCACCTAAGATATTATCAGAATTGCAATTTTGAGAGAGAAGGTGTGACTGCAATAGAAGCAATATATTCCTAGAGTGACGTTTAATCCTGGTGCAATGAGTGATCATGCCGGTGAGAAGTGTCATGCTCCAAAGCCAAATATTAACACATATAGGTTATATCAAGACCTTGGGGGAGGCATCAGACCTAAACAATTCAGAGGAGACCATCAAAGACCCCACTGAGTAGAGACAGGAGGAATCTGTTTAATGAAGTGATGGTCATCAAATGGGGTCACCTGGCTTGATAAGGAGTAAACTGTAATTCACAATTGTTCATTTTACCAAGGCATCTAGAGCAGGGGTGTGGAACCTGTGGCCTCAAGGCCGTATGTGTCCCTCTAGATCCTCAAGTGCAGCCCTTTGACTGAATTCAAACTTCACAGCTTCCCCACCCCTGATCTAGAGTAATCAATAGAGAGGAAAGAAAAGTGAAATTTGAGGTCAGGAAGGCAAGCAGTCGCACCATGAAGGCCACGAATGGAAGCTCAAACACAAGATTGAAAAATACATATGAAAGGAATAATAATTTAAGGTCTGAGGAGTTTGAACATGGAGGCAGAGACAAACTGAAGCTGGGAAAGGCAGAAAAATGATCAGAGTAGCAGTGGCTGTGGCAAATTTCCTCCTTTTGGGGGGGATAGAGAGGAGGGGCGATTTGAATCAACCAATGTGGCACTGTTGGAATACTTCTATAAGTTTTAAAAGAACTATCATCTTGATAAACTCAGAACAAGAAACTGACCAAATATTGTAGTCTTCAGTGAAACAGAAGCAATAAGGAATTCGATTATACAATGCCTCTGAGCCACACAGACCACTAGGAGTAGTCGTTTGACCAAATAAATTCAATTGAAAACTCCAAATGAGATGCATATGTAAACATAGCTGAGCTTAGCTTGTGCCTCATTATTATTAATATTCATCTTCAGTAGATCATTTATGCCATACCAATTACCCTGTGCTATGAAGAAATGAAGAAATGCTAGGAACATATTGAGCTGCTCAACTTAGAATTTTATAAAATAGGAAACACTGAATAATATGGTTTTCCCTATGATTACTCTATGGGTTTTGTTCAGTACAGAACATTTATAGCATATTAATAATGCCAGAAAGAACCTTGAATAATCAGAAAACACATTTTAAATTCCAATAATAATATTGATAATTATTAATTAAGATTTTGATGTTCAAGTGTTCAAATTCCTCTGTGACCAAGCCTTTCCTACACTTCTGTTACATTTGAACTATTTGAATTGTTTGTCCTGTTTCTCTACAATGTTTCTTGGGATAAATGTCTCCATGGAGCAGAGAAGACTGCAGAGTGAAATATTATGATTCTTTGGCTATGCTACTGTGAAAGCTAGCACATAATAAATTGCACACCTTCATTAAATATTTGCCAAGAAGTAAGAGGAGGAGGAGGAGGAAATTTTAAGAGAGAATTGCAGCATGGTATAGTGAAAAAATCCTAGATTCAGACTCAGAGAACCTAAATTTGAATCTTGGCTCTGCTGCTTACCATTTGTGTAACCTTAGCAATGTCTCTTGAATTTGTTTTCCTCAACTACAAAATGAGGGGGATAGATATTGTTAAGATGGTAGAGCGAGAGGTTAACTTTTACCTTATCTCACCAACAATGTCCTTCACAATAACCTATAAAATGCACCAAACTGAATTTTGATGGAGAAAGTACAAAAAAAAGAAGTCATGGAGAGTCATTTTTAGCCCAGAACAGCTGAAGATAGCATGGCAGCAATGGCATCAGTGGATGACAGTGGGGAGCATTCTAGAGCCAAGAGACTGTAAGTAGACTGAAAATCAAGACAGGAACCACATAAATAGAAAGAGATCTCTGGGACCTCCGTACTAGTCCTGGAAGTAGAAACAGTTGTCATTAAGGACGCAAACCTGGTCTGCAGTTTCACAGCAGAGAGAAGTGGTATTGAGGTAGCAGGGGCATTACCTGCATCAGAAGCAAAGGTCTAGAAATATAGCTGTGTTTCTTTGAGCTGAAGACAAGAGTAGGGACTCAGGTCTAACCTTTAGCACCACACATAAACTTGTAGTAGGATAAACAAGGCAGGAAATGAACACCAAAGAAGAGCTGCAGAAACTTCCAGGAGGCAACAGTGAATGAGTCCACTAGCAGTCTGCTGAAACATAGACAAACTAAGCTGAACTTGGGTCAGAGACTTAGGGGACTAACCAGAAGGGCAGTTAACTAACTTGTCTCCCAGATCACACTACTTTAGAAGCACCAAAAATTTAGAAGTACTAAAACTGAGCTTAAAAATTAGCAGAAAGACATAAAAAGGCAGAAGTTCTAGCAAGAAATCACCACACGCACACACACACACACACACACACACACACACACACACCCACACACACACACACACCCACACACACACACACACACACACACACACACACACACACACTTGAAGTAAGCAGAGCCCAATACTAACATAAAGTACAAAGTTAAGAAGTGCACTGGAAAGATAGGCAATAAAAATTAAAATAAAAAACCTGATCACAAAAAATTACAATAGTGACAAGAAAGCTCAAGTCACATAGAAAAAGACAATAACTTGAAAACATCTACAAGCAAAACCTCACAGAAAAACAAAAATTGGACAGGAACCCAAAAAGAATTCTCAGAGTTAAAGAAAGAGATAAGGAAGAAATTGTTTTAAAAATAAAAGAGGATCAGTACAGAAAAAAATGGAAAAGAAATGAGAGATATACAAGAATACATAAACAGAATACATATATGTAAGAATATATAAAAAGAAATTAGCCACCTGGTAAAAAAAGAGGTAAAAAACAATACTGAAGCTAATTGCTCCTTATGATTTGAATTGTGCAAGTGAAAGTGAACAACACTATGAAGCATCAAGAAACAATAAACAAAGTGAAAAGACTTAAAAACATAGGAAAAAAAAGTGTGAAATATCTCATAGCAAAAAAAAAACTGACCTGGGAGATAGATTGAGAAGAATTGATTTTAAGAATCAATGCACTATCTGAAAGCTATGAACAACAACAAAAAGAGAGAGCTAAGATATCCTATTTCAATAAATTATAAAAAAGAAAATGTACCAGATATCTTAGAATTAGAGGGCAAAATAGAAATTGGAAGCATTCTCTGGTCACCTCCTGAAAGAAATCCCAAAATGAAAACTCCCAGAAATGTTATAGCCAAAATCCAGAACTCCCAGGGCAAGGAGAAAATACTCCAAGCAGCCAGAAATAAAGAATTCAAGTACTGTGGATATACAGTTGAGATCACAAAAGATTTAGGAGGTACCAGTGCAAAGAAGCAGAGAGCTCAGAGGGCAAAGAAGCTAAGATTATGACCAAGATTAATGTACTCATAAAACAAAGTATAATCTTACACTGGAAAAAAGACACTTAATAAAATAGAGAACTTTCAAGCATTCCTGATGCAAAGAACAGAACTGAATAGAAAATCTGACATTAAAACCCAAGGCTCAAGAGAAACACAAAAAAGATAAATCTGAGTGAGAAATCACAAGTGAGTAAACAAGGTTGAACTGCTTATATTCTCACATGGGAAGATGAAACAGGTTACCCCTTGGAACTTTATCATCAATAGAGGGACTTAGTTGAATTAGCCAGAGGGCTTAGGTGTGATTATACGATGTTTGGATAATCTCAAAAGAAAAATGTCAAGGTGAGATAGAGGAGATGAGGAGAAAGGTGAGGAGAAAGGAGATGAAAAATGGGGAACATGAGGAAAAGTTTATACAATGGAAGGGAAGAAAGGAAGGAGTGGGCAACACTTGAATCTCACACTCACCTGAACTGTTTCAAGGAAGGAGAAATAAACATAAATTACACATTGGAAATTCATCTTACTCAAAAGGGAAATAGGAATAAAGGGGGGATGGAGTGGGCATAAAAGGAAGGGAAGATTCAGAAATGCAGTGGTCAGAAGTAGACTTTTGAGGAAGGGATAAAGTAAAAATATAATATTTATATTGCAAATAACATATGCATATGTGAATAATACATATGAATATATTGTTGTACTACACATATAAAATATGTATAAGAAAATACGATGGAGGAAAATAAATATATAGCAATCATAATTGTGAATATGAATGGGATAAACTAACCTATTTAATGGAAGAGGATAGCAAAACAGATTAGAAACCAGATGCCAACAAAATATTGTTTATAAGAAATAACTTGAAATAGAAAAATATACAGAGAATTAAAATAGGAAACTGCAACAAAATCATTATCCTTGAACTGGAGTAAAAACGTCAGAGGTAGCAATCGTGATCTCATATAAAGTAAAGCCAAAAATAGACCTAATTAAAAGATATAAGCAGGGAAACTACATCTTGCCAAAAGACATCATAGACAATAGGGAATGTCAATTCTAAAAATACATTCACCAAATGGCATAGCATCCAAATTGTTAAAGGAAAAGTTAAGTGAATTACAGGAAGAAATAGACAGTAAGACTAAAATAGTGGGGGACCTCAAACTGCCCCTCTACAACCAAGATAAATCTAACTGTAAAATAAATAAGGACATTAAGTAGCTGAATAGAATTTTAGACAAGTCAAATATGATAAACCCCTAGAAAATATTGAATGGGAATAAAAAGAAGTATATATTTTTCTTATCTGCACAGGGCATTTTCATATAATGTGACCGTGTATTATGGCATTAAAAAAAAAAAAACCTCACACACAAATATTTTTAAAAGGCATAAATAGGGGGAGGGGAGGTTGGAGCCAAGATGGCGGAGTGACACCACTTACTGGAGCTCTCTTACAAATTCTGTCAGATACCTTTAAAAAGGTGAATCTGAGCAGATCTGAGAGAAATAGAAGGAACTAGGAGACTGAGTGCAACAGATTTCCAAGCAAGGAGAGTCCACGGGGACAACAGGACAGATATGTTGGCTGGAAGAGCACTGGGCATGCAGAATCACACCTGACCACACCAAAGTGGGAGCAGCTGTGGAACTCACCCAGCAAACTAGGCTGGGAGAGCACTGAGCCTGTGAAACTAAACCATACCCAAATGCAAGCAGGAGCAGGCACAGGGCTAAAGTGGTGGCTATGGTGGTGTCCCCAGGCCTCTCGGCCCAGGATGGGAGTCTGTTGGACCAATGGGACACAAAAGCACAGAGCCTGTGGCAGTGGGAGCAACTACTCCTGAGGCTTCCAGCCCATGGTCTAAAGGTTTGAAACTAGCCTTCTTGAAATTGTGGGAGCCATGATGACCAGGTAAAATGGCTCTCATCCCTCCCTTCCTCACCCAGAGAATACTGCCCTGGGAGAGACCCTGGAATAGAGGAGCCAGAAGTGGGGTCTCACTAGCCTTTTAGCCTGGGAAGCTCAGGAAACAGGCCCCTCTTGTGGTGGTGGAAGGAGACTAGTGCAGAAAAAGAGATGTTCCAGCAGGCCCTACCTCAGCAGAACAGTGGGAGTTCCTGAGCCCTAGGGGTGTGGAACCAGGAAGCATCAACACCAGGACCTCAGACTTGCCATCACACAGGCAGGGATAGTGGCAGACACCAGAACAGACAAATGCTGAGACCACCCATGCTGCAGCGCAGCCCTAGGGGAAGAGGAGATTTCCAGCAGCCATACTGCCCTTCCCTCACACCTCACACTAGGAGCTTCAGGGTAACCCAGATGAACTCAGAAAGGTACCACCTGGCACCAACCTTGGCAGACCAGCCAGCTCTACCTCAGCACCGGGTGAGTGGCTGCATTATATAGCCTGGAGCTGATGAAACCAGAAGCCACAGCACATAAAGCCAGTAACCAGGCCCACAGTTCCCAGCACAAGAAGCTTGCGACAAAGCCCCGTGAGCCCCAGAAGCAAAGATCCACCTTAAAAGCCAGGAAAAAGACATAAACCATGAAAAAGCCATCCAGAAAACTAAGGACTATTAATTCTTATTATGGAGATAGGGAAGAGCAAAACACCAATTCAGAAGAGGACATCAATGATACTATACCCACATCTGAAACCTCAAAGGGCAATGTAAACTGGTTTCAAGCCCAAAAAGCATTCCTGGAAGAGCTCAAGGAGGATTTTAAAAACCAAATTAGAGAATGAAAGAAAAAATGAAAAAAAATCACTGATGAGAACAAATCTTTAAAAAATAAAATTGGTTAAATCATTAAGAAGGTTCAGAATCTAACTGGAGAGAATGACTTGAAAAGTAAAATTAACTAAATGGAAAAGGAGGTAGAGAAGCTAAATGAAGAAAACAATTCATTAAAAATTAAAATTGTTCAAGTAGAAGCTAATGATTCTATGAGGCATCAAGAATCAGGCAAACAAAATCTAAAGAATGAAAAAATAGAAGAAAACATGAAATAGCTGACTGGGAAAACAACTGACCTGGAAAAATGATCGAAGAGAGACAATCTAAGAAATATTGGTCTACCTGAAAGCCATGATGAGAAAAAAGAGCCCAGACAGTATCTTCCAGGAAATCCTTAAGTAAAACTGCCCCAAAGTCCTAGAACCAGAGAGTAAAATAGTCATCAAAAGAATCCACCAATCATCCCCTGAAAGAGATCCCAAATAGAAAACCCCAGGGAATATTGTAGCCAAATTCCAGAATTATCAGGTCAAGGAGAAAATACTGCAAACAGCCAGAAAGAAACAATTCAAATATCATGGAACTCCAGTCAGAATCACACAGGACCTTGCAGCTTCCACATTAAAAGACAGGAGGAATTAGAATATGATATTCTGAAAGGCAAAGGAGCTTGGACTACAACCAAGGATCAACTAGCCAGCAACACTGAGCACAATTTTTTCAGGCAAGGAGATGGACATTCAATGAAATGAGGGAATTCCAGACCCTCCTGATGAAAAGGCCAGAGCTCAATGGAAAATTTGATCTTCAAATACAAAACTCAAGAGATACATAAAAAGGTAAATGGGGAAAAAAACAATTTTGTGATTCAATAAGGGCAAATTTTTTACATCCTTATATAGAATTATATTGTTTTATATATGTTATATATGTGTCAATCTTGAGAATGGTACAGTTATTATGACAATTAAAAGGAATATACATAGACTGAGGGTGTCAGTATAAAGTTAACTGATATGATGATTAAAAAACATAATTAAGGGGTGCAAAGGGATGCTTGTGGGAGAAGAGGTAAGGAGGAAGTAGAAAAGCATAAATTACATCACATGAAGAGGCACAGAAACATATTATAGTAGAGGGAAAGGGGGGGCAGAGAAGAGGAGTGTTTGAGCTTTACCCTCATCAGATTTGGGTCAAGGAGGGCATAACATACTATGATAAGTATAGAAACCAAACTTGTACTACAGACAGTAGGAGGGAAAAGTGGAAGGAAAAAGTGGGGGGGTTAGAAGGGAGGCAAGAAGCAGCAAGGGAAGAAGGGTAAGAAAAGTGAGGGGTGTCAATAGAGAGGGAAAATTGAGGAAGGCAGTGATCAAAAGCAAAACTCTTTCAAGGAATAGAAGGAAGAAGGGAGAAATGAAAGTATAAACAGGGTGGGGAATAGAATGGAGAAAAAGACACAGATAGTAATCATAGCCGGAATGTAAATGGGATGAACTCTCCCATAAAACAGAGGCAGATAGCAGAATGGATCAAAAACCATAATCCTACGATATGTTGTTTACAAGAAACACATTTGATACAGGGATACACACAGGGTAAAAGTGAAAGGCTGAAGTAGAATGTATTATGCTTCAGCTGAAGTAAAAAAAAGCAGAGGTAGCAATCCTAATCTCAGAAAAAACAAAAGCAAAGATAGATCAAATTAAAAGAGATAAGGAAGGAAGCTATATCCTACTAAAAGGCACTACAGGCAATGAAGCAACATCTCTACTTAACATATATGCACCAAGTGGTATAGAATGCAAATTCTTAGAGAAGTTAAGGGAGTTACAGAAAGAAATAGACAATAAAACTACACTACCTCAACCTCCCCCTCTCTGAATTGGATAAATCTAACCTCAAAATAAAGAGGAAAGAAGTTAAGGAGGCAAATAGAATAAGGGAGTTACAGGAAGAAATAGACAATAAAACTATACTACCTGAACCTCCCCCTCTCTGAATTTGATAAATTGAACCTCAAAATAAAGAGGAAAGATGTTAAGGAGGTGAATAGAATTTTATAAAAGGTAAATATGATACATGTCTGGAGAAAACTGAATGGGGATAGAAAGGAATATACCTTTTTCTCAGTGATGCATGGCACATACACAAAAATTGACCACATACTTTGGCATAAAAACCTCACGATCAAGTACAGAAAGGCAGAACTAGTCAATGCATCTTTTTCAGATCATAATGCAATAAAAATTATTTGTAATAAAGGACCGTGGAAAGATAAACTAAAAATTAATTAGAAACTAAAAAATCTAATCCTAAAGAATTAGTGGGTCAAAGAACAAATCATAGAAACAATTAATAACTTTATTCAAGAGAATGACAATAATGAGACAACATACCAAAACTTATGGGGTGCAGCAAAAGCAGTTCTTAGGGGAAGCTTTATATCTCTAAATGCTTACATGAATAAAATAGGGGAAAAGGAGTTCAATGAATTGGGCATGCAACTGGAAAAACAAGAAAAAATACAAATTGAAAATCCCCAATTAAATGCCAAATTAGAAATACTGAAAACCAAAGGAGAGATTAATAAAATTAAAATCCAGGAAAATATTGAATTAATAAACAAAACTAAGAGCTAGTTTTATGGAAAAAAACAATAAAATTGATAAACCTTTGGTCAATTTGATTGAAAAAATTTAAAAAACCAAATTATCAGAATCAAAAATTAAAAAGGTAAATTCACCTCCAATGAAGAGGAAATTAAAACAATAATTAGGAATTATTTTGCCCAATTGCATGCCAATAAATTTGACAATCTTAGGGAAATGTGTGCATATTTTCATCAATATAAATTGCCCAAGTTAACAGAAGAGAAGGTAAAATACCTAAATAACCCCCTCTCAGAAAAAGAAATTGAGCAAGCCCTCAATGAATCACCTAGGAAAAAATCTCCATGATGGATGGATTTATATGTGAATTCTATCAAACATTTAAAGAACAATCAATTGCCATTCATTATAGACTATTTGGGAAAACCGGTGAAGAAAGAGTCCTACCAAATTCTTTTTATAAATATGGTACTAATTCCTAAACCAGGAAGAGACAAAACAGAGAAAGGAAATCATAGACCAATTTCTCTAAGGAATATTGATGCAAAAATTTTAAATAAAATATTAACAAAAAGAGTGCAGCAACTTATCAGAGAAGAATACACTTTGACTAGATAGGATTTATTCCAGGAATGCAAGGCTGATTCAATATTAGGAAAACTATCAGCCTAATTAATCATATCAACAACAAAACTAGCAGAAACCATATGATTATCTCACTAGATGCAGAAAATGCTTTTGACAAAATACAACCATTCCTATTGCAAAAACACTAGAAAGAATAGGAATAAATGGAGTCTTCCTTGAAATTATAAGTAGCATCTACCTAAAACCATCAGCAAGCATTATATGTAATGGGGATAAGCTAGACGGATTCCCAATAAGATCGGAGTGAAACAAGGATGTCCATTATCACCCCTACTATTCAATTTGGTACTAGAAATGTTAGTTTTAGCAATAAGAGAAGAAAAAGAAATTGAAGGAATTAGAATAGGCAAAGAAGAAACTAAGTTATCACTCTTTGCAAATGATATGATGATTTACTTAGACAGTCCTAGAAAATGAAGTAAAAAGCTATTTGAAATAATAAATAACTTTAGCAAAGTTGAATGATATAAAATAAACCCACATAAATCCTCAGCATTCCTATATAGTACTAACAAAACCCAAAAGAAAGAGATAGAAAGAGAAATTTCATTTAAAGTTACTGTAGATGCTATAAAATATTTGAGAGTCTACCTGCCAAGACAAACCCAGGACCTAGATGAACACAATTACAAAACACTTCACACAAGTAAAGTCAGCTCTAAATAAATAGAAAAATATCAGTTGCTTGTGGTTAGGCTGAGCTAATATAATAAAAATGCCAATTTTACTTAAATTAATTTACTTATTCAGTGCCATACCAATCAAACTACCAAAAATATTTTACAGAGCTGGATAAAATAATAAAAAATTCATCTGGAAGAACAAAAGTTCCAGAATATCAAGGGAATTAATGAAAACAAATGCTAGGAAAGGTGGCCTAGCCATGCCAGATATTGAACTGTATTATAAAGCAGCAGTCATTAAAACTACTTGGTACTGGCTAAGGAACAGAGTGGTGGATCAGTGGAACAGGTTAGGTACACAAGAAGCAGTAGCAATCTACTCTTTGATAAACCCAAAGAATCCAGATACTGCGTTAAGAATTCACTATTTCACAAAAACTGCTGAGAAAACTGGAAAATAGTATGGCAGAAACTGGCCATAGACCAACATCTTACACCATATACCAAAATAAATCAAAATGGGTTCATGATTTAGATATAAAGGCTGATACTATAAGCAGTTTGGGAGAGCAAGGAAGAGTTTATGTGTCCGATTTATGGAGGTGGGAAGAATTTGTGACAAAACAAAAGATAGAAATCATCATGAAATGCAAAATAGATAATTATGATTATGTTAAATTAGAAAGGTTTTGTACAAACAAAGACAATTCAACCAAGATTAGGAGAGAAGCAGAAAATTGGGAAGGAATTTTTACAACCAGTGTCTCTGATAAAGGCCTCATTTCTAAAATACATAGAGAACAGATTCAAATTTATAATAATACAAGTCATTCCCCAATTGATCAGTGGTCAAAGGATATGAACAGGCACTTTTCAGAGGAAGAAATTAAAGATCTCTATAGGCATATGAAAAAATGCTCTAAATCACTATTGATTAGAGAAATGCAAATCAGAACAACTCTCAGGTACCACATCTCTCCTGTCAGATTGGATAACATGACAAAATAGGAAGATGATAAATGCTGGAAAGGATGTGGGAAAATTGGAACATTGTTGCATTGTTGGTGGAGTTGTGAACTGGTCCAGGTGTTCTGGAGAACAATTTGAAACTATGCCCAAAGGGCTATAAAACTGTGCATACCCTTTGACCCAGCAATGTCACTTCTAGGGCTCTATCCCAAAAAGATCACACAAGTGGGAAATGGGCCAGTATGTACAAAAATATTTATAGTGGCTCTTTTTGTGATAGCAAAGAATTGGAAATCAAGGGGATGCCCATAAATTGCGAAATGGCTAAACAAGTTGTGGTATGTGAATGTAATTGAATGCTATTGTGCTATAAGAAATGGGGAAGATACGGACTTCATAATAACCTGGAAAAACTTACATGATATAATGCTGAGTGAACTGAGCAGAACCAGGAGAACATTATACATGATTACAGATGCATGGTATCTGTAAGGACTAAGTGTGATAGACTTGGCTCTTCTCATCAATGCAAGGTTCAAAGACAGCTCCTAAAGACTCATGATGGAAAAAGCTATGCACATCCAGAGAAAGAATTATGGAGTCTGAATGCAGATTTTGGCAAACTATTTTCTCTCTCTATCTTTTTTTCCTTCTTTTTTGGTTTTGTTTCTTTTTTCTCATGATTCATTCCATTGGTTATAATTCTTCTTTACAACTGTACCATTATGTAAATAGGTTCAATGCAAATGTATAGGTATAACCTGTATTGGATTACATGCCATCTTGGGTGGTAGGGGGAGGAGAGGGAGGAGGAGAAAATTTGGAACTCAAAAATTTGTGGAACTGAAGGTTGTAAACTAAAATTAAAAATATTAATTTTAAAAAGCATAAATGTAAAGTACATATTTTTCTGGCCAAAATGCAATAACAATTATATTTAGCAAAGGGCCTTTGAAAAATAGATGAATAAATTACTTGGAAACTACCTAATCTAATCCTAAAGAATGAGTGGGCCACAAAACAAATCATAGAAACAATCAAAATTTCATTAAAGATATTGACAACAATGAAACAACATACCAAAATTTTCATGATCACTTAAAACAGTTCTTAGAGGAAAATTTCTCTCTCTACATGTTCACAATTAATACTAATAAAACTAATTCTAATACTAATAAAACTGATTCTAAAACTAATTCTAACTAATTCTAAAAGGTAAAGAAGGAGTTTGAATAAATTCCTTCATTGAGACAAATATGGCATTGATGCCTAAATTAGGAAGAGCCAAAAAAGAGAAGGAAAGCTGTAAACCAATTTTTCCAATGAATACTGATTTAAAGAAAATAGTAGCAAAGAAATGACAACATTATATCACAAAAATCATCTACTATGATCAAGTTGGATTCATATAATCAGTGCAAAGCTGCTCCAACATTAGGAAAATTAGCACCCAGATTCAGTCTCAGACTTTGGATTCTTTCTTTGGTGACAAAGAAGACCAAAACATACAACCTAAAGAAGACAACAAAGTCAAAGAGCCTACAACAAAAGCCTCCAAGAAAAACATGAACTGGCCCCAGACCATAGAAGAACTCAAAAAGGATTTGGAAAAGCAAGTTAGAAAAGTAGAGGAAAAATTGGAAAGAGAAATGAGAAGGATGCTAGAAAACCATGAAAAACAAGTCAATGACTTGCTAAAGGAGACCCAAAAAAATATTGAAAAATACACTGAAGAAAACAACACCTTAAAAAAACAGACTAACTCAAATGGCAAAAGAGCTCCAAAAAGCCAATGAGGAGAAGAAGGCCTTGAAAGGCAGAATTAGCCAAATGGAAAAGGAGGTCCAAAAGACTACTGAAGAAAATACTACTTTAAAAATTAGATTGGAGCAAGTGGAAGCTAGTGACTTTACGAAAAATCAGGATATTATAAAACAGAACCACAAAGGAATGAAAAAATGGAAGACAATGTGAAATATCTCATTGAAAAAACCACTGACCTGGAAAATAGATCCAGGAGAGATAATTTAGAAATTATTGGACTACCTGAAAGCCATGATCAAAAAAAGAGCCTAGATACCATCTTTCAAGAAATTATCAAGGAGAACTGCCCTGATATTCTAGAGCCACAGGGCAAAATAGAAATTGAAAGAATCCATCGATCGCCTCCTCAAATAGATCCCAAAGAGAAATCTTCTAGGAATATTGTCGCCAAATTCCAGAGCTCCCAGATCAAGGAGAAAATACTGCAAGCAGCCAGAAAGAAACAATTGGAGTATTGTGGAAACCCAATCAGAATAATCCAAGATCTGGAAGCTTCTACATTAAGAGATCGAAGGGCTTGGAATGCAATATTCCAGAGGTCAATGGAGCTAGGATTAAAATCTAGAATCACCTACCCAGCAAAACTGAGTATAATGTTCCAAGGCAAAATATGGAGTTTCAATAAAATAGAGGACTTTCAAGCTTTCTCAGTGAAAAGACCAGAACTGAATAGAAAATTTGAGTTTCAAACACAAGAATCAAGAGAAACATGAAAAGGTAATCAAGAAACGGAAATTGCAAGGGACTTACTAAAGTTGAACTGTTTTGTTTACATTCCTACATGGAAAGATGATGTGTATGATTCATGAGACCTCAGTATTAGGGTAGTTGAAGGGAATATTCATATATGTATGTATATGTTTATGTATATATATATAAGTGAATGTGTATGTATGTATATATCTATGTGTATATGTATGTATGTGTATATATATGTGTGTTTATATATATATATATATATATATATATATATATATATATATATATGTAAAAGAGAGAGAGCAGACAGAGGGTGAGTTGAAGATGAAGGGAAGATATCTAAAAGAAATAAAATGAAATTAAGGGATGAGAGAGCAACATACTGAGAGAGGGAGATAGGGAGAGATAGAATGGGATGGATTATCTCGCATAAAGGTGGCAAGAGGAAGCAGTTGTGTGGGAGGAGGGGAGAGGGCAGGTGAGGGGGGAATGAGTGAACCTTGCTCTCATCAGATTTGGCCTGAGGGGGAATACCATACATACTCAGTTGGGTATCTTACCCCACAGGAAAGAAGAGGGAGGAAGATAAAAAAGGGGGGTGATGATGGAGTGGAGGGCAGATGGGGGTGGAGGTAATCAAAACAAACACTTTGGAAAGGGGACAGGGTCAAGGGAGAAAATCCAATAAAGCGGGATGGGTTGGGAAGGAGCAAAATGTAGTTAGCCTTTCACAACATGAGTATTGTGGAAGGGTTATACATAATGATACATGTGTGACCTAGGTTGAATTGCTCGACTTCTTAGGGAGGGTGGGTGGGAAGGGAAGAGGGGAGAGAATTTGGAACTCAAAGTTTTAAAATCAGATGTTCAAAAAAAAAAGTTTTTGCATGCAACTAAAAAATAAGATACACAGGCAATGGGGCGTAGAAATTTATCTTGCCCTACAAGAAAGGAAGGGAAAAGGGGATGGGAGGGGAGGGGTTGATAGAGGGGAGGGCTGGCTGACTGGGGAACAGGGCAACCAGAATATAAGCCATCTTGGAGTGGGGGGGAGGGTAGAAATGGGGAGAAAATTTGTAATTCAAACTGTTGTGAAAATCAATGCTGAAAACCAAATATGTTAAATAAAATATATATACATATATACATATACATATAATAAAAAACAATTTTTACCAAACTACCAATAATTATTTTATAGAGCTAGAAAATTAATAAACAAAATTCATTTTAGGAACCAATGGTCAAGAATATTAAAGGAATCAGTGAATAGAAATGTAAAAGAAGTGGGTCTAACAGTACCAGATATCAAGCTATAGTACAAAGCTATAATCATCACAACAATCTGGAACTGCATGAATAAAGGAGGGGAGTGGGAAGGTTGATCATTGCAACACATTGGAGAAAGAATGTACAGAAGCAACTGACCACAATAAGTTAATATTTGGTAAATCCAAAAATCATAGTTATTGGGGCAAGAATTCACTATTTGACAAAAGCTGCTGGGAAAACTGGAAAGTAGCCTGGCTAAAACTAGGCATAGGCCAACATCACATACCATTTACCAAGATAAATTCAAAATGAGTACATAATTTAGTGCTAAAGGGTGACATCATCAGCAATTTAGTAGAGCCTGAAAGAAATTACCTGTCAGATCTATGGATAGGGAAGAATTCATGACCAAAGAAGATAGAGAGTTTTATAGGAGATAAAATTGATTACTGTGATTATATAAAATATATAAGTTTTCGCACAAATAAAATCAGTGCAGCTATTCATATAAGAGAACCAGGTAATTGGGGGAAAAATCTTTGCAGGTTTTTTTTCCTGATATAAATCTAATTTTTTAAAGATATAGTGAAATGAGCCAAATCTATAAGAACAAGAGCCAATCACCAGTTGAGAAATGGTCAAATGATATTAAACAAGAAGTTTTCAGAGAAAAAAGTGAAAAAATGCTCTGAATCACAAAGACTTAGAATAATGCCAATTAGAATAACTCTAAGGTACCACTCACCTCTTTCAAAATGTCTAAGGTAAAACAAAAGCAAAATGGCAAATGCTGAAAGGGATGTGAAAAAATAGGTACAGTAATGCACTATTATTGGATCTGTGAACTATTCCAAGTATTCTGGAGAACAATTTAGAACTGTACCCAAAAAGCATTTTCTTTGTTCCAGAAATACCACTATTAAGTATATATCCCAAACAGATCAAATAAAGAGGAAAGGGACCTATGTGAACACAAATATTTATAGAAGTTCTTTTGTGGTATCAAAGAAATTGGAAACTGAGGAGATGCCCATCAATTGGGGAATGGTTGAACAAGTTGTGGTATATGAAGGTAATGTAATGCTGTTATGCTTGAAAGAAATGATGAGGGGGACAGTTTCAGAAAAATCTGGGAAGACTTATTCGAACTGATGCAAATGGATTTGAGCAGAATCAGGTAAACAATTTACACAGTAACAAGAATATTATAAATATAATCAACTATGAAAGACTAATTAACCTGACCAGCATAGTGACCAACCAGAATTCCAAAAGACTCATGATGAAAATTGCTTTCCACCTCCAGATAGGAAACTGATGGATTCAGAGTGAAAACTGAAGCATTTTTTTCCTTTTTCTTGCTTTTTTTTTGGCAGAGGGTGGGGGTGGGTAGGGGAGGGAAAATGGCCACTGCAGAAATTTGTTTTGTATGACTTCATATTTGTAATGGGCTTTGTATTTTTATCTTCCAAATGGGTGGGTGAGTCAGTGGGAGAGCTAGAGAATTTGGAACTGAAAATAAAATTGTATTTTTAAAAACTTTAAAGCAAATTTAGGACTATAGATGATGGCATTTGAGATCCTTCTAAGCTAATTCCCAGCTATTTGGTTCATGGATTTCTCTGGGCTTAGGCAATACAAAATTCACCTACCACTAAGCAAAAAGAATTGCAGTATGCTGACCACATTTTTTTTCTTTTTTATCATGTAAAGTCTTGATGATTGGTCCAGTGCCATCAGCTACTTGATACATTCATGGCACTGTACAGATATATCCCTATGAAAGACATGGTTTTCTTTCCTCTATCTTTATGTGGAGTACTATCTTAACTAAGGACAGATAGGATTTCTATCACATTATTTTTGTATCAGATAAGTTTATAATGAGATATATTTGCCATCAGTAAATCATTTAGTGAAGGAAAGCCAACAAAAGGCAAAAATAGTCATGGTGCCAAACCAATGAAAGCCAGGCCAAAATCAATGCTCCAACAGCTGCTTCTGTTTTCCTGTGATTCCTTCTCTGTCTAATAACTCAGCCCCAGCATTGTAAAGTCATTGGCAAGTGACATTCTCAAATCCCAGGGGTAATTCCAAGATGAAAGTTTGAAACTTTGCTCATGGTCAGCCGACCATGCTTTTATTATTTTCAGTGATTGATGTCACTTCAAAAAAAATTTCTAAATGTGTGGGAGTTTGAGGAATAGACTGAGATTTCCCTTCATACACTAGACAAAAAAGTCATTCAATAATCATTAATGAATATTCAGTTAAATAAAGTATTAGAGGCATTTCACAAATAAAACTTATTGAAATAAAGAATTAATGTTGATGAAGTACTCATTTTTACCAAGCATGTCTTCTTAATTGATAACTAAAAGTCATTTTAAAACTTTTTTAAAAATGGCTCATAATCCTACATTAGATTTTAATATTTAGGGCATCTCTAAATCGAGACATCCATTCAAATCCTCGCAAGAATGTAAAAACAGTAATAACACTTACTTTTTAATGTTCATTTATTTGAGACTCACAATAGCCCAATTAGGTGGTTGCTATTATTAACCCCATCTTGGAGATGAGGAAACTGAGTTTCTCAGAGGTTAAGCAACTTGTCCAAGTTCATGCATTTAAGTAGGGATTTGAATAGAGGTCCTTCAGACACCAATTCCTCCATCTGCTATACCATGCTGCCTCTCTGAAAGAATGAACAATTGATCATCAATTAATAAGCATTTTTAAGCACCTACTATGATTCAGGCATTGTGCTAAGCATTGGGGACATTAAAAGAGGCAAAAGAAGATCTTCATCCTTAAGAAGTTTAAAATCTAAAGGGAGATACACTGTGTGTGTATATGAGTGTGTGTGAGTGTTTTTGTGTGTTTGTATATAAAGCTATATACAGGATAAATAAGAAATAATTAACTGAAAGAAGGAAGGCACTGGAATTAAGATGGTTTGAGGAAGGCTTCCTATAAAAGGTGGGATTTTTTAGGACTTAAAGGGAACAAGGGAGATCAGTAGTTGGACTAGAGGAGGAAAAGCATTCCAGACAAGAAGGAGAGAGAGAAAATACCTAGAGCCCAAAGATGGAGTATCTTGTTTATGGAACAGAGAGGAGATAAGTATCACTGGATCACTGTAGGGGAGGAAGGTAAAAGAAGACTGGAAAGGTAGGAGGAAGCTAGGTTTTGAAGGGCTTTGAATGCCATGTGGAGCATTATGCATTTTATTCTGGAGGTGATAGGAAGTCACTTTAGTTTATTGAGTGGAAGAGAAAGGGCATGATTTGGAAAATCAATTCAATGACTGAAAGGAGGATGGATCAGAGTAGGGAGAGGTTCAAAACAGACAAACCTACAAAAGGGTTATTGAAATAATTTGAGTGTGAGATGATAAGGACCTATAAATGAGTGGTGACAGCATCAGAGGAGGGAAGGAGACATATAAAAGATACATTACAAAGGTGAAATTGAGCATCCTTGGCAACAGACTAGATATGACATAATAAGATATAGTGGTGAATTCAGGATTCCAAGAAGTGAGGGAATGAGAGGATAGTATTGCTTCTACAATAATACAAAATTTAGGAAGGGGTAGGGTTTGGAGGAAAGACAATGACTTCTGTTTGGGACAAATTGATTTTAAAATGTCTACTGCACACCCAGTTCAAGATGTTTGAAAGGCAGTTAGAGAAGCAAGATTGGACAACAGCACAATAACAAGCATAGATACGGTAATTAAATTCATGGGAATGGATGAAATCACCAAGTGAAGTAGTATAGAGAAGAGGGCCCAGGATAGAACACTGAGGAACACCTATGGTTAGAAGGCATGATCTGGAAGAGGATCCAGTAAAGGAGAGAGAGGAGTGGTCAGATAGGTGGGAGGAGATCCAGAAAGAAAGTGATATTTCAAAAACCTAGAGAGTATCAAGGAGGAGAGGGTGATTAACATAAAAGGTTTTAGAGAGGTCAAGGAAAAAAAAGATTGAGTAAATGTCATTAGACTTGGTGACTAAGAATTCATTAGTAACTTTGGAGAGAACAGTTTTGGTGGAATGATAAAGTTGCAAGCTAAATTTTAAAGGGTTAGAAAGGGATGAGAGGAGACAAAATAGAAGCAACTATTATAGATGGCCCAGAGGAGTTTAGCTACAAAGGGCAGAAGAGCTACAAGATGATAGTTTGTGGGGATGCAAAGATCAAGTGGGGGCTTTTTTAAGGATAGGAGTAACATGAGCATGATTATAGGTAGTAGAAAATGAGCCAGTAGACAGAGATTGAAAATAAGTGAAAGTGTGGGATGACAGTAGAAGCAATTTGTGGGAGGAGATGGGATGAAATAGGTTTGCTTAAATAAGTAGAGGTGTTCACCTTGGTAAGGAACAGGTAGAATCTGAATGATAAGAAACAAGGAAGAAAGGTGAAAAGGAAGTTCATGGTGAATGACCTAATTTTTTTTTCTGTAAAATATGAGGCAAGATTCTTAGCTAAGAGGAAGTAGAGCCATGGAAGGTGTGAAGAAGAATGAAAAGCTTTGGAAGGACTGCTGTGAAGAGTAGAATAGTGAATTGATAAGGTAAGTATAGTAGAATTGCCTAGCAGCAGTGAGGGCTCAGTTCAGGTTGTGCAACATAAATTTGTGCTGGATCCAGTTAGAACTGTAGCATGTTTTTCTCCGCTTACATTTAGCAGCATATGAATATGAGTAAAGGACCTGATTGGTGACAGTGATCTAAGGCTGAGGCTTGGTTGTACATAATCAATGATATGATAAGGAAGCTAGGGATTCTAAAGAAGACAGTGTAGAGCTAGATTAGTTGATCAAAGGATAAAGATAAAGAGGAGAGAGTGGCTAATGCAAGGAAGATGGCTGAAGAAAGAACTGAGGGGTCAAGGTATTGGAGGTCCTGTTGCAGATGAAGATAAGGGTTTATAATGAAATATAGAGGGAGAGGAGAAAATTCATTAGATTATGATCAGATAAGGGGATTTTAAAATGTTTGAACATGGGTGGTACATTTGTGGGTAATGGCAAGATAGATGTATGAGCATCTTTGTGTGTGACTGAGGTAGGGTGGAGGAGTAATTCATGGGAAGTGAGTAGGTAGAGGAACCAAGTGGTTAGGGTATTTGAGGGAAAGTCAATATACATACATACATACATACACATATATATATATATGTGTGTGTGTGTGTGTGTGTGTGTGTGTGTGTGTATGTCAAAGTTCCCTCATATAAGGGGAGAAATTGGGGAGGAGAGAAAAATTATGAGGTAGGCATCAAACACTGAGAAAGAAGGGGAGTGACAGGCATCTGTAGACAATAGCTACCAGGATTTTGATTGGGTGGTAAATATGAAGAACATGAACCTCAAAGAAAGAGAAGTTACTGAGTGAAGGAGAAAGGTGGTGAACCTGGAAGTAGCAATGGGAAGCAAGGAATATTCCACCTCTCCTGCTACAACCAGAGGACTGAGGAAAATGTGTTAATTCCAGCCAGTACTGAAAATGGTGGCCAGGATGCCTGTGCCTTCAGAGGGAAGGCAGGAATATTGGGGATTTTTTTTGGTTTGGTTCCTTATAGTAAACAAAATAAATTAAGATATTTATGTTACATTCACAGAAAACATTTATCACCCATAAATTATGTAGTAAATACTTCCTGTCTTTCATATAAAGTACTGAGTAATAGCCAACAGCATAAATTAACAGAATTTTGCTGTGAAAATATATCATAAAAACTATGAATATCCTGTAACTTCTAATTTGAGGTTTATAAATTAGTATCAGTCCTCCATACAAAACAAAAACAAAACAAAACTTTATTATATTAGAGAAGTCTTTTCAATAAATACAGTCTAAAGAGATTGATGTATTTGGAGTTAAAGGACCTTGGTTCTAGTCCCAACTTCTATTTTTGTGATATTTGGAAAGTCAATTAATCTCTCTGAGCCTCATTTTTATAAAATAAGAGCACAGAACTTTAAGGCCACCAAGTCTCCTTCAACTCTAAATCTATGACCTTATGAGCCCAGAAAGTAAGGAACTGCTTCACAACAAGCTGGACAATTAATAACCCAGTATTTTCTCAATGATGACAAATGTAATACCTGCTGAAGGAGTCCATTCTGCTTTCAAATAATTCTTGTAAAGTGTATATGTACCTACATATGTATATAGGTACATATGCATGTACATCAATATGCATGTGCATATGTATATTGTTTTTACTATATCATCAAAATTATCTGACTAGCCAAAATTCTGATTCATTCTCCTTATTTCATCATTTGAAGTCACATGAAAAGACCAAATTTCTCATCTTCACAACATTCTTTCAGATACTTAAATAAAACTCTGATGTTCAGGGGCGGAGCCAAGACGGCAGCTGGAAAGCAGGGACTACTATGAGCTCCCCGCCAGTCCCTCCAAAAACCTATAAAAATGGCTCTGAACCAATTCTAGAACTGCAGAACCCACAAAACAGCAGAGGGAAGCAGGGCTCCAGCCCAGGACAGCCTGGATGGTCTCTGGGTGAGGTCTATCCCACACGGGGCTGGGAGCTGGGAACGGATTGGAGCAGAGTCCAGCCTGAGCAGCGTGGAACATCCAGACCAGAAGCCGGGCGGATGGGGCCCCTAGAGCCCTGAATATGTGAGCTGCGGCAGTTAGCAGACCCCTCGACCCACAAACACCAAAGACTGCAGAGAAGGTTAGTGGGAAAAGCTGCGGGAGTGGAAGGAGCTCAAGGTTCAGCTACCACCCCGGGGGCAGTGGAGGTGGGGCAGCTACAGAAGCACAGCTGCAGTTGCTTCTGGCCCCAGGCCCACCTGGTGGGAGGAACTAAGTGACGGATCAGAGCAGGAATGCAGAGCCTGCTGAAGATCTAAGTCCAGTCCGAGTTGGGGGTTCTTGGGCAAGGAGGTGTGGTAGAGATGGTGCATCCGCCCAAGCCTGAAACATAGTTCTCTAAACTCTAAAAGCAGTCATACCCCACTGAAAAACTCAAGGGTCAAGTTAGTTGGCTGGGAATATGGCCAGGCAGCGAAAATGCACCCAGATTCAGTCTCAGACTTTGGATTCTTTATTTGGTGACAAAGAAGACCAAAACATACAGACTAGAAGAAGACAACAAAGTCATAGAGCCTACAACAAAAGCCTCCAAGAAAAACATGAACTGGTCCCAGGCCATAGAAGAAGCTCAAAAAGGATTTGGAAAAGCAAGTTAGAAAAGTAGAGGAAAAATTGGAAAGAGAAATGAGAAGGATGCGAGAAAACCATGAAAAACAAGTCAATGACTTGCTAAACGGAGACCCAAAAAAATATTGAAAAATATCACTGAAGAAAACAACACCTTAAAAAATAGACTAACTCAAATGGTAAAAGAGCTCCAAAAAGTCCAATGAGGAGAAGAAGGCCTTGAAAGGCAGAATTAGCCAAATGGAAAAGGAGGATCCAAAAGACCACTGAAGAAAATACTATCTTTAAAAATTAGATTGGAGCAAGTGGAAGCTAGTGACTTTATGAGAATGTCAGGATATTATAAAACAGAACCAAAGGAATGAAAAAATGGAAGACAATGTGAAATATCTCCTTGGAAAAACCACTGACCTGGAAAATAGATCCAGGAGAGATAATTTAAAAATTATTGGACTACCTGAAAGCCATGATCAAAAAAAGAGCTTAGACATCATCTTTCAAGTAATTATCAAGGAGAACTGCCCTGATATTCTAGAGCCATAGGGCAAAATAGAAACTGAAAGAATTCATCGATCGCCTCCTCAAATAGATCCCACAAAGAAATCTCCTAGGAATATTGTTGCCAAATTTCAGAGCTTCCAGATCAGGGAGAAAATACTGCAAGCAGTCAGAAAGAAACAATTTGAGTATTGTGGAAACAAAATCAGAATAATCCAAGATCTCGCAGCTTCTACATTAAGAGATTGAAGGGCCTGGAATATGATATTCCGGAGGTCAATGGAGCTAGGATTAAAACCAAGAATCACCTACCCAGCAAAACTGAGTATCATGCTCCAAGGCAAAACATGAATTTTCAATAAAATAGGGGACTTTCAAGCTTTCTCAATGAAAAGACCAGAGATGAATAGAAAATTTGACTTTCAAACACAAGAATCAAGAGAAGCATGAAAAGGTAATAAAGAAACAGAACAAGAGAAAAGAAATTGTAAGGGATTTACTAAAGTTGAACTGTTTTGTTTACATTCCTATATGGAAAGATGATGTGTATGATTCATGAGACCTCAGTATTAGAATACCTGAAGGGAATATGCATATATATATATATATATATATATATATATATATATATACACACACACACACACACACACACACACATATATATATGTTTGTGTGTACATAGATATATATGTTTCTGTATACATATGTATAAGTGAATGTGTATGTATGTATATATGTATGTGTGCATACACACACACACACACACACACACACACACATATATATATATATATATATATAGAGAGAGAGAGAGAGAGAGAGAGAGAGAGAGAGGGTACAGGGTGAATTGAAGATGAAGGGAAGATATCTAAAAGAAATAAAATCAAATTAAGGGATGAGAGAGGAATATATTGAGAGAGGGAGATAGGGAGAGATAGAATGGGGTAAATTATCTCGCATAAAAGCAGCAAGAAAAAGCAGTTCTATAGGAAGAGAAGAGAAGACAGGTGAGGGGGGAATGAGTGAATCTTGCTCTCATCAGATTTGACCTGAGGAGGGAATACCATACATACTCAATTGGGTATCTTACCCCACAGGAAAGAAGGAAGAAGATAAAAAAGGGGGGAATGATAGAAGGGAGGGCAGATGGGGGTGGAGGTAATCAAAAACAAACACTTTCAGAAGGGGACAGGGTCAAGGGAGAAAATTCAATAAAGGGGGCTAGGTTAGAAAGGAGCAAAATATAGTGAGTCTTTCACAACATGAGTATTGTGGAAGGGTTATACGTAATGATACACATGTGGCCTATGTTGAATTGCTTGACTTCTTAGGGAGGGTGGGTGGGAAGGAAAGAGGGAAGAGAATTTGGAACTCAAAGTTTTAAAAACAGATGTTCAAAAACAAACAAAAAAAGTTTTTGCATGGAACTAGAAAATAAGACACAGGCAATGGGGCGTAGAAATTTATCTTGCCCTACAAGAAAGGAAGGGAAAATGGGAGGGGAGGGGAGTAGGGTGACAGAAGGGAGGGCTGACTGGGGAACAAGGTAACCAGAATATATGTCATCTTGGAGTGGGAGGGAGGGTAGAAATGGGGAGAAAATTTGTAATTCAAACTCATGTGAAAATCAATGCTGAAAACTAAATATATTAAATAAATAAAAAAATCATAAAAAAACTCTGATGTTCTCCCTACATTTTCTGTTCTCTAGGCCCTCAAACTGGTTTGTATTTTGTATGTTTTCAAAATTTTTCATCTTCCCAGTTGCCTCCTATGGACTCAGACCATTGGATTAATACTTCAATGCTTTGATGGATCCATAACTTCATTACTCTGAGAAATCCCTACAATGGTACAGAAGAAAAGTTATTAATGTCTTCTCATCCATTGTGATTCTTCTTTGTCTTTCCATAAATTCTTCATTGAGGATCAACCCAATAATTTAATCTTTTCTCTGAGCTATTTCTGTTGTGGATAGCAGAATGACACACTTTACATTGGTTTTCTCAACTCACTTCTTTTTAAGGCTATTCATGTTCTTGATGACATCTTTCATTATATTTTTCAAGTAAAAGTTATTGTTAGTGATAAGATGCTGCCTACTTATACCTATCACATATTTTCTATGGCCCTTTGAGTTTGCTGTAATTTTTTTATTCTTGTGATATAAATCAAGGTATTCCATGAATTGTACTCATATGGAAATCAGGGCAAAATGCAAAGTCTTATTAACATTTTGCTTTACTTGGGTAGTTTTTTTGTTCATGGCGGGGAACAGCCTAGGATCATTGAAAATGCTATCTAATATTTCAAATGTTGTGAATCCACTCTCTTTTTCTTCAGTTCTAGCTTAAGTTCATGGTTTATTTTCAATACTAGTTCCAAATAAATGAAGGAAAATTAAATGGAAAGTACATTGAGAAGAATGACATAAACTAGGTAATATGTGTGCTTTTGTTGCAGTCAGCAGGATGAGATAATCCAAACTCTTGCTCTCCAGCAGATTGCCCCCATTTTCATACCCATTCTCCTTCTAATCTTCAATTTCTCCCTCTCTGCTAGTTCCTTCCCTCATAGCCTACGACCATACCAATACCTCCAGTGGCCTTAAAAATAATACGTTACTTAATCCTATTATGCCCACTAGCTAGTATATTGTGTTTCTCCTCCTCAGTTAAACTTGAAAAAGTCATATAGAATTTTTTTTTCACTCTCTTCTAAATCTTCTACAATCTGGCTTCCATTCTCATCATTCAAATTAAACTGATCTACTAGGTGGCATAGTGAATGAAATGCTAGACCTGGAATCAAAAGAACTGAAGCCAAACCCAGCTTAAGAAAAGTACTAGCTGTGTGAACCAGGGAAAATCACTTAACCTCTGTTTGCCTCCATTTTGTCAAGTACAAAATGTAAGGAATAATAGCACTTACCTCACTGGGTTGTTGTGAAGATCACATGAGATAATATTTGTACAGTGCTTAGCACAGTTCCTGGCACATAGTACACACTATATAAATGTTTGACATCTCTTCTGGATGCCCTATTAGCATATCAAACTCAACACATCAAAAATGGAGCTCATTATGTTTCAGGAAGTCCATTCTTTCTCTTAATTTTCCTATTTCTGTCAAGTTTCACACTCTCTCCAGTTACCCAAGTTAACAATCTTGGAGTCATGCTCAATTCTTCCTTATTTTTTAAAGCCCAAATACACTTATTTGCCAAGTCCAATCAATTCAACCTCCACAAATTTTTCATATCTTTCCTCAACTCTGCATTCATATTGCCATTCCACTAATTGATTCTCTCATCACCTCTTCCGGGACTATTGCAAGAGATTGTTCATTGTTCTTCCAGCCTCCAGTCTCTCTCCTCTCCTGTCTGTCTTCCAAAGAACTGCCAAATTGGTTTTCTTAAAGCACAGATTTGACCTTCCCACTCTTCTTCTCAAAGAAGCTTCAGTGGCCCTTTATTGCCTCTAAGATAAAGCAAAGATTCCTCTGACTGTCAAGTAAAGCCCTTCACTTGCCACTTGCTCTAGTCTATCTTTCCAGGATGATTTTCCAGTATTCCACCTCCCACATTCTAGATTTTACCTGAATTGGCCTTGTTGTTCCCCATATATTCCATCTCCTTTGCCATGTTGGAGTGCAAGCTTCCCATTTTGACAGGAATGTCCTCCCAGCTCACCTGTGACCCTTGGAATTGTAGCCCCATTCAAGACTAACCTAAAATGCTACCTCCTATATGAAGCCTTCTATGATGCAACCAGGGCAGGTAGATGGCACAGTGGATAAAGCACTGGATTTGGAATCAAGAAGACATCTTTAACAGTTTAAGTCTGGCCTCAGACACTTAATTGCTGTGTGGACCTGGGCAAGTCATGTAACCCAGTTTGCCCCTGTTTCCCCATCCATAAAATAAGCTGGAGAAGGAAATGGCAAACCACTCCAGTTTTGCTTTGTTTTGTTTGCCAAGAAAACCCTGAATGGGATCACAAAGAGTAAACAACTGAACAACAATTATGCTCCCAAATGTTAGTATCCTTTACCCCATTACCAAACTTTTTTTTTTCCGTATTCACCAGAAATGCTTATGTTGGGGGGCAGAGCCAAGATGGCACTGTGAATGGAAGTTACTACTGGAGCTCTCTCACAAATTCTGTCAGACATGACTAAAAAGTGAATCATCACAGATTTGAGAGAGTTAGAAGCCACTAGTAGACTGAGAGGGGCAGGATGACCAGCATGCGAAACAACAGCAACCAGACTGCACCAACCAGGAACAGCAAAGGAACCGCGGGTCTGGGTGAGCTCTGGGCAAGCAAAACATGGGAACAAGAGCAGGCCCCTGGCTACAGCAGTGATCAATGCCCCAGGCCTCTCGGCCCAGGACAGGAGTCTGTTGGAACTACTGGAGACACCAGCACAGAGCCTGCAGTCACAGGAGCAGCTACCCTGGAGGCCTCCAGCCCACAGCCTAAATGTTTGAAACTCACCTTCTTGAACTTGTGGGAGCTATAATGGTCAGGTAAATCATTTCTCCCTCCCTCTCTCCCTCACCCAGAGAATACTACCCCAGGAGAAACAGAGGAGCCAGAAGTGGTGCTTTAGGAGCCATATAGCAAGAGAATCTGGGGAGAGGGCCCTTCTTGTGGTGGAAGAAGGAGACCAGTGCAGGAAGAGAAGTGTCTCAGCAGGCCTCACCTCAGCAGAACACCATGAGAAACTGAGTCTCAGGGGGGTGGAGCTAACAAACATCAACACCAGGATGCCAGAAGTGCCTTTGCACAGCCAGGAGAAGTGGCAGACACCAGCACAGACAACAGCTGAGGTCACCTGGGCTGTAGAGCAGTCCTGCAGAAGAGGAGACTCCCAGCAGCCAGACCACCCCTCCCCCACACCTCACAAAACCAGAGGCCACAGCAAACAAAGCCAGTGAACAGGCCCACAGATCCCAACACAAGCAACTTGGGAAAGAGCCCCCTGAGCCCCAGGAGCAGAGACCCACTTTAGAAAAGGCACACTAGAAAGCCAAAGACCATTGAATCAATTATCTCTTAATTCTTACATGAACAAAATAGATAAAAAGGAGATCAATGAATTGGGCATGCAACTGAAAAAGCTAGAAAAAGAACAAATTGAAAATCCCCAATTAAATACCTAATTAGAAATACAAGGAGAGATTAATAAAATTGGAATCAAGAAAACTATTAAATTAATAAATAAAACTAAGAGCTGGTTTTATGAAAAAAAAACAATAAAACTGATAAACTTTGGTCAATTTGATTTAACAAAAAAAAAAAAAAAAGAAAACCAAATTACCAGTATCAAAAATGAAAAGGGTGAATTCACCTCCAATGAAGAGGAATTTAAAAACAATAATTAGGAATTATTTTGCTCAATTGTATGCCCATAAATTTGACAACCTTGGGGAAATGGATGAATATTTACAAAAATATAAATTGCCCAGGTTAACAGAAGAGAAAGTAAAATACCTAAATAACCCCATCTCAGAAAAAGAAATTGAACAAGCCATCAATGACCTCCCTAGGAAAAAATCTTCTGGGCCAGATGGTTTTACATATGAATTCTATCAAATATTTAAAAAAATTAATTCATATACTTTACAGACTATTTGGGAAAATAAAGGAGTCCTACTAAATTCTTTTTATGACAAAAATATGGTACTAATACCCAAAACAGAGAAAGAAAATTATAGACCAATAATGATGCAAAATTTTTAAATAAAATATTAGCAAAAATATTGCAGCAACTTATCACAAGAATACTACACTACAACCAGGTGGGATTTATGCCAGGAATGCAAAGCTGGTTCAATATTAGGAAAACTATCAGCATAATGGATCATATCAACAACAAAACTAGCAGAAACCATATGATCATTTCAATAGATGCAGAAAAAACCTTTGACAAAGTACAACACCCATTCCTATTAAAAACACTAGAAAGCATAGGAATAAATGGAGCCTTCCTTAAAATTATAAATAGCATCTCCCTAAAATCATCAGCAAGTATTATTTGTAATAGGCATAAGCTAGATGTATTTCCAATAAGATCAGGGGTGAAACAAGGATGTCCATTATCACTTCTATTATTCAATTTAGTACTAGAAATGTTAGCTGTAGCAATAAGAGAAGAAAAAGAAATTGAAGGAATTAGAATAGGCAAAGATGAAACTAAACTATCACCTTTTGCAGATGATATGATGATTTACTTAGAGAATCCTAGAGAATCAAGTAAAAAACTACTTGAAAAAATAAATAACTTTAGCAAAGTTGCAAGATATAAAATAAACCCACATAAATCCTTGGCATTCCTATACATTACTAACAAAGCCCAACAGCAAGAGATAGAAAGAGAAATTCCATTTTAAAGTTACTGTAGACTCTATAAAATATTTGGGAGTCTACCTGCCCAGAAAAATCCGGGGCCAAAAGAGCGTAATTATGAAACACTTTTTACACAAATTAAGCTAGGTCTAAATAAATGGAAAAACATCAGATGCTTATGGATAGGCCTAGCTAATATAATAAAAATGATAATTTTACTTAAATTAATTTTCTTATTAAGTGCCATGCCAATTGAACTATCAAAAAGTTATTTTACAGAGCTGGATAAAATAATAGCAAAATTCATCTGGATGAACAAGAGGTCCACCATATCTAGGCAATTTCACAAAAACTGCTGGGAAAATTGGAAAATGGTAGGGCAGAAACTGGGCATAGACCAATATCTTACACTGTATACCAAAATAAAGTCAAAATGGGTTCAAGATTTAGGAATAAAGGCTGATTCTATAAGCAATTTGGGAGAGTAAGGAATAGTTTACCTATCAGATTTATGGAAAAGGAAAGAATTCACGACACAACAAGACATAGAGAGCATTACAACACGCAAAATGGATGATTTTGATTATGTTAAATTGAAAAGTTTTGTATAAAAAATGCCAATGAAACTAAGATTGGAGGTAAGCAGAAAATTGGGAGAAAATCTTTACAACCAGTGTCTTTGATAAAGGCCTCATCTCTAAAATATACAGGGAACAGAGCCAAATTTATAGGAATAGAAGTCATTCTCCAATGGAGAAATGGTCAAAGGATATGAACAGGCAGTTTTCAGAGGAAGAAATTAAAGATCTCTATAGGCATATGAAAAAATTCTCTAAATCACTATTGATTAGAGAAATGCAAATCAGAACAACTCTCAGGTACCACACGTCTCCTGTCAGATTGGCTAACATGACAAAACAGGAAAATGATAAAAGCTGGAGAGGATGTGGGAAAATTGGAACATTGTTGCATTGTTGGTGGAGTTGTGAACAGATCCAGCCATTCCTGAGAGCAACTTGGAACTATGCCCAAAGTGCTATAAAAATGTGAATACCCTTTGACCCAGTAATACCACTTCTAGGGCTGTATCCCAAAGAGATCACACAAGTGGGAAAGGGACCAGTATGTACAAAAATATTTATAGTGGCTCTTTTTGTGATAGCAAAGAATTGGAAATCAAGGGGATGCCCATAAATTGCGAAATGGCTAAACAAGTTGTGGTATGTGAATGTAATTGAATGCTATTGTGCTATAAGAAATGGGGAAGATACGGACTTCATAATAACCTGGAAAAACTTACATGATATAATGCTGAGTGAACTGAGCAGAACCAGGAGTATATTGTGCACAAACATAGATATATTGATTCTGTGATGACTGACCTTGATAGACTTGGCTCTTCTCTGCAATACAAGGTTCAAAGATAACTCCAAAGGACTCATGATGGAAAGAGCTATCTACATCCAGAGAAAGAACTATGGAGTCTGAATGCAGATTGAGGCAAACTGATTGCTCTCTATTTTTTTCTCTTTTTTTTTGTTCTGTTTCTTCTTTCTCATGATTCGTTCCATTGGTCATGATTCTTCTTTACAACTTGAGTATTGTGAAAATAAGTTTAATGTGAAATTATATGTAGAAGGTATAATGTATTCCATGTCGTCTTGAGGAGGAGGGGAGCAGGGGGGAAAGAAAGTCAAAAACATGCAGAACTGAGTCTTGTAAACTAAAAATAAAAATTCTTAATTTCAAAAACAGAAATGTTTATGTTCCTATCTATATTTATATTTTATATTCTCATTTTCTTACCTACCCCACCCCTACTCCACTAGCTCATAACATTCATAATTGTCTGTTTTTTGTCTTAGTATTTCCAGTGTCTAGCACAGAGATGATTAATATACATTGGTTCAACTGAATTAAATTATCTTTTTTTTGTTTCCTGATTCTATCCACCAAATTGTGAGCAATTTCTTGTCACTGACAGCTTCACCCATATACGCATTTGATAAACATGTGCCTTCATGCAAGGCACTGATAAAATGATTGCAAAACGGCATCAATCCTTGGGATACACTTTTCCCCCAAATCTAGATATTCAATCACTCCCAAGTTTACCCGCATATTCTATCATCTAGCCCAACAATACCAAATATGCAGCATGGGTAGGTGTGGCCCACAACACCCCCAAGTGTAGCCCAAACCAGATTATAATGTAATTGGCAAATACATAATAAAATAAATATAAATACAATAAAAAATAAAATCTGTTTCTGTAACCATATACACGTGGATATACATATCTGTGTATGTATATCTATAGGTTATAGTCCATAGTATACTCCAAAATCTATACATCTTCTGATGCTGTCAAGAAAAGAAAGCCCTCTGTTATGGCCTATTTGGGATAAAATTATGCAGGCACTTAGTTATCAGTAGTTCCTTTCTTAAGTGCTCACAAACCCCTATTTAATAATGTTCTCTAGAATGAATGAATCAAAGTTAAACTTACTGGATTATAGTTTTGAGAAATGAAATTACTTCTCCATAATATCTCCACCTTTTATTTGAACAACTGTTTTAGCACATTCTGGTTTGCATTCTGTACCATTTTTCTAATTCTCAAGACTCTTCCTTTCCCTCAAACATCACTGCAAGTGGTTGAGCAATTACAATTGCCATTTTTTTTTGTCTTCCTTTGTTTTTGTTTTTGTTGACTTGCTTTTAAATAAAATCTTCACAGGATATAATTAATTAGGGCTGTGTGATTTGAACTCACTTAAGGAAACATAACATAGAAATCTCTTAAAATCCCAATACTTATCTTGACTTTCATTTCCCAAAACTATTTTTTCTAGTCACATCCCTTCTTAAATCTTTGTCTTTCAGCCAACATAGTTACAAGAATTTTTTTTCCATCACTAGCTTCAGTTCATTCTTAACTTTATTTTCCATGATACCACTTGTACATTACCATGACATTTTATTGTCAGTTATATGCTCTTCCTTCCATCTTTTGGATACAATTTTTCATGTTTGTTTTATTTATTTTTAATTTTAAAAATATCAGAAATCAATTTTCTCTCTATTCTCTCTCTCTCTCTCTCTCTCTCTCTCTCTCTCTCTCTCTCTCTCTCTCTCACACACACACACACACACACACACACACACACACCTTCAACTAGGGGAAAGAAAGAGAAAAAGAAAGTCCTTACCAAATACAAGATATTAAATGGAGCCACACCATTTTTGTAGTTATCTACTCCTTTTTTTCTTTATCGGTATAATTTGTTTTTGTATCATAAAAACACGCTATTATTAAGTGTATCTCATTTGTCTTGAGGTTAATTTGCCATCAGAACTTTAGGAGTTTGTCCCACTTATACAGAGTGGGTGTCCCAAAACTCATATTGTAATTCTAAGCTTTAATACTTTAATAGCCTAAAACTATAAAGCTTGGGTTTTTTGTTTTTATTTTTGCAATAAGGCTTTAGGGATAATCTGATTTTTTTAGACTTTGAAATCCAATTTCCTCAAATATAGATTGTATATCAGCCTTTGCCCAGCTTCTCCCTGCTCCTAAATCAGTCACAAACTCTAAGGTAAAAAGGCCACTTCTCCCTAAGATTTCAGTGATTTCTTCTGTGGCAATCAGTTTTTCCTACTGATGAACATTATCTATTAAAGAGGTACACATCAATTAACACTCTTTCACTAAATGTTACTCCAAGATCTTCTTGTTAAAGAGGTGTCCCTGCATTCTGGAAGGCTCTATCAGTGAAGTTCAAGCCTTGTCAGGTCTTACCAAAGCTGTCGCATTTTCAGATTTTTAAATTAAATTTTATTTTTTAAATTAACAGAGATCTATTTATTCTTCTTCTCATTCCATATTCCATTAAGGAAAAAGCATCTTTGCAACAAATATGCCTAGTCAAGCAAAACTAATTCTCTTCTATATCTTAACATTAATCAGAGTGCTCACAGTTTTTATAATTGGTTTTTTTGGTACTGTATAAACTGTTCGAGTTCTTCACGGTTTACTGTGCAGCCATTTATAAAAGTTTTCAAAATTGTCCATTTTATAATATCGCTGTTATATAAATTCTTCTTCTGCTCCTGCTCCCTTTGCTCTGCATCAGTCCATAAAAGACTTTACATATCTTTTTGAAATCATCAATCTCCTTATTTTTATAGCATAATAGTACTATGATGTTACACAGAAGACTTTATATTACCCCTATTAAATCACATATTGATAGGTAAAATTCCATATTCTGATTTGCCCAGATGTTTTTCTATGCTAACATAGCTACAAATCATGATAGTCCTCCCTCCCAGTTTTACGCCTTTTGTAAATTAGATAAGAATCACTATGCCTTTATATATGTCATTGACAAAAATATTAAGTAGCTCAAAGACAAAGACAAATCACCAGGCACTTCACTAAAGAATTTTCTTCATTTTTACATCAACCACAGAGTTCTACTCCTTCAATCTGATTGTTCTTCCTGTTACAAATCCACATACCTATGCTATTATCTAGCTTGTATTTCTCTATCTTGTCCAAAAAGATAAGGTGACAATGTCAATTTTGCACTCAACTCTATAAGCAATAGATGCAGAGGTATCTTATGTTCTTTAATTTTCTCAGTTATTTGTGCAATGATGAAGATCTGGTATTCTATAGAAAAGCTACAAAGGACTGCATGTTTCCTTGTCATGTTTTCATCGAGGGCACTTACCATGTATTGCTAGACCAGTCTCATATAGTTTGCAGATATGAGAAAGCAGACAAAGAGATTGGTCATTGCTGATGTTTTCAATGATAGATATGACTATCAATTTATATTTCATATCTATATTTAGGGCTTAAAATGTTGACTTTTTTACTTCTGAAGTGTTCTGAAGCACTAGTCAATCAATTTTTATCTTTCTCATTTGCATCTACCATGTAAAAGATCAAATTGGATAGGTCATAGTTTTAAAAATAATCTGCTTCAGATGCTTTTGTAAAGGAATGCATACAAGATATTAGAATTAAAGCTTAAATTAAAAATTAGGTCCCCTAATTATTTGGCATATTGTAGACAAAGCACATGATTGTCAGAGTCTTCCTTTTTTAATTTTTACCCCATTGTTACAGGATCATGGGGCATACTCTTTTCTTTTCTAATATTTGTAAGTAATAATGTTGTTAATAAATGAAAATCATTTTGCAATGAAAAAAGTAACATGTTAATGGAGAAGATGGACCTGAAAATAGAAAACCTCGATTCACATTATGAGTGTCATTTACTGACTTGATTACAAGGTCACCTGTGTGACCTTGGACACTTTCCTCAACAATAAAATGGGGTTAGACCAGATGCCTTTAAAGGTTTCTTCTTGCTCTAAATCTATGGCCCTAACACCCTTTCATTCTAATTAACTGTTCAGGTATGTATTGATAATTTGGTATGAACAGTTCCTAAATCATACAAATAAGAAACACATATTCCTTAGAAATTCAGTGGCCATGCCCACCAGGGTTGACTTCAGAAGAGTAAATCTATTTACTTTGAAAAACTTCATAATCAATATTAATTTCTGTCTCTTAGTTGTTTGAGTCCCAAAACCTGTATTAATCACTAAGGTGCCCAGGTAAAATGAATCAGTTGTATCAATAAGTTCATTCCACTTATATTATGCAAATCTGTGTGTACCAAATAGGACATTCATAGGTTCACTACATAGAAGTCACCTGAGCTATTATAAATGATAAATTAATATTAAAACATATAGTACTTAATTGTCCCTCATGGCAGTTATAGCTAAGAATATTTGGCTTGCCTGCAGCAGTTTCTTGAAAGATGAATTTTATACTGCCATATGCTTTATAAGCTTAGATATTTTAAAAATAAATTACACATCAAACCCCTAGGCAATAAAGGAGTGAAAAACTAGTAGCAAAAGAAAAAATAAATTGAAATTTAAAAGAAAAAAAATCTAAAGTTGAAAAAAGTAATATGAACAAACCACTATAATAATACAAGAAGCTGAACTCAACTTACACTGGGGCTATATTAATTATCCTTTGTCTAGCTTTTTGAAATAATTAATGTCACCACATTCATGTTAGGGTAGTGATTAAAGCTTTTATGGCAGAAACATCAGGAGGAGAAGAAAAATTGAAGAAGTGAGGGAAAAGAGTATTCATTGCCAAGTGCTTTTATTCAAGGTATAACCATATAAATTCAATAAATATGAAAATATATCACAAAATAAAAGAGAAAAAACTGTAGCCTTTGGTGTTCATGAAATTTCTAGTAGCTTGTTAAAATGATGGGCAAATTTTTGATAGGCAACAGAACATCAGATTTATTTTATGTTGCTTAATAAAACTTCTAATTTTATTAGAATTTTTTTTATTTTTTTTATTTAATATATTTAGTTTTCAGCATTTTCACAAGAGTTTGAATTACAAATTTTCTCCCCATTTCTACCCTCCCCCCCACTCCAAGTTGGTGTATATTGAGGTTGCCCTGTTCCCCAGTCATCCTTCCCTTCTGTCACCCCACTCCCCTCCCATCCCCTTTTCCCTTCCTTTCTTGTAGGGCAAGATAAATTTCTACGCCCCATTGCCTGTGTATCTTATTTTCTAGTTGCACGCAAAAACTTTTTTTTGTTGCTTTTGGACATCTGTTTTTAAAACTTTGAGTTCCAAATTCTCTCCCTTCTTTCCTTCCCACCCACCCTCCCTAAGAGGTCAAGCAATTCAACATAGGCCACATGTGTATCATTATGAATAACCCTTCCACAATACTCGCGTTATGAAAGACTCACTATATTTTGCTCCTTCCTAACCTATCCCCCTTTATTGAATTTTCTCCCTTGACCCTGTCCCCTTCTGAAAGCGTTTGGTTTTGATTACCTCCACCCCCATCTGCCTTCCCTTCTATCATCCCCCCCTTTTTTATCTTCTTCCTTCTTTCCTGTGAGGTAAGATACCCAATTGAGTATGTATGGTATTCCCTCCTCAGGTCAAATCTAATGAGAGCAACACTCACTCATTCCCCCCCCTCACCTGCCTTCTCTTCTCTTCCCTCAGAACTGCTTTTTCTTGCCACTTTTATGCGAGATACTTTAACCCATTCTATCTCTCCCTATCTCCCTCTCTCAATATATTCCTCTCTCATCCCTTAATTTTATTTTATTTCTTTTAGATATCTTCCCTTCATCATCAACTCACCCTGTGCCTGCTCTCTCTCTCTCTCTCTCTCTCTCTGTCTCTCTCTCTCTCTCTGTCTCTCTCTCTCTCCATATATATATATATACACACATACATATATACATACATACACATTCACTTATACATATATATACATTAATATATATATGTGTGTGTGTGTATGTGTGTGTGTGTGTGTGTGTGTAAATATATATATATATATATATATATATATATATATATATATATATATATATATATATATATATATATATATGCATACTCCCTTCAGCTGCCTTAATACTGAGGTCTCCTGAAACATACACATCACCTTTTGTTTTAACAACCCAGCTAGCAGCTTCAATGAGGGCATAAGATCCCTCCCCCGCTGCCGGGACCCAGAAGGCTGCCGGGACCCAGGAAGCTGCCGGGAAAGCACAGGTTCTTTTTATCTGCTTAAACAAGGAAAGCAAGGTGAAGGGGTTGACCAGCTTACTTTAATCCAGCATTCAGTTAGCATACAGACAACAATCATTTAGTTAAGGGGAAAATGTCAGCATTCAATTAGCATTCAGTTAGTTCAGGGGAGCATACAGAGAAGCATCAAGAGACAGACCAAATACAGATTCATTGACTTACTTCAGGGGAAAAAACCAGCACCCTGAGGTTCAAAACATTCATTTAGTTCGGGGGAAAAACAAACCATTACCCCGAACCTCAAAACCAAAATACAAACAAGTTACAAATATCAACAGACAGACCCAATACAATTCATAGTTACCAACATCTGGGCTCGGCCCGAGAGCAAGGGCTGGCCCAGAGTCACGCTTGCTTGCCACTGCTCCCCACACCAACCGGAAGAGGAAAAAGAGAGCTTCAAGCTGTCCTCTCCCCTCTTATAGAGTTTTTGACATCATCAAGCACCACCTGAATGACCAGGGCCGATTGGTTCTTGACTTGGCCCCTCCCCCTAGCGTAGAGGAACACCTCCCCTCAGCCAGCCCCATGACTCATCACACAGGAAGTTTTTCTGCTTCCTGACATGCTCTCTGGGCTTACTGCCCCGGAAGAGCAAGCCACAGCATCCAGAGGCTCAATGAGGTAAGCTGAGTCATTCAAAGAAAACAAAGGCCATTCTGGTTATACCTTTCCATATAGGAATGTAAACAAAACAGTTCAACTTTAGTAAATCCCTTGCAATTTCTTTTTTCTTGTTCTTTTTCTTGATTCCTTTTTCATGCTTCTCTTGATTTTTGTGTTTGAAAGTCAAATTTTCTATTCAGCTCTGGTCTTTTCACTGAGAAAGCTTGAAAGTCCTCTATTTTATTGAAAATTCATATTTTGTCTTGGAGCATGATACTCAGTTTTGCTGGGTAGGTGATTCTTGGTTTTAATCCTAGCTCCATTGACCTCCAGAATATCGTATTCCAAGCCCTTCAATCTCTTAGTGCAGAAGCTGCCAGATCTTTGATTATTCTGATTATGTTTCCACAACACTCAAATTGTTTCTTTCTGGCTGCTTGTGGTATTTTCTCCTTGATCTGGGAGCTCTGGAATTTGGCAACAATATTCCTAGGAGTTTTCCTTTTGGGATCTTTTTTCAGGAGGCAATCTGTGGATTCTTTCAATTTTGATTTTACCCTCTGGCTCTAGAATATCAGAGCAGTTCTCCTTGATAATTTCTTGAAAAATGATATCTAGGCTTTTTTTTTGATCATGGCTTTCAGGTAGTCCAATAATTTTTAAATTATCTCTCCTGGATCTATTTTCCAGGTCAGTGGGTTTTCCAATGAGATATTTCACATTGTCTTCCATTTTTTCATTCCTTTGTTTCTGTTTTATAATATCTTGATTTCTCATCAAGTCACTAGCTTCCACTTGCTCCAATCTAATTTTTAAAGTAGTATTTTCTTCAGTGGTCTTTTGGAACTCCTTTTCCATTTGTCTAATTCTGCCTTTCAAGGCATTCTTCTCCTCATTGGCTTTTTGGAGCTCTTTTGCCATGTGAGTTAGTCTATTTTTTAAGGTGTTGTTTTCTTCAGTATATTTTTCAGTATTTTTCTGGGTCTCATTTAGCAAGTCATTGACTTGTTTTTCATGCTTTTCTTGCATCCTTCTCATTTCTCTTTCCAATTTTTCCTCTACTTTTCTAACTTGCTTTTCCAAATCCTTTTTGAGCTCTTCCGTGGCCTGGGACCAGTTCATGTTTTTCTTGGAGGCTTTTGTTGTAGGCTCTCTGACTTTGTTAACTTCTTCTGGTTGTATGTTTTGGTCTTCTTTGTCACCAAAGAAAGAATCCAAACTCTGAGACTGAATCTGGGAGTGTTTTCGCTGCCTGGCCATATTCCCAGCAAACTAATGTGACCTTTCGGTTTTTCAGTGGGGTATGACTGCTTGTAGAGTTTAGCTAACTATGTTCCAAGCCTGGGGGGATGTGCCAGCTCTGCCACACCAGCACTCCTCCTTCCCCAAGAACCCCCAACCCAGACTGGACTTAGATCTTCAGCAGGCTCTGCATTCCTGCTCTGATCTGCCACTTAATTCCTCCCCCCAGGTGGGCCTGGGGCCGGAAGCAACTGCAGCTGTGCTTCTGTAGCTGCCCCACCTCTGCTGCCCCCGGGGCAGTAGCCAAACCGAAAACTCTTTCCACTCCTGCAGCTTTTCCCACTAACCTTCTCTGTTGTCTTTGGTGTTTGTGGGTTGAGAAGTCTGGTAACTGCTGCAGCTCACTGATTCAGGGTGCTAGGACATGCTCCGCCCGGCTCCTAGTCTGGTTGGTCTGTGCTGCTCACGCTGGGCTCTGCTCCGCTTTGCTCCACTCTGCTCCCAGCTCCATTGGGGATAGAACTTACCCAGAGACCATCCAGGCTGTCCTGGGCTGGAGCCCTGCTTCCCTCTGCTGTTTTGTGGGTTCTGCAGTTCTAGAAATGGTTCAGAGCCATTTTTATAGGTTTTTGGAGGGACTCAGTGGGGAGCTCACGCTAGTCCCTGCTTTCCAGCCACCATTTTGGCTCTGCCCCCCTAGAATTTTTTAAAAAGTAATTTAAAACCACTTAGCAATGAAACTAGGTATTTTTACTGCCTCAGGTCCAAACATCTGAAAGTAAACTAAAGGACAGTTTTGATATATATTTTTCATTCTTTATTACATGTATGAAAAAAAAAAAAACAATGTCACAAACTCTTCCAGGATCCAAACTCCTCAAAATACTATTTGAGTTTTTAACATGTTTAAATTAAGTCCTACAAAGCCAAAAGTGCATCTATCATTATTTTCCAATATAAAGTTGACCGTCATCTAAAATTCAACAGATGGCCACTTTTATGTCCTTATTAGTGATGAACAAGCAATGAGGATTCATCCTCTGTGTGACCATTGGCACCTGTGGATTTTTATCATCATTCTCTGAAGTACTTGATATTGCTTCCTCCTCATTAGTTCCAGTTCCAGGCTAGAGTGAAATACGAAACTCTTATACTGTTCCCATATAATGCGATCTTTCTTCCCTTTCTTCCTTGTGTCACATTTTCTGTCCTCTAACTTCATTGCACATATTTGGATTAAGCCCTTCCTTCCCTTTCATCTTAGTATTACTATTGTTTGCTTTTGAAGGACAATTAAAGAACAATTCTATCTTCATTACTTCTGCTCTTTCAGACTGACTTGCATTGAGAACAAAACGGAACTGTAAACATTATACATTCTCTACCCACTTAGAATGTGAGCTGCTTGAGAGAAGGGAACATTCTGTTATCTTTCTTTATATCCTCAATACTTGTCACAGTGCCTAGCACATAATAATTACTTAACAAATATTTGTGGATTAACTGACTTCATTGACTGGGCACCAAGAGAATATATTTTGAAATGAAATCATGTGTGCTTTCTAGCTCCATAGAAAAATGAGGTAGAAGAAAACGAAAGATTACACCTCTATTTGACATAGTGAAGATCATCAAGAGAAGAGAGAAAGGGGGAGGAGAGAAATACATAGATTATAACTCACTGCTCCTCTTCTACCAGAGCTGAATTGAAGTCTTGTTTCCTTACATCCTCGTTACTCCTAGTCTGGTCAAGTCATAAATAATTACCTTCCTTTTCATTATTGTTCTCTTATACTTAGTTCCTTATGAGAGACACCGCCAAAACCACATGCTGTGCATTGCACTTTACCTGCCAGATTGAAGGTTTACTAGTGTTGCTGCCCATTTAAAAATATAGAGAGAGCAGTTTTAAACCAATGATGTCCAAACTATAACCAAAAATGCATACTCAGCCCAATAAAACAATTGATTTCTACCTCCTTTTCTGAAATTCCCAAGGATTCCACAAACCTCTGCTGGAAAGTCATTCTTCCCATTTCCCTCAATTTTCGAAGAAAGGAAAAGAAGTAGACACTGCTTATTCTACATTGCTGTTTGAATAACATTTCTCTACATCCCTTAATGATCTCTACTCTTTAAAGGTCCGTACAGCTCATCTGCATTATGCTCTCCCACAACTGATCCTATCCAAGTCATTTTTCCCCATGACTTTCATACTTAGATCATGTTCTTTCTTTCCATCCCATTCACTGACGTTATCCCCAAAGATTTCAATAGTACTATCTTCAATACTTGGAAGTTTGGCATTACACTCTCTGACTACAATGCTTTGGCCTTTTATCTCTTATTTTTTCACTCACATAAACCATACTCTTAGACCTTTGATCCCTTGATTCACTCCTATTTTCTTAACCCATTCACATTATGGCTTCCCTTCTCTCCATTCCTAATATTAGTCTGTCATTTTAATGTTCAGCTTTACTGAGATATCACTTGGTTAAAATCCCGTCTTATAATGACAGAAAGGTGGTATCTACTGAAGAGAGGACAGGGACTACTTTCATCCTTGAAGGGAAATAGTGGGAAAAGTGCTAGATTTGTAGTCAGAAGACCTGAGTTAAAATCCCAGCTCTGGTACTTACTATTTGTAAGACCTTGGGCAAATCGATTACCAAGTCAGTTCCCTCATATGTATATTAAAGGGACTGGAACAGACAACACATGAAGTCCCTTTCAGGTGTAAAAATAAGGTCCTGTGGGCCCGCTGGGTGGGGGTGGAGAGGTTGGCACACGTGCTCCATGGGGCCGTGGCAGTGGCAGCAGCAGCATTGCAGTGCGAACCGCCGCCTGACAGGGCCTGCCCTGCAGAGCCTTGGTCCAGCTCACATCCTGGTTCCGGCTGCAATACACCCCCAACCCCCACCCCGGGCCGCCGCCGCCCCAGAGATGTGATTCATCAGTGTGGCCAGCATGATGGAGGACCCTAGGTCTAGAACTAGCAAGAAGGACCTCTGAAATCATCCCATCCAACACCCTCATCTTACAGCTGTGGAAACCGAATCCCAGGGAGTGACTCCAAGGTCACCCTTCTATTGACTCTTCAAGGCCAGGAGGTTCAGCAACATCAGATGACCATGAATTTGATCCATCAGCTGACATGCTGGTTCATGATTTTGATGTTGAATGGACACTAGAAGAGGAAGAAATGATGGAAGGAGAAACAAACTTCAGTTCTGAAATAGCACATCTTGCGAGGGAAGGTGATATGCCAAATCACAAGCTCCTCAGCCTTTATGACTATGATAGTGCTGTCCCAGCTGCCTGAGAAAGAGGAGGAGGAAGAGGAGGAAGAGGAAGAAGAGGAAGGGGAAGATGATGAAGATGTCTACAATGATGACCACGGTGGATGTAGTGGAGAAAACAAAGAAAATGTAAAGGATTCATCAGGCCAGGAAGATGAAACTCAGTCATCCAATGATGACCCTACACAGACTGCGGCTTCTCAGGATGCCCAGGAAATAATCCACCCACACCGATGTAAATATTTTGATACACACAGTGAAATAGAAGAAGAATCTGAGGAAGATGAAGACTATATCAGAAGACTGGAAAAAGGTAGTTTGGGTCCCACTTGCCCTAAAACCAAATATATCAAATCACGTAGCAGATCAAGATCATGATTTTTTACAAAATAAATGCATTAATAAAACTCAATTCTAGAATGTCTTTAAAAAAATATGATCTTGTGAATCCCATCCCCCATTAACCTTCTGCCATTCCCAACATGTGACTTGTTATCCCTAGGTAACCTCTCCTATCTGAATTCTCTGTTTCTGTATCAAGGCTAATGAATATCAATGAAGAAAATGTCAAAATCAAGCTGAATTCAATTATTGCAGATTCATGCTTTGTAACCTCATCAGGGCCCTTTGTGTTGCTCAGCAATCTTTCTACTCTGTGGAATCCCTAACTCATTCATAATGCCATCTGTTTCGAACTTTTCCTATGTGTCTTCTCTCCAACCACACTCCCTCTACCCACCCACTATAGTCAAAGCAGATGGCCAAGTCTTCTACTTCACTTAGAATGAAGCCAACTGATCTGTGCTCCTTCAGGTCCCCTATCCATCACACATAACATTTCAGAATCACTATTTAACCACTCTTTCCATCCATTAAAGGAAAAGATACCTCTTTTACTCTCCAAGGCTAATCATTCTGCCTATAACCTTAATCTCATTTTTTCTCACCTCCTTTAAATCATTACTCTAGCAGTCATATTCTCTGATACATCTGGAGTCTTGCTTTATCTGATCCATGGCTCTTTCCCATCTGACTATGAATATGTTCCTTTCTCCTTATTTCTAAATAAACATTTTCTTTGAAGCTTCCATGACCATGAAATTAAGGATAGTTGTATACCATTATTCAGCTCCTTTTCAATGATAAACTATTTTTTTAAACTTGTTCTATACCAAATATCTATAATTCATTAGGACTCACTATCTCTTCAATGCCCTGTAATCAGCCTTGCATCCCCATAATTTCAATAGAACTGTTCTCTGAAAGATCAATGAAATTCAGCAAGCTTATATGAAGTGTCTACTATTCTCTAGGTTCTGTGTATACAAAAACAAATGTGTAAAATGTATAAAGATAAATCCCCTGCCCTCAAGGAGGTGGCATTCTACTGGAATGATCAAATACTTGCTAATAACCTAATCCAATGGCTTTTTATTCAGTCTTCATTATGTTTGACCACTTTTCAGCTATTGACAATGCTGATTATTCCCTATTATTTGAAATTCTACTCTCCCTTGGCTTCAGAGAGGATATACTCTTCTCTTCCTGTCTTCCTTACTACAACTCATTCTCTTCCCAACACATAAATATCTGTACTTTCACATTTCTCTGTCTATATTCACCCACTGAAGACATGTATTTCAAATTGACAACTCTCTTCTAAGATCCAGACTAGTATTTCCAATAACCTATTGGGACATCTCTACCTGAGTATTCCATTTTAGTTGGAACTTAAACAAGAGAAATCAGTAGGAGAAGCAGAGGAAGGAGAACATTCCAGCATTCTTTAACTCCTCTCTCTCCCTGAACTCTCATAATGAATCTACTATTGAGTCCTATCAATTCCACCTCCACCTATTTCACCTACATCCATCATTTTCTCTAATAGTCAGGACCCTCTCTCCACCTGTGAGACAGTTGTAGGATCAGCCTGTCTTTCAGTCCCAGGAACTAAAATTATATGATAACTTAAAGGTCATTAATTCAATCTTTTTTCCAGTTTATAAATTAGGCAACTGGAGACTGAAAGTGTAAAGTGACTTGCTCCAGGTAACATGACCATTGATTTGAAGAGCCAGAACCTGATCCAGGGCCTTTGACTCCAATTTCAGTGCTCTACACCAAATTGCCTTAATTGTTCCTCATTGCTACCTGCCTTGACTACTACAATAGGACCCTAGCAGATCTTCCCATCTTTTCCCCCTCCAACTGAATCTTCATTCACTTCCAGAATAATCTCCCTTATTCATAGATGGAATAATGTGATTTGTCTATTCAAAAAAAAATCTTAGTGGCTGTCTATTGCCTAAAAAATTCATTTCAAGTTATTTTGTCTGGCCCTCCACAAAGCAGCATCTCTCTAGTTTTCAAACTTTATCTCATTTCTCCCCCACAATATACTCTACAGTATTTCTCAAACATTTCTTTCTTCCTCTCTGTCTTTGTTCACACCATTCCCTATACCCAGAATGCCTGATCTCCCCTTCCTTGGCTACCTGTTCTTTGAAGTCTGTCTCAAGTTCCATCTCCCAAAATATCTCTCCCACTGGTCAATATTAACCTTACTCTTCAAAACACACAGCAGTTTGTTTTGTAACTCTCTCGCATAACTATCATTAACACTGTTCCTTGTTGATGCTAGTGTTGATGTGTCATTCTCCTAGATAAATTCTCTCAGAATAGATACTTAGTCTCACCTAAGCTTTATATCCTCAGCTTTATATCAGAGCACTCTGAATAGTGTTGACAATTTATGAATGTCAATTAGATGAATAAATGAAATTATTGTAGGTAAAAAACAGTTGAGAAGAAGGGCATTATTCTATTCTCCATCCCATGTAACTACCATAAATGGTAATATAATGAAATAGCTATGTCAAGTGAGATATAAAATAGGTAGGTGTATATTTGCCAAAGGGGTTTGTCACAGTGATGGACAATATCCAGAAAAAATATCCTAGTTGAAGAGGGATTCCTTGAGGATGATAAGGTCTTCCAAATGCTTTTGGAAAGCGGTAACCAGGGTACCAGTCCAGGAACCCCTGAAATTTGGGGTTGCGTTTGCAGCCCTGCCATAGACATGGCCAGGGCATCTTTTTTCTCCTTTTCTTTTTACCCACTAGTACTTTCCTTTCTCCTTCTTTAGGTAATCCTGATCAACAAGAGGGTAGAGACCATATGCCTTTTTTGTTAATTAAGTATAAGGTCAAGCTTAAAGGGTAAGTGGTGATAGGAGCAACACATCCTTCAGAAAGCGGCTTCTGATCTATATCAATTTCTTGATCTAATGTATTGTGTTATGATGGCGAATGCCTGAGGCTGAAGGGCATAGCAGTTTATATCCTTTTAACTTTGAAGTTGTGTTCTTTTATTCTCTTATTAATAAAGTTACCTTGATTATATATTGTAGTTCATGAGTACATGGTTACATTTTACTTCTTAAGTCAGAATCATTGCACTAGCCTTCAGCTAGACCTGGGCCAGGATTAGTTGGCTATATGGCAAGTATTCCACTGGTACCTTTTCAATTCCAAGAGACATCACAGAAGGATTCCAGCATATTGGGAGGACACATGTTACTGAATTTATGTTATTCATCCTTCATTTTTGAAGACCAATGACATCACAAATGAGGGACATCTTGACTTGCATGTGAATTGGATTTAAGTAAGGTGGAGCTGCTCAAATTTTCAGACTCGTTCTTCCAGAGTCAGAGAAGGCAAGACAAACAAAAGACTGTCAACAGCTCAGGATGCACTGGGTGATCTTGACATTTTTGAAGTCTGACCAAGCTCTAAGCACTCCAAAGAGCTCATGTTAGCTGCCTTAAGGCCCAACAGAACAATTTTTTCTCATCAGCCCATTCTAACAGGACAGGTCTTCATATGTTTGAGATAAGCATATCCAACTCACCTATGGATTTAACTCACCAATTAGTTTAAGGCTGTTGGCTATCCTCAACCTTGTTTAGCTCATCTGTCTGCTGAGATGGTTTACCAGGTATGGCTGCTATGCATATTACAGCTTCTTGGTGCTACAGATGAGTGTTGAGTGACAGATGGACACTAAAGTTGGGTGAGTAATCCTGAAAAGTGATTGGCAAGCCCTTATACAAGAGGTTCTAGTACTCTCTAAATACCCCATACACCATACTGAACTTATGGGAGGAGATGAAGAGAGTAGGACAAGATAGTTGGTCATGGATAGGTTGCAATAAAATATTATTAGAGGGAATATCCAAATTGATAAGATCAGAGTTCTTAGTAATCAAGTATTTAAATCACATTCAGCCCTCTGTGTGTATGTATGTATGTGTTTGTGTCTGTGTGCATGTGTGTGAGAGAGACAGACAGACAGAGACAGAGAGAGAGAGAGAGATCCCCTATAAGACTGCTCTTGGAAAGCAAGTGACATGTCATACATCTTTTAGATCATTTTTTTAAATTTCTAGAACAGTAATAAAATTTGCTAAATGCTTTCTGAATTAATAAATAAGTGAAACAAATAGAGAAAAGGGGAACCACACAGACAATACTTAGATAGATAGAAAGAAAGAAAGATACCCCATTGTATGTTGGAACAGGAAAGAACCCTAGAGGTAATCTAGTCCAACTCTCTCATTTTATAGATGAAGACATAAAGTTACTGCATAATTATTATATTTAGATGCCACTTATCTGAACTACCTTATTAGAAAGGGAAATAAACTTCCAGTGAGAGAGAGAGAGACTATATTTTGCCTTTTAAAGATAAAGAAATATTTTGGAGTACTATTCACTTTAAAAAATAATTGAATCCTTTCAAAATTTACCCAAGGGCAAAATTACCTCATTAAGGCATCAATTATAACCAAACACAAATACATCAATGATTAAAAGCAACAGATGAATAAGAATGCATTTAAATATTAATCTTAAATGTTCCTTATTTTAAAATGAATGGGTTTAACTTAGACGGTCCCTAATGTCTTTTCCAGTCCTAGCAATCTTCCATAGTTCTGCCCTGTCAGGAAAAAATCAACACAAAAAAGATGTTCTTGTATGATTCCTGAAGAGATAACACTGGACCAAGGAGGGAAAGGAATTCCATAGCTGTATATAGAATAACTTACTAACCTTTTAAATTTAGCCCAATTTAGTACTCAACTCTTTTTAGAACTGAGAAATGTTCTCTGAAAATAAGTGGAAATGCATAACTTATATCAAATTAAAATAGAGGCTCAAAGCTATACTTCAAAAAAAGAGACCTGACTCATAATGTCTTTTTTATGTGCTTGGATAGCCCAAAGGGGAGGTTCTTAAACTAGTTTTAGTGGATAAAGGGTAATATAATTTTTCAAAAAGTCCAAACTTGAGTAGAACAGATTTTTATCTTCTGGAACCCAGAATTTTGAAGTCGATTTTAAAAACCTTATTCATTTGAAATGCATTGAATCACAAAGGAATGCAGCTACAAATGCTACTCAAAAAAAGAAAAAGAATAGAGAAGGAAAAGTTATTACAAAAAATAGTGAAGCCCAACTTCAGCTGACATTCCTGTTAATTTTCATCATCTGCAGCTGTGTATTCAGTTAACTGTCTGGAATTTCAACATTTGTCAGCTAAATTTAAAATCCAAATGTAAGATGTGAAAAACACTGTTGGATTTTTGATATTTCTTTGTTATGGATGTGAATGTATGATCTGAAGAAAGGATGACTAGACATAAACAAGTTATTTCCAAATTGTTGATAGATATTATCGTGCTCCAGTTTATTGTCTGTTATAAAAGTCAAAGCCCTAACAATTTTCTGCACTTAACATTAACAAAGGTGAAGAGTGTAGTTAAGTAATCATTCCCTTTAGAGGTAAATAATCTCTTATTCGGGTCCTATACTTGGGCAGAAAAGGTAGCCACCCAAACAGTGTGACTTCTGGAGTACCACAGAAACTGCAGGCTCAAAATAATCTTCCCTTTTAAGACAAAACTGCCACCATCAGGGTCACTGATAGATTAGATAACAAAGACAAGCATTAGAGTCTGGAACCCTAGCTGATCAGATTAGCATGTTGATATTTTAGTCTCTTGGTGAAAGGTATATTGTTTAAATGGTACTGGAGTGTGGGAGGGATGTTTAGCTCTGGGCAGTAGGACCGGGCTAGGCCAATATGGAAGATTCAAAGTCATTGGGGCACCTTGGCAGAGATCTGCTGGGGGACATGCATAAAAAAGAGGAGAAAAGGCACCTAAGACAAGTTGTATCTATTTAAAAAGTTTCCCTAGAGTCAGCCCTGCTCTAAATTAGCTGTGATTCTGACTTCCTGGACTTCAATACCCATGCCCCTGTTCTTTATACTTTCACCTCTCCACTTACACCCCCACCCCCATCATCCTTTTTCAGTGTGTGTTTGTGTGTGTGTGTGTGTGTGTGTGTGATGTTAGAATGTAATGTCCTAGAGAGCAGAGATTGTCTTTGTTTTTGCTTTTATTTGTATCCCTAATATTCCATACAGTGTCTGTCACATAGTAAATGCATAATAAGTATGTGTCTGGTAGATGTTATAGATTATTTTCTACCCTCATTCTCCATCTGCCAGACATCCAGCAATATCCTATTTAGAATAAACCTAACTCTTCTCCAATGTGACATGGGGATAAAAAGCAGTAAACAACAACAACAATATTATTCTTCATCCTTAATTGAAGATTTATACATCTTCCACCTAAATTCTCCTCTGCTGCCAGTACAATGGTTCCACTGATTTTATATCAGTTCTATTTCAAAGGAACAAAGAGTTAACTGGTCTCTACCCACAAGGTATCTTGTGCAACTACATATAGTTCTACACCTTGGGAAGTAAGAGAAGTTCTAATACTAATCACCAAGATGATGTTAGAGAAAGTCCAACTCCAATTAGTCAAGTGATCTTTCACAGGTCACTTCATCTATTTGGAACTCAGATACCACCTCTTATGAAACAAGAGACCGGGACTAAATGTTGATTCTTCTTTCTCTTCCCACCACTTAAACATGGACTTTCTTCTCTCTACTTTCTATTTCTTGGCAATTTAATCCATTTCCATGATATCAATTGTCAACTGAATCAAAACTGTTCACATATCTAAATCATCCTTTTGGACATCTCCAACTGGATAAGCTATTTTAACCTTAAACTCGATGTGTCTGAAATTGAATTTTTTATCTTCTTCATCCCCACTTCTTTTCTGCTGATACAAACTCCTTAAGGGCAGAATGGTTTATTTTTGTTTTTATAATTCTAAGCCTGATATCTGAGCCTTGCACTTGTAGGCTTAAATAAATAGTTATTAAAGTAAATTGAATTAATGGTGCTACCATTTTCCCAATCATTCAGGTTTGAAAACTGCCATCCCTTATTTTCCCCTATTTTTACCCTCCAAAATCCTACAGATTCTATTTCTGTAGCAACAATGAAACCTGTCTTCTTTCAATTCCCATTGCTGCCACCACAGCTACTCTTATTTCCTTTTGTCCTGACTATTATATTGGCATCACAACAGATCTCCCTGTCTCCTGTCCAAACTTCACAGTACTGCTAAAGATATCTTTTTAATGCACAGAGCTAATTGCATCACACCAGGGATCAAAGATTTTTTAAGGTTCCAACATTGCCTGCTGAATAAAATACAAACTCCTTAACCTTGTATTCAAGGCCCTGCACAGTTAGATTCCAGACTGTCTTTCTATATATATTTCATAGTATTCCCCTTTGTACATCATATGCTCTAGAAAAACTGAACTACTCACCCCTCCCCAAAATCTGACCCTGTCCTTTTCTATTTCCATAATTTTGTACATTGAAATACCTTGAAATTGAACTGACTGTAGCAGGCACCTTATATTCATATTGATATTCTTTTCATCTTTTGGCTCAGTTCAGGTGTCTGTCCTTTTCCATAATACTTTCCCTAATCCTCATGCCAGAAGTGGTCTCTCCCTTGGATCAATTTCCATCACTTTAGAGTCACATTAGACTTTTTTTTTTCTTCTTCTTATCCAGCATGCTTCCAAAGTAGTTTCTCCTTCCTAGCCATCTAAATTGCCAAATGGCAGCATCATAGATGTAGCTTTGTTTATTTAGAGTACCCAAAAGAAGGTTCATATTTCAACATCATTTAAATCTATTTAGTTGAGGTGAGGGAAATCTAGGTATTAATGGAGAGTCAATAGATTTGGGCAAAGAAGAATTAAAACATCAGATGGGATACAACTTGACTTCCTGGATGAAAATAAAACACACCCACCAAGAGGAGCAATTAATTTAAGCATTTCAGATCCCAAATTTCTTACTGTGGAAACCAGCATGGCTCAGTTACATCAAGAAATACTGTTTGAGAAAAATCAATATAGCATAATGCTTTAGAATCAAACACTTTCATCATATGAAGCAAGAAAACAGATTGATCTCATGCATAATTCCATAGCTAAAAAACTGCATGGCATATGAACATAATGATCATGTTAGCAGCATAATATAGGAGAAAAAAATTCTGGATTTGTAGTCAGAGGTTCTTAATTCAAATCACCTTTTCCACTTTTTTGACCTTGGACAAATCACTTAACATCTCTGAGCTTAAGTTCCTTCATTTGCAAAAAAGGATTTCATGAAGAGGTAGTTAAGATATCCTCCAGGTCTAAGTCTTTGATCCCATGAAGGAAATTTGGGGGAATTTTGAGCATTTATGAAAATCACAAATACTGATCTGGTTTTGAGGTACCACATTTTCATGGGAAGTCTGATTGGGGCTTAGTCTACAAATACAGAAAAGGACAAAAGCATGATCCTTCACTAGCTTGTCCTACATAATGTGAATATGGCACTTTTGCCAGCTAAAATCCATATTCCCAAGGACCCTTTTCTTCTTCTACCCTAAGGCAACTACATCAGACCAAGAGTAATCTAGGATGATTTAACACCTGGGCTAATTTACTCTTGTGTTCCTCTTATTCTGAAGTGACTGATCTATTCTTACTTCCTAATTCTACTTCTCTGAGAAATAACAGAAAAAAAATACAACAACCCTCTTGGTATCTGCCAAGGTATGTATGTATACATATTTTTCCATTTATGTATATGTGTGTGTGTTTCTATGTATATGTGCACAGATAGAAAATTAATAAATCCCTTGTTATCCAACTAACACCTTTTTCTAAATTTGCTATTAAGGCATTCAAATTACAAAGTAGCTGTGTGCAACAGAAAGCAGCATAGCCTAGGATAATTTATAAGTGTTTTTATTTCCCATAAAGTGGTTAAGCATTCTAAGAGAAATTACTAAAAAAAACCCTCAAATTGGTACAGAGATGTGACAATGGCTGGAAGTTTCCTATTAAAGGATTATTTTTAATTATTCAGGATGGAACATAGAAAATCAGTCTGTATTGTAGAGACTTTGGGGATTTTGATTTCATGAATATCATATGGAGATAGTTTCAGCATAATTTACTTCAGTAAATTTGGGAGGCATTTCAACTTGCTGATGAATGAGTATCATAAAACATTTTAGCATTATGTAGTGGAAACCCTGCTGAATCAGGAAATTTGGGTCATGGTACTCTGTCTACCATTAACTAGTGGTGTGGCTTGGTATCTAAATTAAGTTTTCTGTGTCTTAGTTTCTTCATCTATAAGGAAGGAGTTTGGTAAAATCATATTTAAGGTCCCCTGTAGTTCTGAGATTCTCAAATCTGAGTCTAAAATTAGATTTAAGCTAGATACATGGAGCCAATTTCCATTGTCATGATGAAAGAAATAAAATTTTCTCTCTAAATAATCTATTTTCATAAGAAGTTTATATTTTGGTTTTAATCTAATCAGATATCTTCTGAAAACCAGGTCTCGATTGCTAATATTTCTGATCTAAGTTTTTAGTATAATTGCCTTGGGACTTGCAGAAATTTCAAATGATGATGTAAAAAAAATTAAGTTTTTATCCTCTGAAATGGGGTAGAAATAGGAGTGGGTGGTGTAAGAAAGCAAAGGTCGAGTTCTACTTTCAATTTATCAACTACTATTAGTCTGATTATATAAGTACATTCTTCCAAACTTTTTATAGAATAAAAGTCATCTTAAGATGTAGCATACTCATTCTCTAGGCCCCATCTTTGTATTACTCCCACCTTCCCTCCCATAGCCTTCCAGTGCTTTTTGCAACTCCTTTAATTTAATTGATTAACTGATTTGTTAGTTTATTATCTAATTTGAAAATTGTTTTCATTCATATATTTTATTTCTTTGAAAGTTTCTTTTCTTTTTTCTTTTTTTTTTTGAGGGGGGAAAGCAGGGCAATTGGGGTTAAGTGACTTGCCCAAGGTCACACAGCTAGTACATGTGTCAAGTGTCTGAGGTCAGATTTGAACTCAGATCCTCCTGACTCCAGGGCTGGTGCTGTACTCACTGTGCCATCTAGCTGCCCATCTTTGATGTTTTCTTATGCATTCAATAATAATAATTCAAATTCTTGACCTAAAGGGCAGTATATTTGGCAAAACACCACTTCTCTCTGTCTACTTCAGTTAAAAAAAGACACACCACTTAACCAACTTTCCTGCTTTATATTAGAGTCAATTGCCTGGGTTTTAGTCATAAGTCAAGCTTCATTTCCCAGATCCAGACCAAAACTTGTACCCAATAGTAGCAGTGAGGTAGAAATTTATTACTATTTGTTTGTGTGTGTGTGTGTGTGTGTGTGTATGTGAGCCAGTTTCATTTGTGGTTTGCACGTTATCTTTACTTGAAGTCCCAGAATGAAATGATAGAGGAAGTCAAAATGTGCTTCCTAAGATTGCTACTTTGTTCATCAGAGTTTTTGCTATTTTTTTTTAATTCAGACATATTGTTTTCCTTCTTCCTATGAGAAGGAAGGAAGGAAGGAGGTAGAGAGAGAGGGAGGGAGAGAAGGAGAGAGAGAGGGAGAGAGAGAGAGAGAGAGAGAGAGAGAGAGAGAGAGAGAGAGAGAGAGAGGAAGGAAGGAAGGAAGGGAGGAAGGAAGGAAGGAAGGAAGGAAGGAAGGAAGGAAGGAAGGAAGGAAGGAAGAACGAAGAAAGAAAGGAAAGAAAGGAAGAAGGAAGGAAAGAAAGAAAGAAGGAAAGAAAGAGAGAAAGAAAGAGAGAGAGAAAGAAGGACGGAAGGAAGGAAGGAAGGAAGAGAAAGAGAGAGAGAGAGAGAGAGAGAGAGAGAGAGAGAGAGAGAGAGAGAGAGAGGGAGAGAGAGAAATAAAGAAAGAAAGATGCATAGTCAAGCAAAACAAATCCAAATCCCTAGACTGGAAATTTCCAAAAATGTGTCTATCATTCTTCATCTGGAGATGACTACTGTGCTTCATTATATGTCCTCTGGAATCTTGGCTATTCACTACATTCATCAGAGTTCTCAATTCTCTTGAAGTGCTTTTTTTCTTTATAATGTTTTTGTTAGTGTATCAGCTCTTGTCCTGGTTATACTCATTTCAGTCTGCATAATTTCATCATAGAGGTCTTATTTCTTTTTCTGACATGACCCATTTCATCTTTTCTTATGGTGTAATAATATCCCTTAAATTGATATAATAGGAGTTGCCTTGTCATTTCCAAATAGTTCGGCATCCTATTAATTCCCAGTTGTTGCTGTTTTCCTTACACAATAGAAAGAGATGCTATACATTTTCTGTATAGATGATTCTTTTCCTTGATCCTTTGAGGATATAGGCATGGTAGGACTTGGTCAAAAGTTATTCATTGTTTAGTAACTTTGGAGACATACTTCCATAACTGCATTTGTACCACAACCCTATATTTCTTTATATAGTTAGCTCGTAATATTTGCTATGTAATAAATAGTGTTTTGAACATAATAAATGTTTATTGATTTATTTGCAAATTCTAACTATTGATTTTAGTTCTATCCTCTGGGTCTAAATGTAACGAATCTAATACATCCTCTACATGACAGCTAGTGAAATATTTGAGGGCAGTAATAATAAATAATTTTAATTCATTCCTATCCACCCTACCAGGTTTTCTAAGTTAAATATACAAGGAGGAGGAGGAAGAAGAGGAGGAGGGGGGAGGAGGAGGGGGAGAGAGGTGGAGAAGGAGGGGGAAGAGGAGGATTCCTCTCACTCCCATCTTTAATTTTTTTTCCAATGAAGTTCTGGGACTTTTCTCTATTTTTTTATATTCATTGAACATTCATTGAGATCTATAAAGCACTTGGAAAATTTGAGAGCTCTCTAGAGAGTTGATGAGTGTTCTAACCATAGTGCTACAAATGAATGTAAAGGGTGTCTAGACAACACTGTTCATTTTGCAGATTTAGAGACTGAGGCCCAAAGAATTGAAGTGACTTATTGTCTTCACACAGTTAGCAAGTGACTGAGGCAGGATCCAGGCCCTCCTGTTCCAAATGTCATTCCACTGTTCTGCCCTGCCTCATGTACAGTGACAAATATAATGTTATTGAAGTTTTATGGATCAATGCTCTATCCTGGTGATTGTAGACAACAGTCCTATCTCTGATACAGCTTATTTGCCTTATTTACTGAACTCTCAAAAATAGTTTTGTGGTCACTATAGTATAGAGATTTGTTCCACACTAGCTTGTGGAAGACATTGAGCTTCCGACGTATAGTTCTAAACTTCAGGTGATATATTGCCGTACAAATGATGATGATGGTGATGATGATGATGATGATATCATTTATGTACTGCTTCAAGGTTTGCAAAGTACTTCACAAACATCTTATTTGATCACAACTATCTTTTGTAGTAGATGCCATAATTCCCATTTTGCAGTCAAGGAAACTGATGCAGTCAGCAGTTAATTGATTTGTCTGTCACAGAGCTAATAAATGTTTGAGACCAATTTAAACAGGCTTCCTGACTCAAGGTCCAACTTTCAATCCATTGTGCCACCTGTTGCAACCTGAAACAATGACACAATTTTCTCATTTTCTTGAATGATCTGTGTTGATCAATAAGTGCAACCTACACAAGGATAACCTATCAGTAATTTTTGGTTGCTATGATCTGATCTTAAATTGCCGGTATAAACCACTCTGTTTCCATCTTTACCTTTCCTTGGCCTAAATTAAGAATTTTACACTTAGTCTATCCTAATGACATTTTGAAAGATTCCATCAGGTGAAGTTGTTCAATGTGTTTATAACTCGAAGCCATATATTCGAACGTCATTCTTGAACATCATGTGATTGCTTTGTATGACTTCACTTTTAAATTGGAAGCCATACTCAGTTTTATTTTGGAGAGATGATAATGGATTTAAAACCTGGATCAACAATAATGGACTTAAATTGTCTTCCCTGAAATGAGTCACCATCTACAATTGCTCTTGGCATTATTATGTTGTGCTTTGGTTTAAATAGATAACAATTTTCCAAAGGAATCAAATAATCTAGCATTCTCACTTAACTTGGATCTCTTTTATGTATGTATTTGGTGATGAATGATTCATGAGTGTGGAACTGAAGCAAAGACTCCTCAAGAATAAACAAAGGCAGTATAAATGTTACCACTGCTTTCAGGGAGCTTGTTAAGTGATTACCAAATTGATAATTAATTGTTCTTTATACTCCTCAGACTTTTAGACACACTTTTCCCTCTTTGTTCTTCAATTAAAGTATACATAGATTTTTTAAAGGATACAAGCTGTGAATGATTTGTATAAATTACATCATGAATTTGGCCTTATCTTAATGGTGTTCTTTTGATAGTGGACATGTGGTACTTTCTGTTAAGAAATGTAAAGTTGGGCTTATATCTGAGAGAATGCTGGTTAAGTACTTTGCTAGGAATTCACATTTCATTGTGCAGCGTTCAGTAATTATGGTTCTCATCTTAGCTCACCACTTTGTTTTGCTAAGAAGCTAATCTGTCATGTCCCTTGATATACCAACAATGTAATTCATTATATCAGTGATAGGCAAGCTTTCAGTTGCTCATCTGATACTACCGAAATTTTTATTATATTGTACCTTTTGTGACTATATAATGTCTAGACACTTTTCCCATATTGTTTTTTAGGGGGGGTTGTGAATCTCTCATTTCTTTATATCTCAAGCTTCTGTTGTAAAATGTTTAATTATATAAAAATGTTTTTTTTAATTTGCATTGCTTTGATTCCTTTAACTATCTTAGCTTTTCAACTTTTGCCTTTAGTTGAGATTAAGGGAATCTAGAAATTCTTACATATTTTCCTCTGAATTTCTTTCCATTTATTTCTTTTTCGTTGCCTCTAACTGGGTTACATAACACTCAGGTTTTGTATTGCATGTATAAGCAACGTATTGATTTAATCTTATGCTAATAGCCCTCTCATGCCACTTAGACCAATTTTTAAAGGAACTTCTTGATAGGTCTACAAATCCTTTCATGGTTCTTACCATGGCAATTAGCTGTCCCATATAATGTGGTGGATAGATTTTGAAATACTTGTTGCACATTTATAGGAAATGTTAGCTTTTTTAAAAAATTTACTGTTTTTGTTATATGTGACTTTCTTGTTGGATTCAGACCATAAATTTCAAATGAGGTTTTTTGGAATTCCAATTTAAGCATTACCATTGTCTTTTCAAAATCATTTAGATAACCAGTATTCTTTTGTCATCTATTTTATTTTAAGCTACAATTTTTGGAGTTTGTGTTAAATTTAAAAAATTTCAGTGGCCTTGAATTCTTTGACTTTTCCATCTTCAGATTTTAGGAGGACATCAACTGGTCTCTTATTTCATCTAACCTAGGCTTAGGGATAAAGTAATTTATTTTGAACTCTCATTGTGTGACTTAGAGCAAAGGATACCGTTGGGGGAAAAAAAACAAATAAAGGCCCTTTCAAACTGATAAGATCTATTTCTAATTTTGTTATGATGTAATATTGGTGCCTTATGAACATGTTCATTGATTTGGTCCATTTCATGTGTGTTTAAGGTTTTTCCACTTTAGTGGTTAGTGTCATCTTGCAATGAAGCATTTACCAGGGGGTGAGGTATTAGTACTTTTGATTTGTTCCTGTGTACCTTTTCTTTTGGTGGTATCAGAACACAGAGTGTCATTTTATTCACCATCTTCCATGATCAGCATGATATTTGCTAGAAAGACCAGTCTTCATCTCTATGATGCTCTATTTATGTGACTCAGAATTGTTTTAGTTGCTCTGGGTACTAACCAATAGCTCAATTCACCAGTGTGACACAGATCCTGCCAGGTTGTCATATTTGCCATAATGGTCTTATAACACAAGAAAACTTCACTGTGAATACAACAGCTACTGTTGCCTTACTTTGCTACCCAATCCCACTCAACAGTGCCCCAAAGCATGGACAATAGCTTGGACTTTGAGTATTATTTACTCTTATGGATGTAATAGTGTTAGAGGTAAGAATAAATTTACTGGGTTTGTAATTCAATCTCTTGTTTTAAGATAGGGAAATTGAAACCCAAAGAGGGAAAGTAACTTGTCCCAAACTATCATTAAAAAAATGGCTATGACAGAAAATTCTTGTCATTGCCTGTGGTCTCATATCTTATGTAAAGATGTAGGAATGTTAAATTTAACGTAATTAAATTTTTTTGATATTTTCCATAATTGCCAAACACATGATTATGTGACACCTATAGCAACATTACCAATTATAATTTTTACACTATGATAATAATTGTGTTTCATTGAGGTAAAAGAAAAAAACTTTTTTTGTATCTACTACTCATATAGCATTTCCTTTTCATTACAAATCATTTTCATAATCTCACAACATTAATTTATTTTTTTTTAAATTTATTTATTTATTTTTCGTTTACCACACACGGTTCTACATAGTTTAGAGTTCCAGATTTTCTCCCCTCCCTCTCCCCTCCCTTCCCCCTCCCTCCCCAAGACAGCATGGAATCTCATATAACTGTCATGTATAACTTCGCATTGAATTAATTTAAGCACTAGTCAAGTTGTGGAGAAGAATTTTGACCAATGGAATGAATCATGAGAAAGAAGAAACAGAACCAAAAAAAAAAAACAACCCAAAAACAAAAGAGAAACAAAAGGAGGCGAGCATGTAGTGCGCCTCGATCTGCATTCAAACTTCACAGTTCTTTCTCTGGATGAAGATAGCATTCTCCATCATCAGTCCCCTGGAGTTGTCCTTGCCCCTTAGGTTGCTGAGAAGAGCACAGTATGTCAGGGTTGGTCCTCACAGAATCCATATATCTGTGGTTGTGTACAATGTTCTCCTGGCTCTGCTCCGCTCACTCAGCATTATGTCATGTAGGTTTTTCCAGGTTGTTACGAAGTCTGCATCATCCCCATTTCTTATGGCACAATAGTATTCCATCACCTTCATATACCACAGCTTGTTCAGCAATTCCCCAATTGAAGGGCATCCCTTTGATTTCCATTTCTTGGCTACCACAAAAAGAGCTGCTATAAATATTTTTGTACATGAGTCCTTTTTCTGCTTGTGTGATTTATTTTGGGATACAACCCTAGAAGTGGTATTGCTGGGTCAAAGGGTATGCACATTTCTATAGCCCTTTGGGCATAGTTCCAAACTGCTCTCCAAAAGGGCTGGATCAGCTCACAACTCCACCAGCAATGCAACAATGTTCCAATTTCCCCACATCCTTTCCAGCATTTATCATTTTCCTGTTTTGTTATTTTAGCCAATCTGACAGGAGAGATGTGGTATCTAAGAGTTGTTTTGATTTGCATTTCTCTAATCAGTAGTGATCCAGAGCATTTTTTCATATGCCTATAGATAGCTTTAATTTCTTCCTCTGAAAACTGCCTGTTCATATCCTTTGACCATTTCTCAATTGGGGAATGGCTTGTATTCCTATATATTTGGCTCAGCTCCCTGTATATTTTAGAGATGAGGCCTTTATCAGAGATACTAGTTGCAAAGATTTTCTCCCAATTTTCTGCTTCCCTCCTAATTCTTGTTGCATTGGCTTTTTTTGTACAAAAACATTTCAATTTGACATAATCAAAATTATCCATTTTGCATTTTGTAATGCTCTCTATCTCTTGTTGGGTCATGAATTCTTTACTTTTCCACAAATCTGATAAGTAAACTATTCCTTGCTTTCCCAAATTACTTAGAGTATCAACTTTTACTCCTAAATCATGAACCATTTTGACTTTATTTTGGTATATGGTGTAAGATATTGGTCCATGCCCAGTTTTTGCCCTACCATTTTCCAATTTTCTCAACAGTTTTTGTGAAATAGTGAATTATTAGCCCAGAAGCTGGCCTCTTTGGGTTTATCAAGAGTAGATTGCTAAACTTGTTGATTTCTCCTACTTGTGTACCTATCCTATTCCACTGATCCACACCCCTGTTTCTCAACCAGTACCAGGCAGTTTTGATGACTGCTGCTGTGTAATACAGTTTAATATCTGGTGTGGCTAAGCCACCTTCTCTAGCATGTCTTTTCATTAATATCCTAAATACTCTAGACCTCTTGTTTTTCCAAAGGAATTTTGTTATTATTTTGTCCAGCTCAGTAAAAAAATTTTTTGGTAGTTCGATTGGTATGGCACTGAATAGATAGATTAATTCAGGTAAAATTGTCATTTTTATTATATTAGCTCAGCCTAACCATGAGCAACTGATATTTTTCCATTTATTTAGATCTGATTTTATTCATGTGAAAAGTGTTTCATAGTTATGTTCATATAGGCCCTGGGTTTGTCTTGGCAAATAGACTCCCAAATATTTTATAGTGCCTTCAGTAACTTTGAATGGAATTTCTCTTTCTATCTCTTGCTGTTGGGCTTTGTCAGTAATGTATAGGAATGCTGAGGATTTATGTGGGTTTATTTTATATCCTGCAACTTTGCTAAAGTTGTTTATTATTTCAAGTAGTTTTTTACTTGATTCTCTAGGATTCTCTAGATAAGTCATCATATCATCTGCAAAAAGTAATAATTTAGTTTCTTCTTTTCCTATTCTAATTCCTTCAATTTCTTTTTCTTCTCTTATTGCTACAGCTAATGTTTCTAGTACCAAATTGAATAATAGGGGTGATAATGGACATCCTTGTTTCATCCCTTATCTTATTGGGAATGCATCTAGTTTATCCCCATTACAAATAATGCTTGTTGTTGGTTTTAGGTAGATGCTATTTATAATTCTGAGGAAGGTTCCACTTATTCCTATGCTTTCTAGTGCTTTTAATAGGAATGGGTGTTGTACTTTATCAAAGGCTTTTTCTGCATCTATTGAGATGATCATATGGTTTCTGCTAGTTTTGTTGTTGATATGGTCAATTATGCTAATAGTTTTCCTAATATTGAACCAGCCTTGCATTCCTGGAATAAATCCTACCTGGTCATAGTGTATTATTCTCGTAATGAGTTGCTGCAATCTTTTTGCTAATATTTTATTCAAAATTTTTGCATCAATATTAATTAGAGAAATTGGTCTATAATTTTCTTTCTCTGTTTTAACTCTACCTGGTTTGGGTATTAGTACCATATTTGTGTCATAAAAAGAATTTGGTAGGACTCCTTCTTCACCTATTTTCCCAAATAGTCTACAACGTATTGGAATTAGTGGTTCTTTAAATGTTTGATAGAATTCACATGTAAAACCATCTGGCCCTGGAGATTTTTTCCTAGGGAGTTCATTGATGGCCTGCTCAATTTCTTTTTCTGATATGGGGTTATTAAGAAATTTCACTTCCTTCTCTGTTAGTCTATGCAGTTTATGTTTTTGTAGATATTCATCCATATCTCTAAGGTTGTCAAATTTATGGGCATACAGTTGGGCAAAATAATTCCTAATTATTGTTTTGATTTCCTCTTCATTAGAGGTGACCTCACCCTTTTCATTTTTTATACTGGTAATTTGATTTTCTTCTTTCTTTTTTTTAATCAAATTGGCCAAACGTTTGTCAATTTTATTGGTTTTTTCATAAAACCAGCTCTTCGTTTTATTTATTAATTCAATAGTTTTCTTGGTTTCAATTTTATTAATCTCTCCTTTGATTTTCATTATTTCTAATTTGGTATTTAATTGGGGGTTTTCAATTTGCTCTTTTTCTAGCTTTTTCAGCTGTATGCCCAGATCATTGATCTCCTCTTTCCCTATTTTATTCATGTAGGCATTTAGGGATATAAAACTTCCCCTAAGAACTGCTTTTGCTGCATCCCATAAGTTTTGGTATGTTGTTTCATCATTGTCATTCTCTTGAATGAAATTATTGATTGTTTCTCTGATTTGTTCTTTGGCCAACTCATTCTTTAGAATTAAATTATTTAGTTTCCAATTAGTTTTTAGCTTATTTTTCCATGGTACTTTATTTAAAATGATTCTTATTGCATCATGATCTGAAAAGGATGCATTGACTACTTCTGCTTTTCTGCACTGGATTGTGAGGTTTTTATATCCTAGTACATGGTCAATTTTTGAGTATGTGCCATGTACTTTTGAGAAGAAAGTATATTCCTTTTTATCCCCATTCAGTTTTCTCCAGAGGTCTATCATATGTGCCTTTTCTAAAATTCTGTTTACCTCCTTAACTTTTTTCTTATTTATTTTGAGGTTAGATTTATCAAGTTCAGAAAGGGGAGGTTGAGGTCTCCCAATATTATAGTTTTGCTGTCTATTTCTTCCTGTAACTCCCTTAACCTCTCCTCTAAGAATTTGTACGCCTTACCACTTGGTGCATATATGTTAAGCAATGATATTGCTTCATTGTTTATGGTGCCTTTTAGCAGGATATAATGTATTCCTTATCTCTTTTAATTAGATCTATCTTTACTTTTGCTTTGTCTGAGATTAGGATTGCTACACCTGCTTTTTTTACTTTAGCTGAGGCACAATATATTTTACTCCAGCCTTTTACCTTAACCCTATGTGTATCCCCCTGTTTCAAATGCGTTTCTTGTAAACAGCATATTGTAGGATTATGGTTTTTAATCCATTCTGCTAGCTGCTTCTGCTTTGTGAGAATGTTCATCCCCTGCATGTTCAGGGTTATGATTTCTATCTGTGTCTTTTTCTCCATCCTAATTCCCCCTGTTTATGCTTTTATTTCTCCCTTTCCCCTTCTCCTCCTCAACAAAGTTTTGCTTTTGACTGCCACTTTCCTCAGTTTACCCTCCCTCTTTATTCCCCTCCCTTATCTTACTGTTACCCACTTGCTACTTCTCCTCTCCCTTCTGACCACCCCCCTCCCTTTTTCTCCCCTTACCCTCCCACTTCCCGTAGGACAAGTTAGATTTCTAAACTTATCAGAGTATGTTATTCCCTTCTTGAACTAGATCAGATGACAGTAAAGCTCATATACTTCTCTTCTCCCTCCCTTCTTTCCCTCTACTATAATGTTTTTGTGCCACTTCATTTTGTGTAATTTACCCTTTTCTACTACCTCCTTACCACTTCCCTCATAGCCCTCCCATTATATCTCTTATTTATATTTTATATCTTTACATCAGTTAATTTATACAGGCATTCACAACCTATGTATATCCCTTTCATTTGTCATAATAGCTGTACCATTCACAAGAATGACATATATGTATATATCTATATCTATCTATCTATCTATCTATCTATATATACATAAAAACATACATAAGATGATATAATCCCACATAAAGATGTAAACAACCTGCCCTTATTGGTTAATAAGGTTTGTGGGGTATTTCCCCCTGGTTACCTTTTTATGTCTCTCTTGAGTTTTGTATTTGGAGATCAAATTTTCCATTGAGTTCTGGTCTTTTCATCAGGAAGGTCTGGAATTCCCTTATTTCATTGAATGTCCATCGCCTTGCCTGGCAAATTATGCTTAGTTTTGCTGGGTAGTTGATCCTTGGTTGTAGTCCCAGCTCCTTTGCCCTTCGGAATATCATATTCCAATTTCTCCTGTCTTTTAATGTGGAAGCTGAGAGATACTGCGTGATCCTGACTGTAGTTCCACGATATTTGAATTGCTTCTTTTTGGCTGCTTGCAGTATTTTCTCCTTGAGTTTATAGCTCTGAAATTTGGCTATAATATTTCTTGGTGTTTTCAGTTTGGGATCTCTTTCAGGGGGTGATCAGTGAATTCTTTCAATGACTATTTTGCCCTCTGGTTCTAGGACCTCTGGGCAGTTGTCTTTGATAATTTCTTCGAAGATACTGTCAAGGCTCTTTTTTTCATCATGAATTTCCGGTAGACCAATAACTCTCAAATTGTATCTCCTGGATTTATTTTCCAGGTCAGTTGTTTTGCCAATCAGATATTTCACATTTTTTTCCTATGTTTTATTACTTCTTGGTGCCTTATAGATTCATTAGCTTCCACTTGCTCAAGTCTAATTTTGAATGAGTTAGTGTTTACATTTTGCTTTTTAGTCTCCTTTTCCAATTGGTTGATTTTGCCTCTCAGGGTGTCCTTTTCTCTCTCTAAATTCTGAATCTCTGTATCCTTTTCACCAATCTTATTCTTTAGGGACTTGATTTCATCAGTGAATTTTTTTCCATTTTTTCCATATTTTCTTTTAGCTCCCTAATTTGGTTTTTAAAATCCTCCTTTAGCTCTTCCAGCGGTGCTTTTTGGGCTGGAGACCAGTTCATATTACCTTTTGGGGTATCTGATGTATCTATAGTATCGTTACTTCCCTCTTCCATATTTGTATTTTGATCCTGCCTGTCTCCATAAAAAGAATCTATTGTCCTCGGTTTTTTTGTGTTCTTCTTCATGTTGGTTTGCCTTTTGCTGGCTTTACAACTAATTTCTAACCTTTGGGCCTCAGGGCTTTCTATCCCAGCTTTCTTAGTCTGGGGGTTGTGAGTCTAGAATTATAACCTTCAGTTTCCTGAGGTGTGGGGGAGGGGTCTGGCTCCCTGGCGTCTCACTCCCTATGGGTGCTCTCCAGCACTTGCTTTTCAGCAATGGTCTCAGCTGTTTGTTGTTTGAGCTGATGTCTGGCCCTTCCCCTGGTGGAGCAAGGTTACGTTTGGACCCCTGCCGACTCTGCCCCCTATGGGACTAATGAACTTCTGCTATTTAACCACTGAAGCCCCACTACTTTCTGCTCAGTTCCAGCGTTCTTTTTTTTTTCCCCCGAGGGATTCTCTGGGTGGGGAGGGGAGGGATTAGAGCTGTTTACCTGGACATTAAGAACTCCCGGAAGTTCAAGAAGTCGAGGTTCATACGTTTGGGCTGCAAACCTCTGGAGTCAGTGTATCCCGATGGCGTTGCGCTGCCTCTCATCGCTTCCACAGACTGCCGACCTGTGTTGGGAGGTCTGGGGATCTCCGCCGCTTTCGGGCACCCAGCTTTCTCTCAGCCCGTCTCCCACGTGGATCTCCCGGCCAGCCGCTTCCACCTTGGTCTGGAGCCGCTCCGCACAGAGCACTCTCCGAGCCTACAAGTTCGTGCCTCCGGCCCCTCAGACTCTCCCGGCTCGGAAATTTGCCCCACGTAGACTGCTCGCGGTTTCTGACTCTCTCAAATCTGCTCAAATTCACTTTTTTATAGGAATCTGACAGACCTTGTGAGAGAGCTCCGGTGAGAAGCTGCCTTCACGTGGCCATCTTGGCTCCGCCCCCACATTAATTTATTTTTTTACCATATACTGCATAGTTTGATAGCTTTTGTGCTTTTGAATCATATTTTACTTACCAAACTCTTTCTCTATAAAAATAGATAATTTCCACAAGCTTAAGTATAAAAATATTTCAAGATTAGAAGAATTTCTAGCATTAATTTGCCTTTGTATGTTATATTAAAGAATGTATGACACAGATGAAATCAGATTACATTATGGATAAGATTAAATATGGTTTCTTTCCTTTTTCAGAGTAACAAGAACATTTTATGTGTTAAGATATTTAGAATTTTTTTTCCCTGCAGAAATACTGGAATGGAAATTTCACCACTTAAATGTTTGCTATTCAGTAAATTAGAGAGATTGGCAAGGGTGGAAGGAGCATGAGCATAATTTCAGTTCTAGGCAGTTGTCAGAATGACATTTCAATTATCTTTCATTTAAATATATTTTCTTTTTTGTTATCCTAGTTGCCTGAGTCCACTGGTCAGTGGTGCTGATGGAGGTTTATTTGGGTCAGGATCAGCATTAGAAAATTAATGAGGTTAATCATAAAAGCAAGACCAAGTCACAGGGATAGAGCAAAAAGAAAGATTTCTCAGCACAAGTCACTCTGGAAGTGTATATTAAGTCTCCAAAATAGGATCAGGAGTGAGGATGGTTGAAAAATTATTATAGCAAAACTTTCTTGGAGGTTACAGTTGTAATAGCCCAAAGAAGTCCTCACAGTAGATTCTCTTTACAGCTGCCAAGGGGCTCTAATGTTGTGTAAACTAAAGCATTTAAAGCAGGCCTAATCAATTTCTCACTAATATCTCAGTATCTATATAATTATGGGTGTAACAAGATGTCATTTAATTGTGCAGTTCCTGGAACAGTAGAATGCACAATACATGTTTAATGAATCAAATTGTATTAGATCATATTGTAAAATGATGAATATGAGGAAGATCTATGAAAAATCATGTTGAACAAATTAGAACAAGGGGAAAATATGAATAATGACTACATTAATGTAAAAAAAAAAACCCTAAAAACAGCTAGTGGCTTCCAGGAATGCCACTTTATGTATTCTATCAGATATAGTCATATTTTTCAATCAGTTCCACTTAACTGTTTTGCTTTATTGAAAAGAGGGTTATAATTAGAGTATGTTTATAAATTACTATAATTAAAAAACAGCAAGAAAAAAATAATAAATAAAAGTTTTATTAGGTCCTATTACATACATTGATACTTCCTTATAGCTGTGATCTCATCATAGTATCACCTCATTACAATGCGAATTTCTATTTGTTGTTCAGATTGCAACTCATCCACGTTTCCCATGTGACACATATAAATGTCATTCCATCAGTCTTCCTTGGGAACCAATACCAGCACCAACATTTTGGGGTCATCCCCTACATATCTTTACTTTCTATGGATCCTAATTCTACATGGGGGTTTCCAATCAACTGAAAGTGACAAATTCTTTTTTTTTCAATTATTTTTCTCTCTGATGCAATCTTGCATGCCACTTCTCAATCTTTTGCTGAAAATGTATTGTAGCCTGCTCACATCAGTTATGGGCCTTTTTGTTTTGCTTTAGGTGACTTTCAGCCACAATTGATTTAATTTTTTTTTATTGTGAACTTAATCATCAACAAATATAGCATGTATGAATATGTATATATGCATATGTATCCAGTACATATTGTGTGTTTATGTAGAAATGGGGGATTTCTGCTTTGTACAATTTATTATTAGTGATGTATAATATATACATATATGACTATGTATATATGAATAAACACAAAATCAATATACTTTAGTACTTTAGGAAGTTTTATTTATTTTTAACATCTTCATTGTCATACAGCATCACTGGAATAATATATATTTTTGAAAGGTGGACATTTTTATAGGCTTTTAGAAATTTAGGTAGGTACAAAGTCCTGTATAAATATTTCATGTTAGCTAAAAAAAAAGAACTAGATATTCCCCATTGCCTTAGCATTAAAGTAAATCAAGATTGTATCATAAACAATCTTACAATATGAAGTTCTTTGTAGATTATGTAATAAGATATTTACCATATCAACTACGTGAATATATCTGTTAGACTGGCATAAATGTGCCCTTCACTTAAATGTATCTGTTTAGTCATTGCAAATTCCTTAGTTCAGGCTTCATTTCCTTTTGTCTATTTTATTGCAATGGTTTCTAATTGATATCCCCATGCCCATGTCTCTGTCCACTTTGTCCTCTACACTGCTGTCAATCTGTTCTTAAATGCAAATGTGACTTGTGACTTACCTACTCAATAAAAGCCAGTGGTTTCTTATTGCCTCTGTCAAACCCCAAAGCCCTTCACAAATGTGCCTCAACCAATTTTCCCAGTATCATTTTGTATTACTTCCCCTCACACATTAGACAAATAGGCCTTCTCTCTGTGACTCTCAAAGACATTTTATTTTTTCTCTGTTTTTTTTTTCATTGACCATGCCCTGTGCCAGGATACTCCCTCCTCAGTTTCACCTCATAAAATCTGTCTTTCCTTTCAAGATTTAGATCATGCATTGATTTCTACATTATGAAACTTTCCCTGAATCCATTACTCCATGAACTGCTAATGCCCTTTCTCTCAAATTGTCTTGAATTTAATTACTATGTATTTATTTATATGTGTAGATGTATATGTACCTATGTATGTATTTATATGTTGCCTTTTCCACTACAATATAAACTCCTTGTGAGTAGGGATAATTTTAATCATTGTATTTCATTCTCAGTGCCTAACACAGTGTCGGGCACAATAATCAACACTCGATTGACTAAGTAACCTATAACTGAGCTTGTAGAAAAAAATAGATCAGAGAGAAGGAAAAGTACACAGTTCCGCAGACATAAAATGTAAAATTGTTTTGGAAAAAAAAATTATAAAAATGAACTAGAAAATATGTCTCTATTAAAGAAAAGATCCATCTTTTTAATGTCAGTATTTTTCAGTCATGAGTCATGTAATATATTCATAAATAACACTATATACACAAATAACTGTATTTAAAGAATTAAAATTTGATGTAACCTACAGGTCATTAGAGTAATATAAGTCACAAAGAAGTACATGACAAATATTAGTAATTAAAAATTGCTAAGGAAAAGTAGTATACGGGATATCATCTGAGATGTATGACTGGAAAAGAAGGCAGTCCACTCATGTAGCAAAAGTCAGTTAGTAATAAGCTGTGAGTAATTTCATGCTCCATTAGTAGCCATATAATGTTGAAAACTCTAAAGAATATTCTCACATATGAGATGATAGATATATCATACAAGTTCTGAAGTAACCAGGGCAGAGAGGACAGCTGTAGTTTGCAGCTATGGAAGGGACCACAGGGAGAAAGAGCATTTTCAGAAGAGCAAGGCTGGGGGCCCTGGCTGTGGACTAGGGATAGAGAGGAGTACCCAAAACTGAGGCCTGAGATGGAGCCCAGAAAATAACAGTAAGAAGAACCTGAGGCTTACAGCATCATCCTCACATCTTGGGCCTAGACTTCATTATATTAATAGCTACTAAAAATAAAATAAAAAGTACTAAACAAATTAGAAAGAACTTAACAGTAGATGGTTATTATGGGGATAGAGAAGATCTGGGCTCATATTCAAAGGAAGATAGTAGAGATAAAAAAGCTGAAAATGCCAAATGGTCCCAAGCCCAAAAAGTCTTCTTGGGAAAACTTTAAAAGGACTTTAAAAATCAAATAGAGATTGAGGAAAACTTAGAGAAAAAATAAGAGTAATCAAAGAAAATCAAGAAAATTATTAAAAGAAAGCCAATCAACTGGAAATAGAGAATAAAAAACTTAAGGAAGAAAATAATTCCTTGAAAACTAGAATTGGGCAAGGGGAAGCTAATGACATTACATAACACTGAGAAATAATAAAATAAAATCAAAACAATGAAAAAATAGAAGAGAATGTGGACATCTTATCAGAAAAATAATTGATCTGGAGAACAGATCAAGGAGGGACAATATAAGAATATTCAAACTACCTGAAAGGTATGAGAAAAAAAGACATGAGAAATTATCCAGGAAAATTGCCCTGAAGTTCAATTGTAAAGATCAATTGTGAAGATCAATTGTAAGGGACTCAATAAGGTCAAATTGTCTACTGCTAATACATGAAAATGTAATCAGTACTCTTATGACTGTCATTATTTGAGCAGTTTGAAAAAAAGCCTTGGGCTAAGCTGTGCATGATGGGGTGATTCTAAAAAAAACTGTTGGAAGAGAAAAAAGGAGTAATTATCTCACATAAATGAGGCACAAAAGGAAGAAATGATACAGAAGAAACACGTGGTAGGGTGGGTAGTACCAGAACTTTATTCTCATCAAGAATGGGTTAAAGATGGAAAAACATATACGAATAGAAGGGTATAAAAGTCTTCTAAATATGGAAAGAAGTAAGAGGGCAGGGGAATAGGATGGGGGAAGAAGAAAAGGGAGGGACTGTTAGAGGACTGAGTAGATTAAGGAACAGGAGGGCAAAGTATCAGGTAGAAGTAAAGTTAGAGAAGTGAGGAGGGGTAGGGTAGATAGGGTTAGAAGGATAGTGAGTAAAAAATAGGAAAGAGGGAAATACATAACAAGTAATTCTTTTTCTTTTTGAGGGGAGAAGGGAAGGTATTTGGGCTTAAGTGACTTACCCAAGGTCACACAGTATGTTGTGTGTCAAGTGTCTGAGGCTGGATTTGAACTCAGGTACTCCTGACTCCAGAACAGGTGCTCTACTCACTGTGCCACCTAGCTGTCCCCATAACAAGTAATTCTAACTTAGAATGTGAATGGGATGTATTTACCCATAAAATGGAAATGGATAGCTGATTAAAAACATGAATTCAACAATATATTGCTTTATGGAAAGAAAACAAAAATGAGAAATACACACAAAGATAAAATAAAGAACTGCAGTAGAATTTTTAAAAAGCAGGGGTAGAAATAATGATCTCAAAGTTAAAACTAAAATAGTTTTAATGAAAAGAGAAAAATAGAGAAACTACACTATTATCACCAATATTATTCAATATTGTTTTAGACCATTTAAAATAATGAGACAGTATAAAACACCTAAGGGTATACCTGCCAAAAGAGATACAGGAACTATGTGAACATAAACATAAACCACTTTTTATACAAATAAGCCAAGTTTAAATAATTGGAGTGATATTTATTATTTATGGGTATAAAGGCAATATAGTACTAATCTACTTATTTAATGCAAACTCAATTAAGTGACTAAACATTTTATTGAGTTAGAAAAATTATAACAAAGTTTATTTAGAAGAACAAAAGGTCAAGAATTTCAAAGAAACCAGGGAAAATTACATAAGGGAAAGAGAATCAGCATTATCAGACCTTTAACTATCACATTTCCCCGTGTATAAGACACACCTTAATTTTGGGGCCTGAAATTTGAAAAAGAAAATGTATTACATAAAGTTATTGAACTCAAGTTTTATTCATCTGCTCATAGCTTTCAGGCATCTTTTGGGCACGTCTGGTGCATGTACGCATGCTTAGTCCATTCCCTTTTATGAACCTGAAGCACCAATTGTGTCCCCCTTTGAAATCAGTAACTTCTTTTTCATCAGCAATTCTTCTTGCCTCATGCTGAACCATCTTTGTGGACACAGAAATTCCAATTGCCCTTTGCTCTTCAATCCATATCTTCAATTCCCTCTCTAAATCAGGCCATTTTGCTGACTTGCCTCTCATGGTCTTCTTCTGCCATGGCATTTTCAGTAGGGTTTCTTCTTCCTGTAGCCAGTCTTGGATTGTTTTCTCAGTTGGAGGAGGACCAAACTTATGTTCAGCAGCATGATTTCCATTTACTTTTGCAGACTGGATCACTTTTAACTTCAATTCAGCACTGTATGAAATTCTTTTCTGAGCCATTTCTGGGCAGAATGTGGCAAAACATAACCTAATATATCAGTAACAAATGTGAAATAATGAGCACAAAGACAACAAGTGTGAAAAAGCGGGAAATCCAAGTAAAAAAAATCTACAACCACCGTATAAGACACACCCAGTGTTTAGACCCCAAATTTTTCAAAAAAGAGTGCATCTTATACATGGGGAAATACGGTACATTATAAAGTAACATTATTGTGGAAATGTAAAGTGGATAATTTCAATTATTTTAAATTAAAAGTCTCTTGTATAAAGCTAATGTAGTCAAAAATAGAAGAAATGCACAAAGTTGGGAAGAAACTTTCATAGACAATCTCTTAGGATATGATTTTGTTGGAATACTGTAGTGGTGTGGGAAATAATGAACTGATTGATTTAGAAAAACATGGAAAGACATGGACTTATGAAGAAAGATGCTGTCCACATCTGGAGAAACAGATCACAAGTAGAAATATGCATAGTAGGGCTTTACATGTATGTATATGTGTATATATGTGTACACATGTATATGTTTATAGATATCTATGTATGTATATATATTTATAAATGTGCGTATTATATATGTATATATGGTATATATATGTATGTGTGTGTGTATATATATATATATATATATACACACACATACACATTTAATTGTAGCCTTCTTTGGGGCAGAGGTTGGGGGACAGAGGGAAAAAAACAGAAAAAATGTGCACAGCAGAGAACAAGAGAAAACCTAGAAGAAAGCAAAGAAAAGCTGGTTAGCAAATGGAAATTTATTGTTCTGCATTAAATCCTCTCATATTCTGCTGTGTATGTGGAAATGTTATTTTTTTTCTTTTCTAATTCTCTATTTAAGTTTAAAGTGAATAAAAAAATTTACAAAAATATTAAAATTGTCTTAAAACTCTCACATAAAAATTTATACTGATGGAATCTTAAGTTAAAAAAAATTGTTTCCTAAATAACATATGTTTGAACTTCATGGGGGAAACACTATGATCCTTTCATGGGACTCTACAAATGAAGAAATAGAATACTTGGTTAGATGTTAACTATTCCACTTAAAAATGAGCATTATCCCTCTGCTCTTTTCACTTTGACCAGCAGGGGAGCATCTGACCAAAACATGTCTAGTGGGGCTAGTAAGCATGGTCTCCATTGAAGATTCCTTCATATTAGGACTATATGTGGCTTTGAAGATCCTTGGGACTAGTTATTGCTTACTTGAAATTCTAGGATTTCTCCCTTTCTCAACCCCCCACCCCCATCCCCACTATTCTTGGCAGAACCAAGATGACAGAGTAGAGTAAACACTTTGCCAAACTCTCCCAACTTAACCTACCCAGCATAACTGAAGATAATACTTCAAGGGGAAAAATGGACACTTAATGAAATAGAGGATTTTCAGGCATTACTAATGAAAATACCAGAGCTGAATAGAAAATTTGACTTTCAAGTACAACTCATAAGAAGCACCAAAAGATAAACATGAAAGAGAAATTATAGAAGATTTTATAAGGAAAAACTTTTCTACATTTCTGTATGGGAATATGGTATGTTAACTTCTAAGAATCTGAAGATTATTATGGCACTTAAAAGGAGTTTATATAGAGGTCACAGGAGTTAGTAAATGTAAAAAATAAAGGATGGGCAAGAAAGAAGGATGCTGTGGGATAAGGAAGAAGGAAGAAAAAGAATGGCGTAAATTATCTCACGTAAAAGAGACATGCAAGGAAAAGCTATTCAAATGGAGGGAGAAAAGGGGGAGCAGGCAATACTTGAATAGCTTTCCCATGAAATTGTTTCAAAGAGGAAAAATACACAGAAACATAAATAAATACACACACACTCAATTGGGTATAGAAATCTATTTTACCCAACAGGAAAGTAGAACGCAAAAGCAGTAATAGAAAGGAGATTTTATATAATGAAGAGAAGATAAAGGGAAACAGTTGTCAGAAGCAAAACAGACTTAAGAAGAGGGACAAGATAAAGAAAGAGAAGGATAAACAGAAAAATTAGGATGGAGGGAAATGAACAGTTAGTAATCATGACAGTATATGGGAATAGGTTGAATTCACCTATCAGATAGAAGCAGATAGCAGAGTGGATTAGAAAGCAGAATCCAACAACTTGTTGTTTACAAAGAACACACTTGAAACAGAAACACACAGAGTGAAAATAAGAGGCTAGAGAAGAATCTATTGTGCTTCAGCTGAAGGGAAAAAATGCAGGGAAAGATTGCAATAATGATCTCAGACAAAGCAGAAGCAAAAATAGATCTAATTAAAAGTTAAGTAGGGAAACTATATTTTGTTAATAGGCAATGCAGTAGTTTCATTAGACACGCTGATATAGATAATGAAGTAATGACTCTGCTAAACATGTATGCACCAAACAGCACATCCAAATTCTTAAGTGAAAAGTTAAACTATAGTAGGAAATAGTAAAATTATACTAGTAGGGGAATCTCAAAATTTCTTTTTCAAACCTAGATAAACTTGACCCCAAAATAAATAAGAAAGAAGTTAAGAAGATGACAAATAGTATCTTGAAAAAGCAAGATATTATTGACCTTTGGAGAAAATTGAATGGGAATAGAAAGGTATATACCATTTTCTCAGTTGTACATAACATCTTCAGAAGCATTGACCATGCATTAGGGTAAAAAATCCTCACAGCTAAATGTGAGGAATATGACATGAAGATGTCTGAAAATGCAATAAAAATTCCATCAATAAGGGACTATGGAAACAATAATTAAAAAATTTATGGGAAACTAAATAATCTAATCCTAAAGAATGAGTAAGTCAAAGAAGAAATCATAGAAACACTCAAGAATTTCATTGAAGAGAATGACAATGATGAGATGGCATATAAAATCTGTGGGATTCAGCCAAAGCAGTATTTAGGGAAATATTTATATCTTTAAGTATAAGCAATAAAAGAGAGGAGATCAGTGAATTGGGCATGCAAGCAAAGAAAAAACTAGAAAAAGAACAAATGAAAAATCCCCAACTAAATACCAAAATGGAAACCATGAAAATCAAAAGACAGATTAATAAAATTGAAAGTTTAAAAAAAGCATTGAACTAGTAAATAAAATTAGGAGCTAGTTTTATAGGAAAAAACAATAAAATAGATAAACTATTGATTAATTTGATTAAGAAATAAAGAAAACTAAACTAGTAGCATCAAAAATGAAAAATATCAATATACCACCTTTGCAGATGAAAATAAACAATTACTAGAGTTATTAGTAGAGTTATATACCAGAAAACTGACAATCTATATGAATAAGATATTTACAAAATACCAGAGTTATATACCAGAAAACTGACAATCTATATGAATAAGATATTTACAAAATACAAATTTCCCAAAATAATATAAGAAATAGAATACTTAAATGACCTTATCTTAAAAAAGAGAGATTTTAAAAAAGCAATAAATGAGCTCCTTAAGAAAAATTTGCCAAGGCAAGATGCATTGAAAAATGAATTCTACCAAACATTAATGAAACTATTAATTTTACCAAACTATTAATGAAAATATTAATTCCAATACCATATAAATTTTTTGACAGGGGGGAATAAAGGTGTGTTACCAAATTCCTTTTGATGACACAAATATGTTTTTTATACCTAAATATACAGAGTAAAAAGAGAGAAAGAAAATTATAGAACAATTTCTCTAAAGATTAGCAATGCAAAAAAATTTGAATAAAATACCAACAAGGGGATTACAGCAATATATTTAAAAGATCATACACTATGACCAGGTGGGATTTATACCAGGAATGAAGGGCCAGTTCAATATTAGGAAAACTATTAGCATAATTGACCATATCAACAGTAAAAACAACAAAAATCATATAATTATATCAACAGATGAAGGAAATGACCAAATACAACATATATTCCTTTTAAAAACACTAAACAGTATAGGAATCAATGGAGCCTTTCTTTCTTTAAAATGATAACTAGTGTCTATCTAAAATAAAGAGCAAGCATTACCTGTAAAGGGGATAAACTTGAAGCCTTCCCAATAAGGTCAGGGGTAAAGTAAGCATGTCTATTATCACCATTATTATTAATATCATACTAGAAATGCTAGCTATAGCAATAAGACAAGGAAAGGAAATTCAAGGAATAAAAACAGGCAATAAGAGAGAAAAACCTATTCATTTTTGCAGATGATATGATGGTCTACTTAGAGAACTCCAGAGAATAAACTTTAAAAAAAACTGTTTGAAACAATTAACAACTTTCTCAAACTTGCAGGATATAAAATGAACCAACACAAGTCATTAGCATTTCTATATACTACTAACAAAACTCAGCAGCTAGAGACAGAAAGGGAAATTCAATTTAAAATAATTGCAGACAATATAAAACAACTCAGAGTCTATCTGCCAAGACAAACCAAGTAACTATATGAACACAATTACAAAATACTTTTCATAAAAATAAAAATAGATCTAAACAATTGCTCATGGGTAGGCTGAGTCTATACAATAAAAATAACAATTGTACATTAATTCAGTTATTCAGTGCCACACCAATCAAACTACCAAAGAATTTATTTTATATAGTTAGAAAAAAATAGTAAAATTCATCTGGAAGAACAAAAGGTCAAAAATCAATGAAATCAAGGGAATCAATGAAAAAAATGTTAAGGAAGGTGGCCTAGCAGCATCAGGTTTCATACTATATTATGAAGTGGCAATCATTACAATAATCTGTTGCTGGCTAAGAAATAAAGTGGTGGATCAATATAATATGTTAGGTACACAGTAGCAAATAATTAGAGTAACCTAGTGTTTGCTAAACCAAAGAATCCAACCTTTAGGGACAAAAACTTACTACTTGACAAAAACTGCTGGGAAAACTAGAGAGCAGTTTAGCAGAAATTAGGCATAGACAAAAATCTAATGTCATATATCAAGGATAAGGTGAAAATGGATTAATTATTGAGACATGAAGGGTGATAGCATAAGCAAGTTAGGGGACATGAGAAAATGTACCTTTAGGTTTATTGATAAGGGAAGAGTATATGACAGAATAAGAAATAGAGAGCAACAAAGAAAAAGCAACAAAGATGGATAATTTTGGTTACATGAAATTTAAAAAAAATCGGCTCAAAAAAAACTAATGCAGCCAAAATTATGAGGAAAAGAGGAAACTGGGAAAATTTTTTTCCAGCAAGTTTCTCTTAAAAAGGCCTCATTTCTCAATTATAGAGAACTGAGCAAAACTTATAAAAAAAAATAAAAGCCATTCACCAACTGTCAAATGGTCAAAGGATATGAAGAGGCAGTTTTCAAAAGAAGAAATCAAAACTATCAATAGTCATGAAAAGTGCTCTATATCACACTGATTAGAGAAATGCAGATTAATATAACTCTGAGATACTTTCCCACACTTATCATATTGGCTAATATGCTGGAAAAAAGAAAAAAGTAAATGCTGGAGGGGGTATAGAAAAATTGGTGGAGTTATGAACTAGTTCGACCTTTCTGGAGAACAATTTGGAATTATGCCCAAAGGGCTAAAACTGTTCATGACCTTTGCCCACAAAAATAGCACTACTGGGTCAGTAACCCCAAAAGATCAAAGAAAAGGGAAAGGACCTATTTATAGAAAAATATTTATAGCATTTCTTTTTGTGGTGGCAAAGAATTGATAGTGGAGGGGATGTCCATCAATTGGGGAATAGCTGAAGAAGTTGTGATATATGATTATGATGGAATATTGTGCTATAAGAAATGACAAGAAGGACGATTTCAGAAAAAACATGGGAAGACTTGCATGAACTGATGCCAAGTGAAGTTAGCAGAACCAGAAGAATATTGTACATAGTAGCAGCAATATAATCAACATCAACAGTGATCAACTGTGAGCAGCTTAGCTATTCTGATCGAGGCAATGATCAAAGAAAATTCCAAAGGACCAAAGAAGACAAATGCTAACCACCTCCAGAGAGAGAACTGACAAACTGCAAGTGCTGATTGAAGAATACTTTTCTCACTTACTTCATTTGTGTGTGTTTTCTTTTGCAACATGGTTAATATGGAAATATTTTGAATGACTTCACATGAATAAATTATATCATGTTGTTTGCCTTCTCAAGGGTAGGGGAGTAATGGAAGAGAAGGAGGGAATTGGCAACTCAAAATTTAAAAGAAATGAATGCTAAAAATATTTTACAAGCAATTTGGAAATATTTGATGAAGCAAATAAAAACATGCTTTAAAAAAAGAAAAACTGTTTTTCTATAATATCATAAATTTCATGTGTGTAAGTTGGGAGTAAACCTCAATAAAGTTCCCAGGAACAGAGGAAAACCTAAGAGAAAAAAAATCTTCCAAAGAGAATTCTAGCCCTCCATGTCATAACATGCACTAATATCTAAGTTCGATACTTTTTAATTTACCAACTAATCTGGCTTTTAAAGTTTTCCATTCTCTCTTTTTTTCTTTTTTTAATTTAATTTATTTAATATATTTAGTTTTCAGCATTGATTTTCACAAGAGTTTGAATTACAAATTTTCTCCCCATTTCTACCCTCCCCTCCCCACTCCAACATTGCATATATTCTGATTGCCCCATTCCCCAGTCAGCCTTCCCTTCTGTCACCCCACTCCCCTCCCATCCCCCTTTTCCTTCTTCTCTTGTAGGGCAAGATAAATTTCTATGCCCCATTGCCTGTGTATCTTATTTCCTAGTTGCATGCAAAAACTTTTTTTTTTGTTGTTTTTGAATGACTGTTTTTAAAACTTTGAGTTCCAAATTCTCTCCCCTCTTCCCTCCCCACCCACCCTCCCTAAGAAGTCAAGCAATTCAAGACAAGCCACATGCATATCATTATGTAAAACCCTTCCACAATACTCATGTTGTGAAAGATTAACTATGTTTTGCTCCTTCCTAACCTATCCTCCTTTATTGAATTTTCTCCCTTGACCCTGTCCCTTTTCAAAAGTGTTTGTTTTTGATTACCTCCTCCACCTGTCTGCCCTCCCTTCTATTGTCCACCCATTTTTATCTTCTTCCTCATTCTTTCCTGTGGGGTACGGTACCCAATTGAGTGTGTATAGTATTCCCTTCTCAGGTCAAATCTGATGAAAGCAAGATTCAGTCATTCCCCCTCACCTGCCCCCTCTTTCCTTCCTACAGAATGCTTTTTCTTTCCACTTTTATGCGAGATAATTTACCCCATTCTATCTCTCCCTTTCTCCCTCTCTCAATATATTCCTCTCTTATGCCTTAATTTGATTTCATTTCTTTAGATATCATCCCTTCATATTCAACTCATCCTGTGTTCTCTGTCTATATATATATATACATACATCTACATATATACATACATAGACACACACATATGTATATTCCCTTCAGCTACTATGATACTGAGGTCTCATGAATCATACACATCATCTTTCCATGTAGGAATGTAAACAAAACAGTTCAACTTTAGTGAGTCCCTTATGATTTCTCTTTCTTGTTTACCTATTCATGCTTCTCTTGATTCTTGTGTTTGAAAGTCAAATTTTCTATTCAGCTCTGGTCTTTTCACTGAGAAAGCTTGAAAGTCCTCTATTTTATTGAAAATCCATATTTTGCCTTGGAGCATTATACTTAGTTTCCTGGGTAGGTGATTCTTGGTTTGAATCCTAGCTCCACTGACCTCTGGAATATTGTATTCCAAGCCCTTTGATCCCTTAATGTAGAAGCTGCTAGATCTTGTATTATCCTGATTATTTTTCCACAATACTCAAATTGTTTCTTTCTGGCTGCTTGCAGTATTTTCTCCTTGATCTGGGAGCTCTGGAATTTGGTGACAATATTCCTAGGAGTTTTCTTTTTGGGATCTTTTTCAGGGGGCAATCTGTGGATTCTTTCAATTTCTATTTTATCCTCTGGCTCTAGAATATTAAGGCAGTTCTCCTTGATAATTTCTTGAAAGATGATATCTAGGCACTTTTTTGATCATGGCTTTCAGGTAGTCCAATAATTTTCAAATTATCTCTCCTGGAGCTATTTTCCAGGTCAGTGGTATTTCCAATGAGATATTTCACATTGTCTTCCACTTTTTCATTCCTTTGGTTGTGTTTTAGAATATCTGGATTTCTCATCAAGTCACTAGCTTCCATTAGCTCCAATCTAATTTTTAAGGTAGTATTTTCTTCAGTGGTCTTTTGGACTTCCTTTTTCATTTGGCTAATTCTGCCTTTCAAGGCATTCTTCTCCTCATTGACTTTTTGGAGCTCTTTTGCCATTTGAGTTAGTCTATTTTTTAAGATGTTGTTTTCTTCAGTATTTTTTTGGTTCTCCTTTAGCAAGTCATTGACTTGTTTTTCATGGTTTTCTCACATCATTCTCATTTCTCGTCCCAATTTTTCCTCTATTTCTCTAACTTGGTTTTCCAAATCCTTTTTGAGCTCTTCCATGGCCTCAGACCAGTTCACGTTTTTCTTAGAGGCTCTTTGACTTTGTTGACTTCTTCTGGCTGTATATTTTGGTCTTTGTCATCAAAGAAAGATTCCAAAATCTGAGACTGAATCTGAGTGCATTTTCACTGCCTGACCATGTTCCCAGCCAACTTACTTGACCCTTGAGTTTTTCAGCAGGGTATGACTGCTTGTAGAGTAAAGAGTACTTTGTTCCAAGCTTGAGGGGACATGCCATTGATTTCAGAGCTATTTCTATACAGCCAGCTCTGCCACACCAGCATTCCTCCTTCCCCAAGAACTGCCAAACCTGACGTGACTCAAATCTTAAGCAGGCTCTGCACTCCTGCTCTGATCCACCACTTAATTCCTCCTACCAGGTGGTGCTGGGGCCGGAAGTAATTGCATCTGTAATTCTATAGCTGTACCACCCCTGCTGTTCCCGGGGCAGTGGCAGAATCATGAACTCCTTTTACTCCCTGCAGCTTTTCCCACTAACCTTTTCTGTTGTCTTTGGTATTTGTGGGTTGAGAAGTCTGGTAACTACCACAGCTCACTGATTCAGGGTGCTAGGGCCTGTTCCACCTGGCTCCTGGTCTGGTTGGTCCTGCTGCCACCCAGGCTGGGCTCCGCTCCCCTCACTCCCCTTGCTCCCCTCTGCTCTGTTCATGATACACCTCATCCAGCATCCATCCAGGCTGTTCTGGGCTGGAGCCCTGCTTCCCTCTACTATTTTGTGGGTTCTGCAATTCATGAATTTGTTCAGAACCATTTTTTGTAGGTTCTTGGAGGGATCTGGTGGGGAGCTCACACAAGTCCTTGCTTTCCAGCTGCCATCTTGCCTCCATCTCCAAAGTTTTCCATTCTCTAATGAGAAAATAAACATAGAGAGAGCAAACTCACATGTACACACATACACATTTACCCCCATCAACCTAATAAGCTTCTCATATGCTGTTAATTAGAAAACAAACATTGAAATAAATATCCCCACCAAGAAGCACAATTTATTCTCAGAGCCTATGAAATAACACTCAGGCAAAATGAAATAAAAATGTGGCATCAATGTGTGGAGAATCCTAGTCATAAGAAAATATATTAGTGGACATCTAGCAGCAAGAGATGAGCTTTTTAAAGTAACCTCTGAACTCCACAATAGAAAAAATGGTTTTGACTGTTGAATAATTCTGTCATGAAGCAAAAAATATAATATCAACTGCAGTCTGGTTGGAAATTATCATTGATAATACATTAATTCCATAAAAACAATGAAGGAGATCACATGTATGATGAGCCATGGGAAGGGTGAGGGAGGTGTTATTAATGATGTCAATATCTTTCCTTCCACCTAAGAAAGGCTTGTGATTCTATGATGTTATATTCATTCCAATGTCTCATGACATTTCTGCATTTATATTCAATAATATCTTCTACTCACTAGATAATGAAGTCATGACTTTCTAAGGTTTGGTCCTCACCCTCAGTTGAAGATAAAACTACAAGTATTTTCATTCATGTTCATTTTCATCAGAAAACTCAAGAATCTTAATGGAGCTCTATATTTCACCTGGCTTAATCCCCTCATGTTGAAGAGGTTTAATCAAAATGAATATGGTAGGGAACCATAGGTTTCTAGGGGTGCTCGAGACCCCAAAATACCAACATGCTGGGTCCTGCCGAAAGAATTTGACTCAAGCCTTCTCTGCCAAGGGAAAAGACATAAAGTTTATTAGGGAGTCACCACAATGGGTTGTCTTAAGAAATCCCACCCTTTGTGACACCTGTTTCCACAAGCTGGCCAGATTCAAACTACTGAGCTAGATTGAATCTGAGCACCTTCATGGAGGCAAGATGGAGATTATATACACAAAGATTGTGGGAGGGACTGAGGGGTGGTCTCAGGTGACTAGAGGAGGGGTTTAGGGTGGGAATTGAGGAGAAGTCTAAGGAGGAGCTTGATGGGACTGAGATGAGGTCAGACTCCAGTGTGGGAAATAGCTGAAGGCTACATGGAGACATACAGACAATAGAGTGCTGGTGTAACAGAGCTAGGGTACAGATATTCTGATCAGGATTAAGTGATCAGGAAACAGCTGGACAATAGAGGACTAGGCTAGGCAGAGACTTGGGCTAAATGATAATGTAAGGCCCATGGCCTTAGGGGAAGGCAAGATCCAGTTGGAAGACTCAAGGAGAGTTCAAGGGGGCTCCCAGAGACTGTGCCCTCATCAATGTAACAAATGTAGACCTTGAGGCTCAGAGGTATATCACCTTCTTCAAGATTTTGTAGCCAGTTGGTGGCAGAACCAGGACTAGGGTCCAGGTGTCGTGACTTCTAGTCTCATGTTCATGTAACACCATGTACCTAAGAAAAGCACAAATATGGTGAGTTAATCTCTGGTTAACTAAGCTCTTTAATAGCAGCTTTCCCAAAAAGCATGTGAAGTTGGTGTTTCGGGAAATCTTATTTAGAGCTTTTCTTCACATTTATGCTGTATTTAAAGACCTTATAAAAATAGTCTGAGTAAGTCAGTCAGGACTTTAATTTGGGGGAAATGCTTTCCAGAAAGCAGAATCCTTTTAACTTTCATCAAATGCTGACAGCTTTAAATAGATGATTTCAGCAAAGTAACCCCAAATAAGGTGACTTTTTATCATGCCCTTTCTGTTCCTTGCCTGGCAGTTGAAAGTGAAGCTATAATATTTTATGTGGTCTGTCAGAAGAGGGAAGGAAATAGAATTAAGAGGGATTGGGGGAAATGGAAATGGATAAGATCTAAGACACTTGGGTGAGGTAGATCAGCTCCTCTAATTTGATGAAGAATACTTCCTGGAGAATTAGATCTGCATGGGTGATGGCTGGATAAGTCATCCTTAAGCCAACTTGTTATCCAAGAACACTCTTTGATGCCTTAAACTAGTGAGTGAGTCAGTCAAGAAGCATTTACCAGATGATTATATGTTAAGTACAGCGCTAAATGCTGGGAATACAAACAAAAGCAAAAATGTTTCCTGCCCTCTAGGAGCATACATGGTAATAATTTTAAAAAAAAAGAGTTAATTGCTTTAATAAATTTTATAAGCTTCTGCTTAATTATTAAACAAATTAAGTGACTTTTGTAAAAAAAATGTCATAATGTAGAGTATTTGAGGGGATTTTTTTAGTTTTATCTTTTCTATATTTCCTCTGGTGTTTAATTTAAGGTGTGCCCTTAGAAAAAATTGATTGCATAATTGCTAACTTGTTTCCATAGCAACACTTGCTTGTGATGCCTGAAATTTCTTTTCAGAGTACAGAGAGGAAAGTATATTGCCAGTTGATTTTTCCCATTTTACCTAAGGTTTTATTTTAAAAAAAAAATCATTAAAACATTAAATCTCACGAACTTTAATAGAAGTATGAAATAAAATTGGGTTATCTTTACCAATGTCCCAGTTCTCTTAATTTACCTTATTATATCCCTCAAATCCATCTCCTATATTGGCTAGATCCTCTACAAAGAACCTTGTGTTTGACCTTCAAGTGACCCCCAAATCTTCCTAATTCTAGTTTCAAAAATAATGTTTAGGTGATTAACCATGCTTATGAATGATGATTGAAATTACCTTGGATAAGCTAATATTGTTATTACCAAATATCAGTGAGGAAGAAATCATTGATAACACTAAGGAAAGAGGTGATAGTGATTATCAGAAATAAGCTAAATCCCAAAGAATTTAAAATCAAGGTGGGGAATATGCCCAAATGACAGTTAAATATATTCAAGCACCTATGTGCTTTTCCTATGAGATTTTTTTAAAGCTGCCTTTAATGATCATGTTTCATATTCTGAGTAAAATAACAGTAGCTTTTTTTAAAAAAAAAGATATTTTTTACTTCAGATTTATTATTTTCATAGTGGAAAAATCACTAGATAAGGAAACCTAGCTCCAAATTCCATTTTTACCATTTTCTAGCTGGATGATCACGGGCAGGTATTTTGGCCTGTATGGACCTCAGTCACCATATCTATAAAATGGGTGAATTAATAAAATGAGGTTATTAGATCATTTGTGAAGCTAGTTCTAACTCTAAATTGATGGTCCTCAGATATATGAATTGACTTATGCTTGCAAAGGATAAGTTTTGTTTCATGGCATCTTCCTCCCTAATTGAATTCATTAGTAAAATTATCTAAGAAATTTAGGAATTGTGCAAAATAGCTCCTAGTTAATTATCCTTTATCCTACATGTTCTCAATTGATTCTAATTAAATTAACATAGTAAGAGGACATGAAGATGTTAAAACTTCATAGGACTGAAAATAGAAACAGGAAGACTACTCATAAGAAGGGAGGCAGAATAGTAGAAGACTTTAGAGATGCTAATAAAAGATTCAATAATTAGGCAACAGAATTTAGGGCAAATTAATTATCAAGATTAATTCTTACTGCAGTCATTTGTTAGCTCCTTGATAGAAGTTTAGTCTTGTAGTCCAACCAGTTGTGACCTTACACTGGGCAAGCTTGGATTATGTCACATTAGCATATTTCATAGACATTAAGAAAGGCTAGAAGCTAAGAACAAAAGAGAAGGTGATGTTATGTTGTGTTATGATGATTTTTTTAATATAGATTACACAAGTAAACAGGTAAATTGATGAGAAACCATCAATCAAAGCAGCTGATGAAGTCTCATTCTACTAAAGACAGAGCACCTGATAAATCCTTGCCTTGCTGATAGTTTCACCTTTCAAAAAAAGAGAGAGAGAAGAACACCTACCTAGGAAAACTGGAGATTCTTGATAGAAAAAGATTATATCATCTTTGAATATGGAACAGTGAAGGAATGTCATAGTTCAATGTGGACCATAGTTTTAGGAAAGCATATTTCAAAAACGCGTAAAGACGGGACAGGTGTTATATCATTATATGAGTCTTTAAAAGGGATCTTAACCAAAGAGGCTTGAATAGCTCTTTAAAAAGTAATTATTAACACAAACATAAAATAATACAACTATTTTTTTCTTTTTTAATTGACTAATTTACTTTTAGTTTTCAACATTCACATCCATAAGATTTTTGAGTACCAAATTTTCTCCCCTTCCCTCTCATCCTCCCTCTCCAAGATGGCATACAATATGATATAGGCTCTACTTATACATTCATATTAAACATATTTTCATATTAGTTGTGTTGTAAAGAAGAATTAGAACCAATGGAAAAAACTGCCAGAAAGAAGAAACAGAAAAAGAGAGAGAACAAATAGTATACTTCAATCTGCATTAAGACTCCCAAGTTCTTTTTCTGGATGTAGATAGCATTTTCTATCATGAGTCTTTTGGAGTTGTCTTATATCCTTGCATTACTGAGGAGAGCTAAATCTATGTTGCTGTTATTGTGAATGATGTTCTCCCTGGTTCTGCTCACTTCACTCAGCATCAGTTCATATAAGTCTTTCCAGGTTTTTCTGAAGTCCACCTGCTCATCATTTCTTATGGAACAATACTATTCCATTCATATTCCACAACTTGTTCAGTCATTCCCAAATTGATGGGCATTCTCTCAATTTCCTTGCTCTTCTAGTTTGCTTACAGTATCATTCTCTATATCTACAACATGTACCCATTTTGACTTTTATCTTGGTATACACTGTAAGATGCTGGTCTATGTCTAATTTCTGCTATACTATTTTCCAGTTTTGCCATCAGTTTTTGTTAAATAGTGAGTTCTATATGGCTAATGGGGAATAAGATCTTCCCCACCCATCAATAGGCTTCATGTGGAGCCCATTAAGGGAAGTTTGCTTGCTTGTAGGAAGGTTTATACACTTTTTGTTGATTTCTAATTAGGCACTGAGTCAAGAGAGTTGTGATGCCTTCTGGCTCTGAGCCTATTAGCTGAAAGAGTATATATTCTGAGTGGTGAGCTTTTATCTTTGGGGGCTCGCTTACAAGAAGGACTTGTGATTCCCTAGTTGAGACTCTGAGTAGCTGAATGTTCAGAGGCTCCTGACTGCTCAGAGATAATGGCACTCTCAATCCAGTGGTGAATGTCAATTACATATATCAGTATTGTTTTGATTCAGGCAGTGGAGCCCTGTCTATTGGTCTTTATTTCTCTTCTCCGTATTTGCTCTGTATTTTATGTAATTAAAGAAGATTATTGACCCCTGAAACAACTATCTTTCCCAGTAAAGCAGATAAAAGAACCTGCACTAGCAGCCATCCTGGGTATGCCAGTGTGGTTGCCATTACAAGGTTTTATCCAAGAAGCTGGAGTCTTTGGGTTTATCAAACAGTAGGTTACTATAGTCATTGACTACTGTGTCTTATGTACATAACCTATTCCACTGATACACCACTCTACTTCTTAACCAGTACCAAGTAATTTTGATGATTACTGCTTTATAATAAAATTTAAGATCTGGTGTACCTAGGCCATTTTCCCTTGTATTTTTTTCATTGATTACCTTGATATTCTGGACCTTTTGTTCTTCCAGATGAATTTTTTTATTATTTTTTCTAGTTCTATGAAATAATTTTTGATAGTTTGATTGGTATAGCACTAAGTAAATCAATTTATGTAGAATTGTCATTTTATTATATTAACCCAGCCTACCCATGAGCAACTGATATTTTTTCCAGTCATTTAGATCTGACTTTATTTGTGTCAAAAGAATTTTGTAATTGTGCTCATACAGTTCCTGGGTTCATCTTGATAGGTAGACTCCTAAATATTTTATAATGTCTACAGTAACTTTAAATGTAATTTCTCTATCTCTTGCTCTTGAGGTTTAATACAATGATTTTTTTTTTATTTATATCCCCTTCACCCAAGAAGCTCCTGGAAAATGTGTATGCATAAGGAAATCTCCAATCAGGCCAGAATTTTTAAATTTTTAGTTGTGTATTTTAATGCAGACTAGAACAAAAATGTAAGAAGAATTTCAGAAAGCCCAATGTCAATAAAAAAGTAAGATTTACCATAGCACTTAAAATGGAGTTTGTTGTGTATACTATATATTTTACCCATGATGTGAGCTGTAGCAAGGTGAACAAAGTGATTGACATTAGTTATCCAAGGTGTATGCATAGCTTTTACTATATAAGCCTCTAAACCAGAACAATTGCATCCCAATGAACTAACATCAACAACCAAAAAATTAGTTGCAACTGAGGAGAATGAAAGAGGACTGGGAAGAATGAAAGTGGAAATATGACCTGATGACTTTTTTCAGCCAAAGAGAAAAACAAAGTTTATTAAAGATTTGCCATAATGAGTAGATTCTTAGGGAGCCTGGGCATTTGTGACCTTAATGCCAGTGGGCCAGATTGAATCTAAGCTGAGCTAGATTGAATCTAAGTGCCTTCATGGAGGCAATATGAGACATATACAGAAAGATTGTGGCAGGGATCTAGGGGTGGTCAAGTATTCTGGGGTGCCAAGAGGAGGGCTTTAGGGAGGGTCTGAGGAGGAATCTAAGGAGGATCTTGATAGGACTGGGGTGACTAAAGGTCAGACTCCAGGAGCTAAGAGAATGGAATTTTGATGGGATCAAGGATGGGAAGCAGCAGGAGGCAATCCTGAGGTAACAGACAATACAGGGCTGGGCTAGTTTAAGGGTAAGAGATTTGGGCCTATCCATAGGCTTATGGCCTCAGGTAAAGGCCAGATCAAGTGGTAATATTCAAGGAGAATTCAAGGGGGCTCCCACAGCCTGTACCCCATCATTCCCCCACTCAAACAAATGGAACCCAAATTCCTTTGGGGCAAGGCTCAAAGGTCTTAGCTGCTGAAACTGCTTCCTGTTGGCAAGGGGTGTAGAGCTGTCCCCGCCTTGCTGGATCCCATTCAAGGGGTACATTGTCTGAGCAGTGATCTGGAAATTGATGGCTTGGACCCTAGAGGAAACAAACCTGACAAGAAGATTAAGCAAACAAGGACCAAACAGGCAGTAACTGAGTATAGAGAAAGGATAATTTTCCTGGAGGGAATTAAAGATAACAATGGCAAGGCCAAAACATAAAAGGGAAAGGGTGTGTTTGCTGGGGGAAGTTCTTGCTGTCAGATATCTCCTTTCTTTCCAAATTGCTCCATGGGCATGTAGAACATGGAAAGTACATTTTGAGTCAGTAAAAACTTCTTTTATTTTCCTGTAGCTCTATGGCTCTAATTGGTGCTATTAACTCTGCCTTCTGGGCAGGGGTCGACCTGATGTTTTAAAAGAAGGAATGGTTGTGTCTGGAAACTAACATTGCAGGAATTTAAAGTAGATACATTTTTTAAAAGCATATCGCTAGATTATTTTGAATGAGAAAAGGTAGAATGGTTAAAATTATATCACACTGTCAAGTATGCAAAGTGTTTTAAAAAAAAACCATTACATTTTGTCCTCACACTAGCCCCATGTGATAGGTACTACAGGTGCTGATGTTGTCCTGTCATTTTAATCTTGTTGATGGTGTTCTGTCATTTCAGTCATTTCTGACTTTTTGTGACCCCATTTTGGTCTTTTCTTGGTACAGATATTGGAGTGGTTTGCCATTTACTTCTCCAGCTCATTTTACAGATGAGGAACTGAGACAAAAAAAAAAAAAGATTTAAGTGACTTGTCAAGAGTCATACTGCTCATAAGTATCTGAGGCCAGATTTGAACTCTTGAAGATGAGTCTTCCTGATTCTAAGCCCAGGGTTCTATTCATTGAGCTACATGCCTGCCCTGTTATCCCTATTTTATAGATGAGGAAACTGAAACTTGGAGAAGTTTGGTGATTCGCCCAGCACTAGCAAGTGCTAGATTTCAAATTTAAATAACAGTCTCTTCTGACTATGAGTATAAATTTCCTTCCACTACATTACACACACAAAGAAAAAAAATCATGATCTTGATACAATTACTCCATTGGCATATCAGAGGAATTCCAAAGATACATCAGCAAGCATTTTAATAAAGACTTTCAAAATTGTTTTTAGTCAAGAAGAAAATTGTGATTTGTATGATAAAATAGTAAATTGTATTAAAAGCTGAAGCAATTCCTAAACAACATTCATCAGTGGATTGAGACCAAACTGGAAGGTTTGAGGCTAGTGCCTTAAATCAGACTTTGTTTCACTTTTGTTTTTGTCCACAACAGAGAGAGGCACACTTATTAATTCTGCAAATACCACAATGTTGAGAGGTATAGCCAATATGCTGGCTGATAGAATCAAGATCCCAGAAGTTTTCAACAGGGTGGAATAATAGGGGCCAGAAAAGGCCATCTAATACATCCTTTTGCTTGTGATAAGAGGTGAAAGTAGTATAAGAATTATTTTCTTAAAATTTTCCATGAAAAATTTCTCAGAAAACTTAGTGTCTAATAATCTACACAACAGGAAAAAAGTAATTCTCTGGAGATTTATTTTATTAATACATCTTCATTATTGGCAATATCTCAACCATAATCCCTCAAGAGTTAAGCTAAAACAGCAGATATAATGACCTCATTTGACAATTATGCTCTAGTGGTCCTTTGTCTTTCCAAGGATCATTGTTGGTTGTTGACATACTAAGAATTCAGCTTCCTCTTTTACATTGTGCAATAGTCATTAAGTATATAGTTCTTTAGGTCTGCTTACTTCACACTCTGCATCAGTTCATATTAATCTTCCCATGATTTCCTGAATGCTTTATATTCATAATTTCTTACTGCATGATATTCTATTATATTCAAAAACCAGAGTTCATTCAGATGTTTGCCCATGAATAGGCACTGATTTTGCTTCATTTTCTTTACAACCATGAAAAATATTTCAATGGATATTTTAACATAAAACCTTAAATTATTTCTTCAGGAGTGGGGTCACTGGGTCAAAGGGCATCAGTGATTTAGTCTTGTTGCTTACATAATTCTCCAACTGGATCTCCTAAATAAATAGAAAAAAGTTATAGCTCCACTAAAATAGTAATAGTGTATCTATCTACCCATAGCCTTCCAAGATTTAGTCTTAGCTATTGTCTTGTTTTCCATTTTAGAGAGTAATGGGGAAACCTGAAAAGTGTTCTTAAGGTGCATTTCTCTTATTTTTAGTGACTTGGAAAACATTTTCATGTTGTTCTTAATAGTTTTTAGTTCTTTTTAATTTTAAAAATGCATGTCTTTTGACAAATTATGCCTTTAAGAACAGCTCTAGGTCTAATATACTTCATCAGTTCCCTATATCTGTAAGACATCCAATTTATCAGTAATATTTAATGCTGGCATTTTTCCAACTCAACACTCCCTTCTTATCTTTATATACGATTTCATTTTTGAAAAAGGTTTTATAAATTTTATGTAATCAAACAATAACTTTTGTATTCCACCATGAACCCTGTCATTCTTTGATTAAACATTCACTCCTAACTATAATTATAAAAAGCACCTCCTTCCATTCTTTTTTTATTATTTAAAATACAATCTCATACTCAGGTCACAAATCAATTTGCAATTTATTCTAGTATATGGTATAAATTATTGTCTAAATTTTATTTCTGCCCTGTTTTTTCAATTTCCCCTAGTACATCTCATCAAATAGGGAGTCCTTACCACAGAAATTTTTGCTACTGAATTTATCAAAGATTGACCAATATTTTCAATGGATTGTTGTTCTTATTTATTTAGTAGTCTTTTCCACTACTCTACTTTTCTATTTTTCAACTTGTACTAAATAATTTTGGTGATTTTTTTTGGTCTGGATCTATGAATTCTTTAGCATAGGAAACTTCCAATGTTGAGACTCCCTCCTGCCTCAGTAACTTTCTACCTCTGACCTTGACTAAGTCATTTAGCTTCTTTGATCCTAAGTTCCTTCATCTTTAAAAAAAAAAAAAAAAAAAAAAAAAAAAAGATCCAACGAGATGAACTTTAAGGTCATTTTCATCTCTAAACCTGTCATCTATTATCTATGATTCCATGGTACTATGATTTATTGGTGCAAATCCACAACTTAATGGTAATTTAAATGATGTTCACAAAACTAGTGTATACCAGAAGCAGTGTTTGAACCTCTATTCCTAATTCTAATGTCATACCACTAGCCACACTGCAATCCTGATTCTCAGTTCTGAAGATTATTATTTTATTTACTATTACTTTATGAAGAAAGGTATCCCTTTCATCCCTATTTTTTTAAGGGAATTTTGCTATTTGCACATAAAGAAAGCCTGATATGAAAAAAGAATGACAAAAAGGAAGGAAAGAAGAAAGAACTTTTCCAGATATAAGAACAATGGTAAAGAATAAAAAGACTTGATAAAATAAGACAAAAATGGTTGAGATAACAACGATAAAGTTAACTATTCATATAGTAGGCACTAAATAAATGTTTAATAATGCTTGATATTCATAAGAATATGATTTGTATATGTGGAGAACTGGAACCTACCTAAGGTAGAGTGTGGTATATCAAAGTATCACACACAAAAGTGTAATTAAGATGACTTGGACTGAGTAGCCACAGTTTAAGACTACATGAGAGAAATGTGAAGAAATATTGCAAAGCCTATGAATACATCACTCAGGCAAGGAAACAAAACATATACCCATACTATAAAAGAAACACACACATATGTTTTGGAGGAACAAATTATATACATATGATACACATAAGGGAAGAAAAATATTTATATACAACTGTGTAAGGATGAATGGACAAAGGAAAGAAGGTAGAAAAGAAATAAGCATTTATTTTCTATGTGTCAAGCACTGCACTGTGCTAGGCACTTTACAAATATTATCTCACTCGATCCTCAGAACTCTAAGAGATAGATGCTGTTATGATCCCCATTTTGCAGATGAAGTAACTGAGGTATAAAGAAGTAAAGCAACTTGCCTAGGGTCAAACTACTGGTAATATCTAAAGTCAGATTTGGATTTAGGTTTTCCTGCCTCTAAGAAGTAGAGTATCTTCATTCACAACCGTATCTGACATAGCAAGCTGAATTGGATTCAAAAGCAATGTTTCTGAATTTTTGCAAATTAAAATAAAATTATAAATGTAAACAGTTATAAATTATGCTTAGTTGTTTTGTAGGTGATTGGAATTTAGAGGAGAAAAAAATTATGAAACAAGAAAAAACTATTTATAATCCAAGTTTTAAACTATTCAAGTGTGATAATTAATCTAAGGATTCCCCCAAAAAATACAAAAAAATCCTAAGGATTCTCATGATATTTTCAAAAACATTCTCCCCACAAAAACAGCAATTCAATTAAGTTTATGTATTTAAGTACCTCTCAACACTTCAATCTTTAAACTGGTAGAGATGGTAGGAAGAAAGATAGAGAAACATAAAGTAATTGGAAGTTAATTTAATGGACCTTTGGGCTCATTCATGAGCACATTCCATCTACAAACATAAATCACAATCCATCTGTTTTATTATGGTGTAACATTCTTTTCCATGTCTTAAGACATATGAAAGAAAATGGCAGCCTTCCTCTGGAGCTGTTAATATTGCTGACCAACCACATGAATCCTCAGGTTTTTAATCTGTTAGTCCACATTCTTAAGACTTGACCAACCCACTTCTTTTCTAGTTGTATGTGGCTAAGATTTTTTTTGGTCTGATTGACACTTTTTGCATGAAGCTATCACTGGAACACTGCAGCAGCCTATTCATACCTATAATATGCCTTTGGGTCCCCTGAAATTTTTATTCTTCTGATAGAATAGTGTTTCATGGTTTTTTTTTCATATAGTATCACCAGATTATTAGTGTTGAAATGATTTTGTTTTGTTTGGGGGAGAAAAGGAACTGGTATATGTGCATGCATGCGTAGATGTATGTATGCATATGTTTTGCTGTTGTTTTACTTTGTATTTCTTGTCATAGAGCAGCTTGACCTTGCCCTCACAAGGCATTTTTTCATTTCCAAAATAAAATTTATTCCAGTCTCCTGCTTTTATTTAACTATGAACCAAGTTCATTGTTCATTAGCATTTGCTACCCACGAGATATATATTGATGGTATAATGTCTATCCAAGTGGGAAATAAGAATTCTTCATTTTATTGGCTTTTTCTGTATAGATTTGTTGGCTAAGTGCTCAAACCTATGTATAGTCATATAAATGTTAGAGAAATACAAATTAGAACAACTCTGAGCTACCACCTCATATGTATCAGATTGGCTAATATGACAGAAAAGAAAAATGACAAATACTGGAGGGGGATGTGGGAAAATTGAGACACTGATGCGCTGTCATTGCAGTTGTGAACTAATTCAACTATTCTGTAGAGCAATTTGGTACTATGCCCAAAGGGCTATGAAACCATGTAGACTCTTTGACCCAGCAATACCACTAGTAGGTCTGTGAACAAAAGAAAGATTAAAAAAAACAAAAAGGAAAAAGACCAATGTATCCAAACATATTTATAGGAGCTCTTTTAGTGGTGGCAAAGATTTGGAAATTAAAAGGATGCCCATCCATTGGGTAATGGCTGAACAAGTTGTGGTATATGATAGTGATGGATTACTATTGTTCTATAAGAAATGATGAGTGGGATGCTGTCAGAAAAACTAAGAAAGACTTACATGAACTGAGGCAGACGAAGAGAAGCAGAACCAGGAGAACAGTGTATACAGTAACAGCAACATCGTATAATGATCAACTGTAAATGGCTTAGCTATACTGAGCAATACAGTGATTCAAGACAATTTCTAAGAACTCATCAGGAAAAATGCCAAGCATCTCCTGAGAAAGAATTGATCAATCTAAATGGAGATCAAAACATACTTTTATTTTTACTTTATTTTTCTTGGGTTTTTTTTGGTCTGTGTTTTCTTCTATAGAATGACTAACATGGAAATATGTTTTGCATGACTCCATATGTATAACCTATGTCAAATTGCTTGTTTTCTCAATGAGAGGGGAGGGAAGGGAAGGAGGAAGAGAATTTGAAACTCAAAATTTTAAGAAACAAATGTTAAAAATTATTTTACATTTAAGTGGGGGGAAAGAAAATATTAAATAATTTATTTAAATAGCCATTGGGCAGGCTGTAGAACTCAACACATTTAGCACAAATTTATTCACAAATAAGAACACCTGGAAAACTTCAATATGTCTAGAGAACCCCACTTCTTCATGAACAATGCACAGAAAATCTGCCAAGACAGCACTGAAAACTTTCAATGACTCTCTGTCTCCTCATTTTGTGCCTCTGTTGATAGTGATAATCAGAGTATCATTGTACAAAGCTATCACTGACTAAATCTCCAAGTTTCTGGAAGTGCTTAGTTCAGAAAATGACTTAAGCAAAATGCAGTTAAAATCAGTCTTTTCACATCCTAAATATCAGGGTAAAGAGTTTAAACTTGACAGAAACCTGGACTTCTAATGGGAGATTTCCTCATTCCCTCTCCCCCTAGGGTTAAAGAACAGGGAGTAGATGCCAGACATTATGCACATTATTTATTTTTCTATAAAAAAAATCAGAGAATAAAATCCAGCAGGAGGTTTACAGCAGTGTATGGTGACAGAAAAGAAAATTCAGTTGGAGGGCCTATCTTTTTGCACTATGCATCTGGAGTTCTCAACAAATTGAAGCTGACAGCTTTCATTCCCTATGCCAAAGAGCATGTAGTTGCCAGAAGTTAAAAGGTAAATCTAGGAAGAAATACAGGCTTCCCAAAATGTATCTTGCATACTTGCAAAATTTTGCTTACACATCAAAACAGAAATGAAGCACAAGTTTAATTGTTGCTGTCCGCTGGTTTTGCTCCATGTCTCTACCTCTTTGGTTGTCCCATCAGTATAATTAAAACACTTTGTAGGACTGAAAAATGAGCCCTAGGGAGTAATACATGGAGTCCTATATTGCAGGAGATAGTTGGGCAAGTGAACCATAAATCAGGAAAGAAATTAGAGGCAAACTTGGAAGTAAGGAGGTAGAGTTGAAAAAGTAAGTTGAAAGGCAGGGACCTGGAGATAGGACATTACATTAGGGACAGTACCATGTCTATTGACCCCAATACTGAACAGAGTAGAAAGTCATAGGCAGTCCCATGACCTTTTTTTCTCTTTTTTCTGGCCTCCTACACTACCTACTCCACATATCTCTCAGCAGAGAACATCACCTTATGCTTCACTCATAAAATAGAGACCATTTGCTGAGCTCCTTCTCCCTATGCTGCATCTCAAAATTCCTAGATGTTAACCTTCCTCTCCATTTTTCTTTCCTTTTTTTACAATCTTCATGAAGAGGTGGCCCTAGGTAAATAGTTGTACTTACGTCCTTGATCTCATTCCTTCTTTTTTCCAGCAGATTGGCCCCACTTCCTCTTCATCTTCAGTTCTCAGCCATATGCAATCTGTCTTCTGACCCTTCCACCAGATTGTAAGCTCCTTGATGGAAGAAACTGTCATTCACTTCTTTTTGTATCCTCAGTGCTTGACGTAGTGCCTGGCACACAGTAGGTACTTAAGAAATGTTTTTTTGACTGCCTTATCACTTTACTGTCTAACCCCAAAGCTAGTAATGATGAAAAACTGCCTTTTCTCAATTATCATTGCTTTTTATCTCCTTCACCATTTGATGCTGTGACTACCCTCTCTTGCTAAGCACTCTTTCCTCTCTGGGTTTTTCTTCTTTAAAACTAAAACACACACACACACACACACACACACACACACACCCCAACACTGCTCTATTCTGATTCTCTTTCTACTATTCTGATGATTCTTTTGCTGGATCTTTAATCAGATCAGAACTCCTAAATATGGGGGTTCTACAGTGTTCACCACAATTTCTTCTTGTCATTCTATACTGTCTAACCTGATAACCTATACAGATGACTTCTAAAACTGTATATCTAGTCACAGAGTCTCTCCTAGACTATAGCCCCATATCACTGTGTCTTAGACATTTCTAACCAGGTGTCCCACACGCATCTAAAACTCAATTATTCAAAATAGAACTAAATGTCTTTTCACCAAAATGCATCTCCTATTTCTGTTGAGCATACCGCCATCCTTTCAGTGAGATAGGTTCTTAACCTCAGCATTATCCTTGATTCCTTACTCTCCTCACTCAATATATTCAATCAGTTATCAAGCCTTGTTGATTCTACCTCCACATTTTCTCTCCCATTGATCACTTCATCTATATTCCTTTAGTTCAAGCCCTCATCATTATAGTTCATCAAGATTATTATAATAGGCCCCTAATTGGTCTCTCTGTCTCAAGTTTACAGATTAAAACCAAAAGTTCTTAAATTGGTGTCCAAGGCCTATAATCTAGCTCTTATTTGCCTTTCCCACATTCCTTTACCCTCTCTTGCTGCTGTTTCACCTACAAGAAAACTTCATTTTTCAATATGTTACTACCATTTTCCAAACACACCATATACTTTCATATTTTGCCACTTTTCTCTTTTTAAAAAAATCTGAACCACTATTTCTCTATGAGAAGATTCATCTCAGTTCCTCCATGAATCTCAGTCTAATTACTCTTACCTACAATAATCTTCCACTCTTGCTGCCCCTTAGTAACTAGTACTTAGTATGGGCTTATTACATTCTTGTTTATTATCTATATTATTTATTTGGCACAAACATATTATTCCCTGTGACAGATCTTCTAGTTGTGCTTAATTTTTTGTGTGTGTTATATGCCCACCTGGATATAAAGTTACCTGAGGGCAAACATAATGTGTTCTATCCCTTTGTTTTGTATCTTAGCACTTAGCACAGTACAATATATATGATAGGTATACAATGAATATTGTATAGTCAATTTTAAGGTAATGAATATAAAGAGAAATATATGTAGGAAAAGAAACTCAAAGGGAGACAGCTGAAAAAGACTACAAGTCATATTTCATATCCCATAAAAGGAAGTTTGTCCTCATTAGGGGACATCAGTAGTTTTTAATGTCCTCATTTCAAATTTATTATGTATTTAAAATGAGGGGATCCATTGCATCATGGAAATATAAACCACAGATTTAATCTAGAAATGACCTTAGAGGCCATTTAAGTCAACTACTATCATTCTAAAGACGAAACAGCTTATAGGACTTACTTGATCACATAGAGATTAAATAGTATAGCTAGGATTCAACCTTTGTTCTGGTACTTGTGTGACTCTTCTTTCTACCTCCCAAATGTAGCTTTAAAATAACATAGATGTTGCTATTCAGTAAGCATTATTTATTTTCCCTTGATAAAACACTAATATATCAAAGTGCAAGGGAAGTTTCTGCTAACCTGTCACTTCCTTTTAGGATGACCTACTATATCCCAATGAACTTGGTAAATTTGGAGGCTATAAGACCTAACGTTAAGGGAAAAAAGAAGCACAATTTAGTCATAAACTCTTTAAATAGTAATATCATTTTATAGTGTATGCCATGGTGGGGGATGAGGGTAGGAGAGGGGGCAGTGCAGAGTGGGCACATCATACACCTGAAGAAACTACAGGACGGTTTTATCTAGGAAGCACTTTAGTTAATATTAATACTTTAAGCCCTTTCCCCCAACTCAATTTGTGTGAATCATTAAAGGAAAGTCAGAAAGGTAGATTTACTATGTGATAATTGTCAGCTGGACTATAGAATTCTATTAAAATATTGAAAAAGGAGAGACTGGGAATCGAAAAGTGAAAGGAATATAGCATGCTTTGTTACCTGAAGCATTGTCTTCTTTCCATTTTTCTTCATCATAAAACTCATAAAATAGCCAAATCCACAAGGAAAATTGCTAAATATTTAACTCAAAAATGTGTGTGTATAAAAACAGAGACAGAAACAGAGACAGATAGATGAACAGTGTTAATCTTTGTGTTGTATTCATAGATGTTTGATAACATACACACACACACATATATCTGTATATACAAATACATAATACTATATATGTATGTAGAGTTATATTGTTGTTTAGCTGTTTATACACATATATATATATGTGCATTGATACATTTATATACACATATGCAAAATACATGTATGTATATGCATGGGAATCTTTCTGATTTCCTCGGGTGCTAGCAGCAGTTCAATACAATATTTAGTATTTACTTTCTATATAATTTTTGTATCCTGGCAGTCTCCATCATGTCTCTAAACCTAGCATTCTACCCTTGAAACCTCGGAGAGTTTCCCTTTGGGTGAGATCTAGACAATCTCTTTCCCTCCCTCCCCATCATGGGAAATCTCCTTTACTCTTTGTCATCTGATATGTATATATGTATACACACACACACACACACACACACACACACACACACACATATATATATATATATATACACATATATACACATATATCTATAGATACGATATCTGTTTTGTTACTGATTTAGATAAATGTATTTGATTTGATAATTATCATACGCATGTTCATTGTGGAACTGGTAATTGGGGAAAAGAGTCAAACCTTTCTCCCTCCAATAATGACATAGTGATTAGAAGTGAGATTGAATCTGATCATTTCCCCTAGACTAACAATATTTAAGAGAACAGTTAGATAAAATTCTAGTACAGTAACTTCTTTCTCTGCAGCAAGCAGAATTGCCTTCACCTGCAACTTTCTGCTTCCTCTCCTGGAAGGATTTAGAGTTTCCCTTGGAGAAAGGTGGGAGAAGAAGAAACCTAGAGATATCTATTCTGTCACCCTTTGAGCCACACAATGATATCCCCATTAAATATGTGGGGGACAGGACTTGCAATATAGGAGGCCTCTTATTACACAAGTATACATATGTATGTACATATGGGCCCACATATGTACATATATACATTATATATGTACATATACATACTCATACACATTGGCATATATTTATTACATATATTACATATGTGCACATATGTATATCCTTGTACATACATTTGAACACAATTATATGTATCTACAATATACTTGTGTTGCATATATTTATATATAAAGTAAATATGCATATATGTTCATATCCATATATGCATATTATGTATATGTGTATTTCTATGCATATATGCCTTTATTATTTATTATTCATGCATGTGTACATGTATGTGAAATAGTACTAGCAGTTGGGGGATTAGGAAATGTCCCTGGTAAAGATCAGCCTATCTCGGTGGATAGCTAGCCCCCCTCTCCTTGACCTAGAATACAACTTTATCAGGGGAAGTAGAAAGAGAAAATCAAATACCATGTTGTATTACCAGATAATTCCATTTCCTTTATCTTTCTCTAAAGGTCACTAATTTTCTTCCATTAAGAGTTTGGTGTTGTTCCTCATGTATTTGCTTGTGCTAATGGTTTTGGGCAAATAATTTCTAAATATCAGCTGGCAGAGGCTTTAGAAAGGCTATCTTTTCTACCAGGGTGGTAGTGGTAAGGACAGGGGAAGAGACTAAAGCTCTAGTTATTCTCCTGGGAGAGACACAGGTTCACCACACTAGCTGATTTGGTATTGTTGTTGTCCATTCTTGAGGGGGATCAAAATGATACCACTATATTGGGGTCAAGGTACAGTGTGGTTGTGGCTGATCAGACCAATATGAGCTTGGAAGGCTCTATCATAGGTGAGCCAGTATGTCCATATGAACATTTGGAGTGGAGATGTCTCTAAATTTGTGTATCTCATATTTCTTTTGAGCTACTTCAATTCTGCTTTGCTCAGAGTATAGTCCTGTGCCAGTGTCTCCCATGTCTCACAATCAATTCCAAAGCTCTTCAGAGAGACCTTGAGAGTGTCCTTATATCACTTCTGACCTCCACAGAAGCATTTGTCTTGTGTGAGTTCTCTGTAAAATAGGATTTTTTTAGGCAAATGTACTTTTGTCATTTGAACAACATGGCCAGCTGGATGGAGTTGGCTCTCTGTGGTAAAGTTTTAATGTTTAGCAATTCAGCTGGAGAAGGACCTCAGCATCCAGTACTTTATCTTTACAGGTGACTTTCAGAATATTGCTAAAACAATTCAAATGAAAGTGATTCAGTTTCTTGGCATGGAACTGGTATATTGTCTAGGTTTCAGAGGCATACAACAATGAGGTGAGCACAGTGGCTCTGTAGACCTTCAGTGTGATAGGCAAACTCTCCAAAATAATCATATAACTAATTAATAGGGTTATTTTACTAAGTATTTTTCTATCCCTTACCAAACTGTTAATTCTCTTTTTTATGATTTTCTTACATAACTTGCATTTCTTTCACAATTTATCTTCTACCATTCATTTGATTTTTAAAGTATTTTATATCTCTTTAACTCTTCTAGAAGTTCTTGTTGGTCTTGTGTCCAATCTTCATTTTATTCTCCTTTAAGCTTTTGTTTTCAGATGTTTACGAGTCATTGTGTTTTTTTCTGCGTTTGTGACTTGAGTTTCCCTTTCCCAATAGCAGCTTTTTATGTCCAGGTTCTTTTTCATTTGTTCATGTTTCCAGCCTAATTTTTTTACTTTGGATTTCATGTTGTCGTTAGGCTCTGATTATCTCTTTGGGTGGGGAGAGGGAGAGGGAATTCCTGACCTAAGCTTCTGACTTTTATGTCCTGTTGCTTTCGTGGCTCACTCTTGGGGCCTTTAAGTTTTTGGTGCTTCTACAGTGGTACAATCCAATCCTGTTCACTGCCCTCCTGGTATGTAAATTCCTGACTTGGTTTGGGTGTGTTTGTTGGTTGTGGTTTTTTCATAGATTGCTACTGGATTCAGTCACAATTGGTACTTTAGGAGGATCTGATTCAGAGCAACTGAACTGCTGGCTCCCCTTTGGTTTTGATCCCCTGCCCTACTTTATCTACTGTAGGCTTATGTGTAGGGCTAAGTGTTAAAACTGAGTACCCATTCTATTCTTGGGTTCAAAGCCATACAACTATCATTCTGGGACTTCTTCCCTGCTTCTTACACAGGTCAAGTCCTACTTTGTGACCATTCTCTCTGCCCTGGAAGTGGGTAATGTATGACAGAGCTGCCAAATGACACCTGTTTCTATTCCCATGCTAGTAGAATGGTCCTCTGGGATCTCTTTCTGCCCAAGTTTTCAAGCCCTTGCCATACTTGTATGGCAATAGTAGTAGTAGTAACTGGGCTACTCTCTACCACTGCTGGCACTGTGAAATCCACTGCAACTTCTGCCTATTATGGCCCTGCTGCTATTGCACTGCACTCCTGAGCAGCACCTGTTTCATTATTTGCAGACCTCTCTGTCTTCCTATGCATCTTTGGGATGGAAAAAAAAATTACTCACTGTGATTTTTTTAAGTTTTCTTACCCAACCAGAACTAAGGCTGGCACTCTATCAATAGGAGGAGAAGATGTGAAGGCAAAACTGTTAGCTCTTACTCTGACATCTTCACTCTGTACTGAAAGAATTAATTAATGAAAATATCATGCTTCATATGGGTAATACATTTTACTTTGCACTTTTTAATTAAAACCAATTGATCAAAAAAGCATTTATATAGCCTATTATTTACAAGGCCTGGTGCTAAGTAATAGGGATACAAAATAAATGAAATAACTAGACTCCTGAAATATATTATATTGGGAAAAATACAAGGATATACAAAATACAAACAAAATAAATCAAGGCACTAGCGTCTAGTGAGAAGAGAATCAGGAAATGCTTCATGGAGTCAGTGGTAGTCAGTTTGAGCTTTAAAAATTAATGGTCCCAAGAGGAAGAGGTGAGGAGGGAGTATATTTCAGGCATATGGAAAAGCCTGTGGAAAAGCATGGAAATGAGACATAAAATGTCACATATAAGTACCAACTAGTGGGTCAATTTGGCTAAACTTAGGGCATGTGAAAGATAATAATTTTCAGTTTTCAATTATATTTACTAATGTAGGTGAAGCAATAAAAACTAGAACCTAGAAATCATTTAGTCTAACTTTATTTAAAAGAGAAGAAAACTGAGGGCAGAGAGATTAAGTAACAAATTCAGCCTTAACCCATTCTATGAACTTCTTCCTTTATTTTCCAGTTTCATTACTTCTCTCTTTCCTCCTTCCTTCTCATCTTAGCCTAGGGTCCAATATCATCATGGAAGATAATTTTTTAGCCACAAATCAAAACTGATTGCCATGCATCCCAAATCACTGAGAAAGCTCTTATTAAATGGAATTTCTTGCTCTATAGGTACAACATTTACTCAGTGTAAGCACTTTAGCATCTACCAGGTTCTCACTAGAATATCACAAGTTGGTCAAGGGAAGAAAGATGAGAAAATCTTAAATTTAACTAAATATTCTAAAAGAAGTAGATTTCTCATTCAAACTCTACCCCAAAACAATAAATTTGCTTTGTGATATGAAGTACTATGGCTGTTTTGCAATTTAAATAGGTATTTAAGCTATCTTAAATCAGTCAAACCTATGACAGAGATCAACAAGCAAAAATCCCAGCAATGATCTTGACATTCCTCTCCATTGTATCCTCTGGCATTGAAATATTTAGGCCAACCTCATCAGGAACATAATTTATACTTTGTACTGAACAATATCATTTTGCACTTTCTAGAGCATTCAACATGGAGTAAAGGGGTAAAAGATGTTAAATGTCCCATCTGGACAAATCATAGGCCTGTATACAAAGTCTCCTCTTAAGCAGCTTTCATTCTCCACAATTTTCTGCTATATTTATAGATGACCCCCATAACTGAAGACATCTCAATAAAAGCATCAGACATAATATTCTAAGCACATTAGTATTTTGAATGTTTAATATACACATTAATAATAAGCCTTGTACTAGGTACATATTAGCCCTTCAGCACAGTGCAGCTGGCAAATGATGAGATGCTGTGAAACAGCTATTTAAATGTGAAATCCTCTTCAAGCTGACATTGGTAATAATGGACTCTCAAAGAAATTTCCTCTTCAGAAAATTAACAATTTTCTGGGGAGAAATTTCTTGCAAGAACCCTTTAAGATTCTGTTTATTATTCTTCTTTTTTTAAAAAAAAACTCCCTATTTACTTCAAAATTCAATGCCTTGAGGACATATCCTGACAGGTTTGTGTACCAGGAACCTTTGCTGAAATCACTGGATTCAGTGTTTTCTGGGTCTTTGAAATAGGGCCCTTAAAACAAACAAACAAAAAAGTCCTTTGCTTTCTTCCCTCAAAATCTTAGCAGAAATCAACCAACATCACCAGACCACTAGCACCAACATTACTTTTCATTTTGACACTCTCTATCAAAGTCTTGGAAGCAGGTCATTGCTAAGAGAGATCAAACTCAAGTGTGCATTTACAAAAAGCAAAAAAGAAAACTGGAGACAAAGACATTTTTAAACTACTCCAAATTCAGTTTTCTAATTACTTCTCTGTGAAAAAGGACATATGAACATAGAGAAATTACATGTTGAAAAATTCTCCTGTTTTCATCATTACATTTTGTAAGGTAAGATTATATTCATACATTTTTTTACATTTTTTTTATTTAATGTATTTAGTTTTCAGCATTGATTTTCACAAGAGTTTGAATTACAAATTTTCTCCCCATTTCTACCCTCCCCCCACTCCAAGATGGCATATATTCTGGTTGCCCGTTCTCCAGTCAGCCCTTCCTTCTGTCACCCCACTCCCCTCCCATCCTCTTTTCCCTTTCTTTCTTGTAGGGCAAGATAAATTTCTATGCCCCATTGCCTGTGTATCTTATTTTCTAGTTGCATGCAAAAGCTTTTTTTTTGGTTTGTTTTTGAACATCTGTTTTTAAAACTTTGAGTTCCAAATTCTCTCCCCTCTTCCCTCCCCACCCACCCTCCCTAAGAAGTCAAGCAATTCAACATAGGCCACATGCGTATCATTATTTATAACCCTTCCACAATACTCATGTTGTGAAAGACTCCTATATTTTGCTCCTTCCTAACCTATACCCCTTTATTGAATTTTCTCCCTTGACCCTGTCCCCTTTCAAAAGTGTTTGTTTTTGATTACTTCCACCCCCATCTGCCCTCCCTTCTATCATGCCCCCTTTTTATCTTCTTCTTCCTTTTTTCCTGTGGGGTAAGTTACCCAATTGAGTATGTATGATATTCCCTCCTCAGGTCAAATCTGATGAGAGCAAGATTCACTCATTCCCCCTCACCTGACTTCTCTTCCCTTCCTACAGAACTGCTTTTTTCTTGCCACTTCTTTGCGAGATAATTTACCCCATTCTATCTCTCCCTATCTCCTTCTCTCAATATATTCCTCTCTCATCCCTTAATTTTATTTTATTTCTTTTAGATATCTTCCCTTCATCTTCAACTCACCCTGTGCCCTCTCTCTCTCTCTCTCTCTCTCTCTCTCTCTCTCTCTCTCTCTCTCTCTCTCTCAATATATATATATATATATATATATATATATATATATATATATATATATATATATACACATATATATATATATGTACACATACATATATACATACATACACACTCACATATACATATATATACATAAACATATATATATATGAATATTCCCTTCAGCTACCCTAATACTGAGGTCTCATGAATCATACACATATATTCATACATTTTCACACTCTTTTATTGCCAACTAATCAATTAAAAGTATTTATTAAGTGTGTATTAAACTTCAGGCCCCACATTATGGATTCAAAGACAAAAGTGAAACATTATCTGCTTTCAAGGTATTTAAGGGAGGAAACAAGATGAATGTGTATGTGTTGTATATGTATATTATATGTGTATGTGTATATAAATGTATATGTATGCATATACATATATATGTTTATAGAAAATAAATACAAGATAATGGTGGTGGGGGTAGGGAGGAGATAGTGGCACCTGGAGAATCAAGAAAGACCTCAAATTGAAGTTGGCTCCTAAGCCCAGCTTTGAAGGCAACTAGAAGTATAATGAAAAAGAATTGAAGAGGGCATACATTCCAGATGTGGAGGACAGCCAGCCCAAACCACAAAGATGGAACAAGGAATGTCATGGGTGAAGAACATGGAAAGGCCAATTTGACTAGACCAGAGGGTACGTGTAGGGAGTAATAGATAATGGATATGTAGAATAGTAGGTTAGAGTCAGGTTGCAAAGGGCTTTAAATACCACAATGAAGAGATTGTATCTGATCCTATATCTAATAGGGGGTCATTAAAGTTTTTTGGGGAGGAGAATGACACATTCAGAACTATGCTTCAGGATAATCACTTTGGCAGTTTTGTGGAGGATAACTTGGAGAGATTCAAGGATAGGAGACCAATGAATTGACTATTACAATAATTCAAGTGAGAAGGAATAAGGTCCTGGTCTAAGATGGTGGCCATGTGAATAGAGAGAAGGGGATATATATGAGAGATGCTATGGTCATAAAATGAAAAAGATTTTATAATTCTTATGTGAGATGAAGACAAGCAAGGAGTTGAGAAAGGCTACTATTGTCCAAATAAGAGACTTGGATGATGGTGCTGCTGTTGACAGATTTAGGGGAACTGGAAAGTAGGAAAGGTTTAAGAAGTGTGAAAATAATGAGTAATGTTTTAAGCATAATGAGTTTGGGATAACAAGATATCCAGATTGAAATCTCCAATAGATAACTAGTGATGTGGGCTTAGAGCTCATAAGCGTGACTAGTGTTAAATAAAAGTCCTTAGAAATCATCAGCAAAAAGATGATAATTAAGCCCAAGTGAGTTTATGAGGTCACCAGGAAAGAAACTGTAGAGTTAACGATGAGAGTTTTAGACAAAGCCTCAAGATTCACCCAGAAATAGGAGCAAGTAGGCAGATCAAGACGGAGAAAAAGAGATTGTCATCAGATATGTTGTTGTTTGTCCTTCATTTTGGAAGAGAAACAATGACATCACAGGGTGATGTCTTGACTTCAGGCATGAACTGGATTTGAGTGAGGCCAAGTTGTACAAAGTCATCAGCCTCACATCCTCTTCCAGAATCACTGAAGTCTGGGGGCAAGATATCTGATGACTAAGTCTTTAGATATGCAGGAAGAAAACCAAAAGAGAGAAGTATCATGAAAATGCAAAGAGACAACATTTAGAAAGAGCAGATGGTCAGCAGTGGTCAAGAAATATGTAGACTGATAAAAATCATCAGATAAAGAAATTAAGAAATCACAGGTAACTTTGGAAGGAGTAGTTAAAGAATTTGGTTGGAAATCTAGGCTGAGTCACTTTAGTTTTCTTATACTTTTAGCATATAATATAGACCAAAGAGTAAAATCTATTTTAAAGTGGGCATAATCTTATCGTTAAAAGTAGAAAATAAAAACCTGAAAATGAATGAAAAAGAGGGAGTGGAGACAAAGGCAGGCAAACTGTCTAGGAGTTTGGATATGAAAGGATAGAGAAATATAAGGTAATAGCCTGAGACAAAAGATACAAGTTGAGATTTTTTTAAAAAAATTATTACGTGTGTTTTTTATTTATTCACTTTTTGTGAGTGGGAAAGACCTAGGTGTATTTGTAGGAAGTATAGGAGAATCACCAGATGGAATAGAGGTTGAAGATTTAAAGGGAGAGATGTGATGAATATGATGACAATAAGTTACTGGTAGGTAAGCTAATGTCTAGAACAGTAGATATTAAATAAATCCTTATTATATTGATGAACTATGTGAGGTGGTATGACCTCCAATGTAGAGAATACAAAGAGGGAAAACCTGAAGTTTGAGGACTGAGCTTTAAAGAATGCTCACATTCCAGGGCTAAGAGAAGGATTTCTTTTTATCGTATAAAAGAAGCCAGTAGTATAAGATGAAAAGTTAAAAAAAAAGCAAACAAATTCTTTTAAATCACTAAGTTGATTTGCATGATGTCAAGAAATTGTTCTGATTTCTTCTATTATTTTAACTTAATAGCAGTGTGATATAGTAAGAAAAAATTCTGGAGTCAGAAGATCTAGGCTTTGATCTCATTTTTTTTTATTATTTTGATAGCATACAGATCACCTAAGTTAATTCCCATAGTTTGAAATGCATGCTTGGGGAAGAAAGGTAGGTATCATGAGAGACAAGAAAATTGATTCAAACATGAGATTATTATAAATACATGGGCCAGGCGGATCAGAATTTTTTCCTATTTTTAAATTCTCAGGATTGAATGAGAGGGTTAAAAAAATTAATTATTATTCTAAATAATTCTAGTAATTTCCATACTGAAAAGACTTGAAAATATCTATTAGTACAATATAGGTCCTCATTCTTGAAGAGAAAGGCAAGCAAGTTTCATAATTTGCTATATAGTTATCATCTATCACTGTGCCTAAGAATTCTCATACTTCAAGGAAATTAATATAAAGTAGGCTGGGGAGGGGGGTGATACAGTGAACAGCCTGTTCTTTGTGCAGTTAATGTATCTCTTATCTCCCAGAGAGTTCATCCCTGTCCCTTTGACTCTAAAATCCTGGCAAATTCCAGGGGCATAAGGGAGGCAGGCCTTGGTGAAGAGGAAGAGGCAATTGAGTGAAAGGATCCTGGGAGACAAGGAAGACAACAGAGTGGGAGCTCCAACTCTTTCAGATTTTTGAGCTCTTTGTCAAAGCCACAGACACTTTTCCCTTGTTATAAAACCTTAATCATCTATTGTCAACTTGATTTATATAGCATTATAATAACATTATATCTTTTATATTTGCTCTCTACTTTCTACTCACCACCCTAGTTGAGGTCCTTATTACCTGTTACCTAAATTGTGACTTTTTTGCTAGTCTCTCTCCCTCACTCCAATTCATCCTCCACATAGCTGTTAATTAGTAAGCCATCTGTGAGCACTATGCTAGACCCAAAAGACAAAAATGACATAGGCCCTGACCTCAAGGAGCTGACATTTTATCAGAGATTTCAGCCTGAACCTATTTAAGTATAAATACAGTATGAGTCAGATAAATAACAGAGTAATTGGGAGACAGGGAGAGGAAGCACAACAGATGGGATCATGAAAGGCTCATGGAGATGAGCTTTCCTAAGCAGAGCCTTGAAGAAAACCAGGGAAGGGGTACACAAGACAAATGAGTCCATTCTAGACATATCATACACAAAGTCACAGAGATGGGAGATGGAATGGTGCATAAAAAGAACTTCAAAAATGACAGTTTGGCTGGATCACACAGAGAAATTAGTACAAACTGAAGAAATGTATATATGTTGTAAATGACTTTAAACACTGAATAGAGATTTTTATATTTGATCCTAAAGGCAATAAGAGCCCCTAAGGTTTGTTGAAAAGGGGAATGACATGGTCAGACCTGCTTGAAGACAATTTCTTTGGAGCTGTGTGTATGATGGATTATTGAGAAGAAAAATGAAGCAGTAAGACAAGTTGGGAAGAGATTATAACAATTCAGCAAGATGTAATGAAGGCTTGACAGAGAACAGAGACCACATAAGTGGAGAGAAAGGGACATAAGCAAGAGATTCTGCAGAAGTAGAATAAAGACTAGGCAAATGATTAGATATGTTTGGTGAGGCAGACTGAGGAGTAAAGTATGACTCGGGTTATAAACCTGTGTGACTAGAAAGATGATAACACTTTGGAAAGAAATAGGAAAGTTCATAAGAGGGAAGGGGGGAGAAATATAATTTATTCTGCTTTGCACATTTTAGGGATGCCTAGAGTATATCTGTGGCAGCTTGATGACTTAGTGGATTGAGCACTGGGCCTGGAGTCAGGAAGATCTGAGTTCAAATTTGGCCTCAGACACTTACTAGTTGTGTGAACCTTGGTAGGTTATTTAATCTCTGTTTGCTTTAATCGTCTGGAGAACGGAAATAGCAAACCACTCCAATATCCTTGCCAAGAAAATCCCACGGACAATAGTGGGGTCCAAAAGAGTTAGATGCGACTGAACAACAATACTATATCTAGTTTGAAATTTTCAACAGGCTTTTAGACCATTCATTTAGATGATTGTTTTAATCAGATGAATGTCAAGCTGAATTAAGTCTAAGTGAAGGGAGGGTCAGGGTGACAGAAGAAAGAGAGAGCAAAAAAGAGAAAAAGTAGAAAACATATATCCTAGTATGGCTCAGTTTTTTACTCTCCCATGATCATTCTCACCTTGAATCTTCCCATCTTATTCAGCTCCAATTTTTAATATAAATACTTAAAGATAGGTCTTTTTTATAATACTTATGGAAAATATTCTCTAGACATTCAACATTATTATCTGATAAAAATTAATTTTACAGAATACAGGAAAAGTTCAGCATAGAAGCTAATGAATCAAATATTGAATTAAGCACAATCTCCCATTTTTATATTCTAGCTCTATACTAATGTTTCCGTAGGTTCAAAATTAAACAGATGCTCTGGTTCAAATATATATCTTAGCAGGTAGATGATAAAAATTGTATTAAGCATGATATTAATGTTATTGCTATTTCAATCCCAATGTATGTAGCTACTGTTTCTGATGAATAGTAAATGTTTATAAAACTGATGTAAATTAAATATTCTATATTATAATTTAAAGCAAGTTTCTAGAGCTCAGGGGCACATTAAATCCTTCTCAATTAGGATTATCAAAATCTGAATTAAAGATAAAGCAATAACTACTCTGATCTTCCATCCCCCATGGCCATAATGTGGCACATCTGTAAGAGTGCCCAGTGCCAGTCATATACTTGTCAGGCCAGTCAAATACCATCTGTTTAGCAATCCTATCTCTGTTAGATAGCATCCATCATAGTATCATGCATGAGTCAACACGATTTGATGATGAACTCATTTTTAAGAGATAGCCTTGTAAAAATTTGACTGAGTAGATCAAAATTTATAACTCACACTACTCTCAAAATTATTGGTTCTCTAGTATAAGGAATGTTGGACCTTGTCTACAGCATCTGCATGGATACTCACCAATAATTTAGTTGCTTGGAACTACAACAAATTGAAGTATTTTTTTTCCTTTTGACACATCACAAGAAACAACCTCTTCCCCTAAGAATACCTTCCATTTAAAATCCTAATTTAGTTGGCAATTGGCAGTACATTTGAATTTCATTTTTGTAGTTCAGAATTTGTCCATAATAAGGAAAGATGGAGGGTTCATCTTCAATAATTCATGACCAAAATTTTCCATTATATTAGAACTAAATTTTGGGGTCCTCTAGTCATATCTTTCTTTACATTGCCATGGTAATTGGGGGGAGGGAGGGAACGTTGCACATTCATGTGTAAACATTCTGCATTGTCACTTTGAATTAGTTCATAGAAATTTAGAATATTCCTCAGTCATTATAGCAAAATTATACTCTATGGTACTCATTTACCATTTAAACACAGACAAAATTCTGAAAAGATAATGTTTCCAGATATTTTCCATTACATATAGCTGTGTTTATGAATTCAGTATGTTTGTATATATAGGACTTTTCAGTCATTGTCTATTTGAGTCCTTCTGTTTGATATCTGGTTCTGATGAATTCTTCCTTAATCCACCACTGAGGACATAAAACTTATAATGGTACTAGTAAATCCAAAAGAATGAGCAAACTTTCTCATATAATTTCAAACTATTTTTCAAAACCATGTACCAATATGCAGCTCCACCAAAAGTGAAGTTATGTACTAAATTCCCAGATTTCTTCCAACACTGACTTTTCCTTTTTTAAAAAATTTACTTGCCAATTAAAAACTTCTGAAATGACACCTGAAGAGCTGCTTTATTTTGTTTTCTTCATTATTAAAGTTTTAATGTTTATAAATGGTTGACAGTTTGAATGACTTGTTTTGAAAATTAACAAATATCCTTGAAAAATGTGTATACACTCATATAAACTGTAAGGTAAACTGTCTTTTTAAGACTTTTTCATAAGAGGTTAATGATGAAATGCAGAAAAGGGGGTGTATGAAAAAGAAAAGATTTATGTTATTTGCCAAAGAGTGTAGTATGTTGTTGACTTCAAGGATGGACATTTTGATACCTCGTACAAATTTTAAAAAATACATGTTAATAAAAACTGGTGAAATGTATATGAAGAACTAGTTTTTAGATGACATCTGTATATGCAAATGTACATATATATTTGGTATTTATACACATGTGCATATGTATTATATGCATATTGTGTAAATGCATTTATGAAGGCATATATCTGGGTCATATATGTATATGCATATGTGTATGGCATGTATGCATATACACTGTGTGAATATATGCCTGTATGTAGATATAAATATCTACATCATGTAGAGATCATGTGTGTATGCTTGTAGAGATTATAATGTATACATGAGTGTTCTGTGCACAATGTGTGAAGACATGTATATATGCACACAAATATGTATACTTTTCCCTTCAAATATCCTTCTGTATCCTTCCTAGATCAATTCAGGATTACTATAAGAGTCTCTTGACACCTTATGGATGTGTCTCTCTCCTAAAAGCCGTGCTATGTTCTCAGACTCAGTATCTTTAAATACCCCTCTTCTTACATCATCTAACTATCCAAAAACATTTAAAAGTTCTCCTTTTTCTATTATGTCTACTTTTTGTTCATCTATCATGACTTTCAGTCTCCATTATTCGTATCTATCCAGTCTTTGATCACAGATTCATAAATTTCATCCCAATGTAGCCCATAGGATTAAAATCCAGTTCCTCAGGCTCCAAATCTAGTGGTCTTTCCATTATACCACACTGCTTTTTAAATCAAATCTTACTCAGTTCTACAATCTTCCATTCATTTCAATTCAATAAGTATTCATTGTCATAATGATTGTGAGTGACATATACAGTGCCATCATTGACTTTTCATTACCTCTTGAAATATACAGTTCTGATCTTGGAGTTTACATTATATATTCTTGAGTAGAAACACTCTTTTTTGATTAAACTCTTCTCATTACTTCATGAATGAATGCGTACATATGTGTATGCATATTCATACATATGCTTCCATGTATGCACATATTTATGTGTGTCTGTATATTTGTCTATTATGTACTTATGTGTATAAATGTATACAGTTATACCCACATGATGGTGATTACTGGATAAATGTAAATGAGAGAAGGGATGAGGTAAAAATATTTCTGTCGAACTTCAGCGACTAAAGCAAAAAAATGTCACAGTCAAAGATAAGGACATTCAGGGGGTAACTCATTTGTTAGTAACATGATGATTTCTATTTTTAATCTGTGGAATGTTCTATCATGATGTAATAAATGTGATTGTACACTTAATTTTTAAATTATTAATCGAATAATTATAATGTATTATAAATCATTATATGGGTTGCCATTGCTCTTTGCTATTTACTTTAAAAAATATGACTATCCCAAACTCTCCCCAAATAAATTTATTTCCTTGTGATATGATTTATACTACAGGAAACTCAGCAATGTTAAAAATGATAACTTTTGAAAAATACCACTTCATGTTGGACACCATTCCCAAAGAAAATCACAAGATGATACTGTTACTTGATTTGAAATGAACTCCTAGGGAGAGTCCTTTTAGATGAAAATAGCAGCACCAATACCACACAATTTCACTCATGGTTTAAAAGTATATATGTTACTTTGATAATATTCTAAGTAAGAAATAAGGTAATATTCATTTGCATCATTCAGTTGGAAATTCAAAATTTTAACCATGAGATTTCAGGAAATTATAACAAAAAGTAAATCAGAATTTTGCTTCTCAGTAATTTACATATGGAGAGAATAATTATTTAATAGAGAAAATCATGATAAAGATTTACTCTTAAATGGATTAATCTTGATATAAAACTTGGTAGGAAATAGTTTAATTGATGGAAATTATTGTTGTTGCTTTTAATAGGGATGATCATAACCCCCTTAAAGCCCAGTCAATCATCCATGCTGTAAGGGGAAGGGAAGAGCAAGCTAGAAGACTATCAGCGAGTTTGATATACAATTGTAATTTTATGTGTCCTGAGACTACTATGATAGCTGTAACATCCTGTCAGGAAACTTGAAGCACTAACAAATTGGGCTCTGAAAATAAGACTCATTGAGGAAGTGTGATACAGTTGCTCCTAAGAGCCAAATACATATACAATGCGGTCTAAGTTTGTGGGCTGGGCCTTCTTCATTTCATTGTGATTATCAGTTTGACACAGAAGACAGATGATTAAGTGGTGATTCTTCATATTCTGGCATGACAATAAGGCAAAATACTATTGTTTTGAATCAGATATACCAATATCCCCACCTAATAGAAGTCCCTCAGGGCATATGATTCTAATAGCAACAGCAAAGATAATATGAATGTACATAAAATAGGCTAGCAGTATGAATTTTTTATATGATAAGATCATAATATAACACAACTGCAATCATTTTATAAGTTATAAATAAAGGCATCATACTGCATTTTATATCTTGATTGTATATATGCTCCAAAAATCTAACCTGGACCTTCTCTCTATCCATTTTCTTGAGGTAGTATTCTTATCTATCTCCTGTGGGTTTGGATATTCAGTAGAGGGTTTATATTCAATATGTCCAAAACATGATTCATTGTCTTTCCCACAAAAACTACCCTTCTGTCAAACCTCCTAATTTCAACCAAGGACATCATCATCTTTTATACACTTATTAAAGAATCTAAGTTCATTGATAAGTTCTGTCTGTCTGCATGTATTTCTTTAGACAAACCCAATTTTTCCCCTCCTCACTGGAATTGTTTCTATTTATGTCTTCACACTTTCATTTTTTTTAGCTTTTGCCATTCTTCCTGGGCTATCCTCCATTGTATCATGAGTCTATGGCTTCCTACGAATCTTTATTCCAAAAGCTTTGAATTACTTTTTTTCCAGAAATATGTCATTCTGTGCCCTTACAAACTCTTTATCAGAAAAGTGGAGAGGCAATATCCCCAATCCAACTCAACAGCTAGTTAGTTCCTGCACCTCTTGAAGGTTGAAATTATCAGTAAGACAACCCTAGAAGTTATATTATTATTTTAACTTGCATTTCTCTTATTATTAGTAATTTGGAGCAATCTTTCACATGACTACTAAAAGATAACAGTTCTTTCGAGAGCTTCTCTTTCAGGTATTTTGATTGCTTTTCCACTGGGCTTGGATCTCGGTTTTGTATATTTCTTTAATTTCCATATGTAGCTCTTCATTGCCTTTAGTATCAAATATAAACACTTCTGTTTGTGATTTAAAGCCACAATCGAGTTCCAATCTAGCTTCCAGGTTAATTATGCTTTACTCTTCTTTGGACATATTACAATCCAGCTAAACTGAACATCTTGATGCTCTTCAAATACAACATACACCATTATTTTTTTGTCTTGTGCCCTTTGCACAAGGTAACCCCCCAATTCCTGGAATGCATTCCTTACTCTTCCCTTTGAGAGTGCTATAGGTTTCTTTCAAGCTCAGATTAAATCCTACTTGCTGTCTTTCTACTCTAGGTCAACAACTTTCTCTCTCCCTTCTCCCTCCCTCCTCTCACTTTTCTGCCCTCTCTACCCCCTCTCCCTCTCTCTCTCTCTCTCCTCTCTTTTTAATTTTCATTGTTAGCCTAAAGCGCCTGGCATTTTGTAGGAAACAAATAATTTTTGATTAAACCCTTAAAATGACACAATAACCCTGTACATAACCTCATAAAAACCAAATCTTGTCTTCTTTAAAAATGATACCTCTCAAGCACAAGAACATTGCTGGGTACACAGTAGTTATTTAATAAATGTTTTCTGAATTGAATAGGATTAGTATAGATAATACAATGACACAGCTTATCCAAAATTAATCCAGTTTAAATGTAATACAGCCTGTCATTTTTGCTAATATTTTCTAATTCTGGTTATAAATAAGTCAACATTCAGGCCAGGCAGCAGAGGACCTAGATGACCTAGAAATTAACATTGCCAGTAGATAAGCTCCCATCTACAGGGCCATCTACACACATAAAAATATGTGGAACATATTGTATTCCTTAAATTATCTTTAATTTAATTAAAATTAGAGCTTGCATTCACCTAGCACTGTAGGGATCCAAGGTACTTTACATGCCTTACTTCATTTAATCTTCACAAAAGTAATGTGGGTGAGGCAGTACAGGTAGTATTATGTTCATTCTATGGATGAGCAAACTAAGACTCAAAAAAGTTAAGTAGTTTATTCATCCCCATGAGCCAAGACTCAAGAAGAAGTACATATGCTTGGAACAAGAAAATCCATTGGGGAGGGGGTGGTAAAGATACTCATGTTTTAAAATTATATTTTCCAAAAAATGCCATGGGAGAACAACAAACATATTTTAGTAAATAAAAATAAAATACTTCAATGCAGAGCCAAACCATGGTTCCATGAAATTTAGAATACTACCTTTGGTGAGTGGCCAGTATAAATCTCCCAGAAAGATTAAGAGAAAAATTCACCATAATCCACCTGGCTAGTAGACAACTATTTAATGATGCACATAGATGGAAAAAAATATTCTTTTGTGACCTCTGTGGGAGTCAGTTTATTGTTTCAGAAGTTCAGAAGAGATTTTAGCTTTCCTAACCCTTGGCTCTCCTCTACAAAATTTGGCTATTCAAAGACTTTTTTCTCAAAAGAGTCTTTTAGTCCCAGGTTTATGCCAACAGTTTAATGTATTAAGAAATTATGGCATAATTTAAGTAATTATGAATTGTGAGCCTATTTTGTTATGCTACCTTTAAAATGTCTAACAAAGTTGATGGTGCATAGCATTAAGTGCTTACTCTCCAGAAAGTATTTAACAATAGAGGGGTATTGTTAACTAGAAAAAAGAAACATAGGTTTAAAAGCAGGAAAATAAATGTGTAGGCAATTTTTGATAAGAAGAAATCGTATTAATGTGTTGTAATTGAGCAAGCATGCTTTAAAAGAGAATCATTTCACAAGTTAAGAATGGCAATGCTAGAATGTTCCAGCATTTGAATTATGAATGTGTAATTTAGTGACAATGGTCTGCATTTCAGTGAAAATACCCATGGCAATTTCCAATGACTGCCACAAAATTATGAAGAACTTTGAAAAATTAGTATGCTAGGAAGATGTAAAATGGTAAGTTTTCTTATTTTAAGTCAGTAAAATGAAATCACTGATATAAAATATTAAACTATAAAATGATTGTGTAATTACAACTTTTCTATAGTGATAATTTTTTAAAATGTTGATTATAGCCATTCCTGTAAAATGGAGGAGCATAAATCAGGAATTATAAATTTCAATCTTATATTTAATTGTAATGGCTATATAGTTCTCAGTATTTTAAACAATCAAAAATGTTAATTAAGTTTACTCAGTTTAGGAGTAAGAAATAAGTTGATCACAAGCTGATAGACTCCATAAGATGTCCAGATAATTGAAATCCCCTGTCAATACTGCTCCACTGTGGTTCTCTGTCAAGTTTATGATGAAAGATAAATTCCTTTGTAGTCTATTCCCACGTGAATATCAATTGTACTTCACATGCTGATTTTCACTGAAATGTCCTCCACTGTGTTTCTAATGTTACTTCTCATCCCCTCTGTTACTTTTCAATAACATACACCTGTATAAATTAATATTCTAACCATTATCTTGTTTGATCTTCAGAACAAGTCAGTGATACATGCTACAGCTATTATTTTCCCTATTTCAGAGACGAGAAAATGGAAGGAGAGATTTTAAATGAATTGCCTTGGGTGACATAGCTAGGAACTTGTTGAAACAGAATCTGGACCTCAATCAACATTCTAAGTATCATGACCTCAGTAGTGCTAGAATTCTTCAGCAACAAACTATAAATTAAGTTAATATTGCACTTTATTTCCTTATCCTGATTCCTTTATTTCTATTAATGACATGATACTATTTTCCTGTCATTATTTCTTGTCATTGTGTCATCATTAACTCCCTTTATTTCCCTCATTCTACATCAAGTTTCAAAATCCCTATGAATAATTTTCCAATATCTCTAGTATACATCTACTTCTACCCTAAATTCTCATTTCCTCTACCCAGTTCTTTTCCATTACTTCACAACCAAGTTTTGTAACAATTTGTCAACCTACGTCTAATCCATTCCTTTCAATCTGTCCTACATGCAACTCACCATAACTTTCCTAAAACACAGCTACCCCCCTCTAACTGCAAAAACCTAATTGTTGAATGCTAGCCTACTCAGTCTGGCATCTTGAGCCCTTCATAGGTTCCTTCCAATTTCACTTTTTAATCTCATTTCCCCCAATATGTCTAAACCCCATGCTACAGTGAACCTCACTACCAATCTTCCCCAAGTAGATCCTGCCCTTTCCCACCTCCATGTAACTATTCAGCAAGGAACTCCAACTGGTTTGCCTTTCTTTCACCAGCCCTCAAAGCCCAGCTTAAATGTGTCTTCCATAAGAGAAATTATGCCTCAGGGTCTTCCCCTCCCAGATTATTATTTTTTGACTAGGTAAAGAGGCCATTCTCTGCCTCATTTCTTACCTAGCCTTAATCATGAATGGGCATTGCCTCAGTCAAACTGAGAACTGTTAAAGACCTTAATTTAAAAAGACCAAAGTCTCCCATTGCATCCAGGGCCATCTCCAGTCATATCTCTCTCTCTCTCTCTCTCTCTCTCTCTCTCTCTCTCTCTCTCTCTCTCTCTCTATGTATGTATACACACACACACACACACACACACACACACACACACACACACTCATATCTTACCATTGGACCAGATAGCTTCAGAGGAGAAAGTGAGGCTGGAGGCTGGTGACTTTGCACAGACCTCCCTCCCTTAAATCCAATTCATTTCTATGTCACGCTATCATCTCCTTGTTGTCATGGTCCTCTTTGAGAATAAAGACAAACAACAACAAAAATGATATCACTTTCTAATGATTTCCCTCTGGTTTAGCTCATCTGCCAAGACAGTTTCAGTATTGCGTGGCTGCTATGCATGCTACAGCTTCTTAGAGCCACAGAAGAGGTAATTGATTGAAAGGTGAACACCAAAAATGGATAAGCAGCCCTGAAAGGGGCTGAGCAAGCCAGGAGACTGGAGACGCTAGTCCTCCCTGAATACCCCATGCAATACTAGACCATGAAAAATGAAGTTTCTCTAAAGCTAGTTTCAAACCAGAGTCAACTTGCAGTGCGCATGAGAAGTTTTCTCTGAGAACCCTGTAAACACTGAAGGAACATAATGAATTATAATATGACCGTAAAAATGATATGTGTCTCACTATAGTCTTTAAATATGTTCAATGGCTTAGTAAAGGACCTGAGACAACAGATAAATTAATAAGCCTTGTCACATACATGTGCAATTTCAGCAGATAGATAAAATTTGTTGCTTCTGCTTATCAACAGAATTCCTAAACATTTTATTTCCTTTTTGGGGTGAGGAGAGAAGAGGAGGATGGTAACAGTTTACTTGGAGAGCTGAGTTGTAATATTATACTTTGCCATTATATGGATCCAACTTTTCATAGGATATTGCCTGAGAGGTAATTTGAAGCTAAGGTCACTTAAAACTCATTAACTACTTTATCAATTTGGGAGATTTGTTGCTAGTAACAAAAACAGAGCCATACTGAGTGAATCTTAAAAAAAGTTGGGGGGGTGCTTTTGTTTTCTACTTCCAAGTTCCTCTCTTGGTACTCATTTTCCTTTCAAAATATATTCCTCGCTTACATCACGTTCTTTTCTCACATTTGCTCCCTGGAGAAGACTGAATAAATTCCTTCACACTAATTTGAAAATGATTGTTACCCTGCGTGTCCCACAGTGATGTCCTAGGAACCATACTCTTTTCACTCTATACTTTTCTCACTTGTTGATCTCGTTAGCTCCCAGGAGTCCCATTATCATATGCATGCAGATGATTCACGTAGGTATATATCTTAGCCTAGTCTTCAGTGGTCCCCTGTAATATTCCTAGGATTCAATGCAAACTCATTTATTGGCCATTCAAACCATCTTCATAGCCTGGCCCCTTCCTACCTTCGAACTTTTCCAGCACTTCACTGGCCCCTTTGCAATTCCTTGAACAGGATACTCTTTTCTGTTCCTTTGCATTAGTCTCCCTCCGTGCCTAGAAAATTCGTCTCCTTCTCCTCCATCTCTTATCTTCACAAGGTCCTTCGACATTCTGCTTTTATCCTATTTTTTTCAGAGACCTTCCCCAGTCTCCCCAGATGCTAATGCCTCTCCCTCATACAGTGCCTTTAATCTAGTCTCTGTGAATTTTCTATCTACCTGGTTGTTTACACATTGTCTCACATGATAGGCACTTGACAGATGCTTGTTATCTGACAGATTGAGAAGACTAAATATGTCACTAATAATAAGGAGTATAGATGAACAAATGAAAAAGTATTGATGAAGCGTGTATCGTACGTCAAGCACTATACTTGCAAGTACTATACTATAGAAGCACTAAGCTCTAGAGATACAGAGAAAAAAGTGCAAGTTTCTGCTCTTAGTTACTATCTAATTAGGGGAGACAAAACATGACTTAGTTCAGCTGCAGAGAAGATGCCAAGTTTCAAGAGTTTAGAAGTTACCTCTGCAACGTTCCTTATGCTGAAGTGGGGGGAGGAGAGCAGTGGTAGAACCCGTTAATTGCAGAATTGTTCTCTTTTGGGGATCTATACCTAGCAGGGGTATCACCGGGTCAAAGGATATACACGTGGTTCTTTCACTGAAATTCCAAATTGCTTTCCAGAATGGCTGGATTGGTTCCCAGCTTCATCAACAAGGCACAAATACATTTTCCCCATAATCCTATAGTATTCATAACCGTCCTTATTGACAACTTTGCCAATCTTATAAATGTGAGGTGGTATCTCAGAGTTGTTTTAATTTGCATTTTTCCAATTATTATTTGGAGCATTTTTCTTATAGCTATTAATAGTTTGAATTTCTTCCTCTTTAAACAGCCTATTAATAATGATGTGCAGTAGATGATAGTCATGAGATGGGCTAAAACTGTCAGTCTGTTCTGAATGCTACAGTGGCTTTTCACCTACACGTCTATTTTCCCAAATCCACAAAGTCTCCTTGTGAATCTATCAAGGGTTTGCTGATGAAAATTAGCAAAAGTAACAGAAAGACTTTTACAAAAGATAATGTATAACAGATGCTATCTTTACAGTCACTTGATTGGCTCACGTACTTACTGACCATGAACACGCCTCTTTAAAGGGTCTCTTCCAGCAAAGTGGCTGCCAAATGCATATTAAAATCTTCAAAGTTCCTTGAAAGACTCAACAGAGATAATATTGTTCAATGGAACTCTGGTTGTCAAGCAAAGGATAAAGCAGGGAGATAAATGCTTCTCAAATCTGTTGTCCACTTTCATGGAGGATGCCCAATGAAGATTTCAAATGCAGGAGCCATTCTTTGTAGATCCTAACTTCCTATTTGAGAATGACTGTGCTAATTCTAACAAACTCTGCATTGAGGAACCTACTAAATGAGATCCATAGTTACTCATGTGAGCTTGACAGCTATCTACCCAGAACAAAAGGAGTGGATAAAAGATTAAAAGATTCCTATGGTGCAGATGATAATAGGCAGTTACACAGTCAACCCGCAAAGATGATCAAATAGGACCTAAATTTTGGATAAAAAAAATTGAACCTGGACAATGAGGTAGCCTCAGAATGGAATTAGGTAATTCAGTAAGATTCACAGAGGATGAAAAGGTATAGTTGCTTTGCAATGTGTACTATTGGAGGCAGGGTCCCACATCGTTAAGATCACAAATCTATATAAGCATGGAAGTGTCTGAAAATGTAGGAGCCAGACGTGTGTTCTCACTAAGATATAGGGCCAATCCATGTTTTCTCAGGCAGGAAAATCTTCTCTTAAAAAAAGTGTTTGGCATTTCCTAAGCACTTGAACAAGTATTTGGCAGACATCTGAAAGTTCTGCACTATATTGCATGGAAAGATCTGAAAACTTTTTTGGGTGGCCCTCGTTAGTTGATTATTTTAACCGTGAAAGATTTAAAAGAACTGAATCCCCAACTGACCTTCTAGATGGAGTCTGATAAAAAATGCCTCCACATAATTCATAGGCATGACCTGTTGGAGAAGGCTGTTTAGGATTTTTCATTTAGATTTTGATAAATACCCACCAAGTACAAGCATTTTAATTTTGGTACAATTCCTACTGTCCTGCACCTTTTGACAATAACTAACCAGCAAACCTGAAAGAAATGTAGTATAGAAAGAAAATTCAACTCGACATCAGATCTGGGTTCAAGTCTGTACCCTGCCATTTCCCAATGGTCTGACTATGAACAAGTTTCTTAATTCCTTTGATTCTCAGTACCCTCATCTTTAGTGGGGTTTGGTTATAGTACCTTTATCTACCTCAAGGAAGTATTGTGAAGAAAATATTTTATATACCTTAAAATGATATATGTATGAGTTATCAATAATAGGTCCCATTGATGATTTTGACTGTTCTTTGTGAGACACAATAAGACTGTGTCATCTGGCATGGGGAGAATGCTTAGTTTTTATTTTTGTGAGGCTATATTAAGAAGACATGTTCAACTCAACCAAAAATTTTTTGAAGTTTTATCTATAGACTAAAAATAAGTAGTGCCAGGAAAAAAAGTATTGTTTGATGCCACTTTTGACTGGGATAGTACACTTCATGAGGCTTTTCAAGCCCACTCTATTTCCAACAAGTATTTGATATAAAATCCCCCTGAGAGTCTAGGATCTATATTTATGTTATACAATTTAGCTCTTAAATGATTCCTGTCTTTTGATTTCAAAGGTTGTTGAGAAATCATTAGATGTTTTAAGATAGTTTTAAGTTGTTCTTAACTACTTAGTAGATGAAACAAAATATCACAGCATCTGTAGACTCTTTCTTGTTTCTCATTTATGAAATACAATTATACAGTTTTATTCAATTCATTTCACCAAACTTTTATTAAGACTCTCCTTTGTGTAATCCATTTTGCTAAGTGCACGGGTGGCGGTGGGGGTGGAGAGAGTGGATAGAAAGATGAAACTAGGCATTACAATCTAATACACCAGTACAAATTATACACCAATAACTACTAATTGGAATATTACAAGTGGCAGAAAAGGTTCAAAAGAGTAAAATAAAAAGATTAAGAAATGTGTGCACAATTTTAGCTGAGCTTTTCAGGAAAAGATTCATAGAAGATATAGTACAAATACTAGGTCTTGAAGGAAGAGAGTAACTGGATGGACATAGCTCTGAGGACAGTCTATTCACTAAGGAAAGGAAGACAGTCTGTCTAAAGATTTAGAAGTGACAATACAGAATGGGAAGTGAAAGGAACTAGCATTAATTAGCCACCAACTATGAGTCAAGCACTGTGCTAAGCATTTTACAAATATAATTTCAAGACCTCAGAGTGGTCTCCTCTCTTCCCAAGCATGTATCCAAAATATAACAGAGAATCTTCAAAGACTTTTCAGACTTAATGGCCATAACCACATTTGATGAATCACATGGAGTCAAATGATATCACAAGGAAGAAAATGAATAATGTTCCTCAGGATTATAACATCCTGGGAAAGAAATTGAAGAAGAAGGTAAATGGATATTGTTTTTTCATTATTGCTGATTGAAATTAGGGCTTTCAGAAGGGAAATAAAGATTTGGAATATGAATAGCTAGCTAACATGATGGTGTCTGAGACCAGAATTTCTTTTTTTGGATCATGAGCTAAAATACAGGAATAATGGGATCTCAGCCAGAGATGGAGTGTACCTAATGAGGATGGGTAAAAATAATTTTGCAGAAAGCCTCCTAAACCAGATTGAGGAGGTTTTAAAGGGACAATGGAAAGGGAGAAAGCAAATCTACTATATGTTTCTGCCAAAAAATATATCATAGAAAGCAGAAACTATAGTATTAGAAGAATGGGTTATAAAGGCCCCAGTAATTCATTAGTAGCAAAATTTAAGGAAAGAGCCAGTATTATAACCCGTGGTCTCAGGTACCAATGCACATATCAATAATACAGCAGAAAGACCACTGGCTATAGAGCTGGTGGACCAACTTGGCTTCAGTCCTAATTCTGATATTTTATGACAGGTGGTATCTTGAAACAGGTCATTCAGTTCTCCTAGACCTCAATTTCCCTCATCTGTAAAATGAAGGTTTTCACAACATGTCATCTGAAACCACCAGCAACTCTAAAACAATGAGGTAATGCAAAGATGCCAGATCAAAAGATATATATGACTGTAAAATTAATGTAAATGTGATAACATACTTTGTCAGATACAAATCATGATCAGAATATTATTATGAAGGAAGCTTTTTTTTTCTTTCTCAGGAGTAACAGAAAGTATGGGAGAATAGTACACATACAAACAATTTAAGCATGTATTAAGAAAATATTCTCCTGTGTAGAAATCCTAGAACCTGAATGGAAAAGCATGGTGTAGGACATGTGAATGAAGAACAATGGATACAGAATCAGCAGAGATGTTAGGAGAGGAGCCTAGTGATCACCTGGACAGGTAGAAGTAGATAAGCACTTTGGGAATAATAATACAATTTAACATAGACATATGATATAAGATTGATGAGAGACCTCAATTATCTAGATATTTTCTGTAGCTCTTGTTTTCAATTAATCAATGAATGCTTGTGGTGCAAAGACTAACTTGAAATAGTCCCTTACCTAAGAAACATATATTCAGTCTTACTAAAAAGCTAAACAGTCAAAAGTTTTTAATAAAGTGATGAGTAACCACTACTGCAGGCCTGAGTGACCAATATGCTGGAATCATTTACTACCATATACATTAACTAAGCCTCGGATGGAAGTGACAAATCTTAGAATTAATGATAGTAAAGTAGAAGACAGTCAGTCATAGTAGTTGAAAAAGAAGTATAGAATTCAGAATGTATGTATGAGGGGTTTGAAAGGAAGTATTGGTAGCATCCAAACTCTGTAGAATAAATCAGCCAAAGAGTGATAGAAAACTCAAGTGAATGAGATCCTGAACAAGCCAAGAGAAAGAATTCTGATCTTCTGAAACAGGAATCACTAAATAAAGGGGATAATTGAGGAAAAATCATTGATCAGCTTATATTTTCAAATGAAATTAGAATGTTTCAGAAGAAATAGGTACTAGACCTTTGTTTTCATAGGGAATTTAGGGTCACTAAAGGAACTTTGCAGTTTCCCAAAGGCAATCCCCCCGATTGTCCTCCTGATTTTCAATTTTGGTTCCAACCTGTTATCCTTTTGTTTTCAGTCCCAGACATGCATAATAATGGATAAATTCTATAGGCTGTTGATCCAAATACAAGTTTTAATCTGGGCAGTAAATCTTATTCATCCAATTGCTCTTTCCTGAACAAGTAAAACACTTTAGCTATGTGGAATAAAATATGGAATATGGTGATAAAAAAATTAAAAATAAATATCACACAGAGAATAATCAAAAGGCCTATGCTGAGTGCATGAGTAGGTTACAGCACACAAACAATGAGAAACTTTGAGGGGCAACAGGATGAAAGATACCACCAAGGAATTATATAATAAGAGAAAACAGTCTGGTCATATGGTAAGATATGGTCATATGGGATGACAGGTGACCAGCCAGAGTGCTCCAATGGTACATTCATAATATCAAGAGAATATGAGAAAGGTTTCCATAAAAAAATGGTTTGACCTTCAGTATCAGACTTATGGAAGATGTGGAGAAGAGTTGAACAGAATGGGAACTCATGTATGGTTTGTGAACTTCATAGTTTGAGGGAACTTCCAAAAAAAACAGATAGCAAATACTTACATATATATAGAAGGTATAGCTGGGAAACTTTAAAAACAGTGTGGGATCCTTATAAAAATATTGCCAGTAGTACTAAAGTTCAGAATGAGCTGTAGCTGGCTGACAATAAACAAATACCTAAATACCTTTTTTTGAAACCAAATATCTTTAAAGGCCACTGAGTTAAACTGATAGGGGGGTCTATGGGTACCATAATTATAATTTAATTATTCAAGAGAAAACAAAAAGGGAAGACAGGAGAGAAAATGGGGGGAAGGGGAAAGAAATCATTATTACCAAACAAAAGTCCATAAGATGAATTATATATGATCATAGAAGAGAGGGTAGGGGTTCTGGCATTCCAAAAAACTCACTTTCATCTGAATTAGATAAAGGAAGATTGAATGTTGTAACAACAATGCTACTTGCCACTACCGTGGTTGTATAAGGCCAATAACACCAGCACATGGGGGGCTGTTAACATGGATTCTTTGATCTGCTTTTCTAAGGAAAGCAACTTTAAGGGGTTTACAATGTCACTTTAATTAATCATATATATTCACTTAGTTCAGGAGGAAAAGTCAGCACCCGGAACTTCAGAGCAAATATAAACAAAAAAAATATAAACACATCAACAGACAGGCTTTTATCTGTCTAACCATAGCAACATATACATAGTCACCAGAGAGAGAGAGAGAGAGAGAGAGAGAGAGAGAGAACCACCAACATCTGGGTTTTTCAAAGCTCCTTCATGACTACCCAGAGTCTCCACACCAACACTCTTCCAATGAGTGTGCACCTAAATGCAAAACACCAACCTCAGAGCTCATATAGCCTGTTCAAGGCCCTGAGGGTTTAGTGCCTACTTAGCAAAAAGGGATGTGGGGAAAGATCTTTAATCACTAGCACAACATCATATACATTGGTTCTAATAAATGACTCTTGATTCAAAGATAGACAAGACTGAAAGATAGCAGATTGCCTCAGTGCTGAGAAGCACTCCAAAACAAGACTCCACTTTTCTTGTCATTACATTAGAAAGGCAAGATTCTTTAAAGGCAATTGATTGCCTTAGCATACCAAAAGAAAAAATAGTTAAAAAAAGTCTCACCCTTCTTACCATTACAAATATAATACCAAATACTTGCCCAAACATGGGAATGGGCACACATGTGCACACACACACGCTCACAATGAATGCAGGCACACACAAAGAAATTTTGAGAGGAGAGGATTCTGGGATGATGGTGGAGTACAACAGAAAATTTCAAGCTCTCAAGATTTTCCTCCACAAAAGAGATAAAATAGCACCTCTGGGTGAACATAGAGCCATGAAAAATAAGAGTAGAGGCAAAACAGGGGTCCTCTTGGGACAGTCCGGAAGATCTGAAGAAAAATCCCAGAACTAGATTTCCTCCCTGTGAAGAGTAAACACCTCCAGGCTAGGGTCAGCTTTAACAACAAGCTGCAAGCTGCTTAAACAACAAGAGGCAAGCCCTGGGGTTAGCAGGGTTGGGAGGCTGCCTCAGCCCCAGCAACAGGAATTTTCACCTCATGTGCGAGCCCAGGAAGATTGAGGGAACCTCTGTTGACAAAGAACACCAGCACCTATGCTGCTGAGAGCTGTGGGGGTGAGAAGGAACAACCACACACCCAGTGAGTGCAGAACCAGTGGGGTGGGATGCACTTGGCTGTGGGCACTTACTACAGGTCTTGGTTTGAGTTCAAGGTCAGAGGGGAGAACTGAAGAGGATCAGAGGCCAGAGATACCATCTCCCATACCCCAGGACTAGAGGTGATTATAAAAACTAATGATCAGAAAAAAAAATTCACAGGTAAAGAAGAAGGAATCCAACCTTAGAGAGCTACTAGGGGAATAGAGAAAACTGGGGTTCAAATTCAGAGGAGGATACTGAAGCAAAGAAACCCTCTTCTACCCCAAAAGTAATGTAAAATGGCCACCTGCCTAAAAAGAATTCATTGAAGAAATTTAAAAAAGACTTTAAAAATCAAATGAGAGAGATTGAGGGCAAATTAAAAAGAAAAATAAGAATAACGCAAGAAAAAACAAGATTATGACAAGAAAGTCAACCAACTAGAAAGGAGATCCAGAATCTTAAGGAAGAAAATGACTCCTTGAAACCCAGAACTGTGCAAGCAGAAGCCACCAAAGTTATAAGAGAAGAAATTTAAAACAAACTCAAAATATAAATAATGAAAAAATAGAAGAGAATGTCAAATATCTCATATGAAAAACAAAACAAAGGATCTAGAGAAAAGATCAAGAAGAGAAAACAAGAATAACTGGACTACCTGAAAGTTTTGATCAAAAAAAGAATCTTGATACAATAATACAAGAAATAATTAAAGAAAATTGTCCTGAAGCATTAGAATAAGAAGGGAAAGTAGAAATAGAAAGAATCTACCTATCACCACCTGAAAGAGATCCTATGGGGAAAACTCACAAGAATATTATACTTAAATCCTGAAACCCCTAGATCAAGGATGAAATATCACAAGCAATAAGAAAAAATACAATTTACATATGATGGTACCATAATTAGAATCACACAAGACCTAGGGTTGGTGACACTAAAAGCAGGTCTTGCAACACTATTATATATTGAAGAGCAAAATAACTTTGCCTTTGGCTGAAAATATCATACTCAGCAAAGCTAAGCATAATTTTAAATGGAAAAAAAATGGACATTTGATCAACTGTTCGATTTTCAGGACTCTGTTAAAAAAAAAAACCCAAACTCAATAGAAAAATTGACATACAAGAGCCAAGAGAAAGATAAAGTACATACCAATGACCAATTACAAGGGCCCAAATAGGAATAGAATGTTTACCTTTTATGTTACAGAAACTGTAAAATCTATGTCTAAGATTGTTACTAGTAACTAGGTAGCTTATAAGAAATATTGGGGTAGACGTGAGTATGATATGACTTCAAAAAATAAATCCAGATGTTGGTGCTTCTCTCTCTCTCTCTGTTAACTATGTATGTATTGCTATGGTCAGACAGCTAGAAGCCTGTCTGTTGATTTGTTATTTGCTCTGTTTATATTTTCTCTGTTTATAATTTCTGTTTGTATTTGTTCTGAAGTTCAAAGTGCTGACTTTTCCCCCTGAACTAAGTGAATGATATATGTATGTATGATTAAAGTAAGATTGTAAACTCTTTAAAGTTGCTTTCCTTAGGAAAGTAGATCAAAGAACCCATGCTAGTAGCCCTCCTGTGTGCTGATGCTATTGGCCTTACACAGCCACAGCAGCTGCTAGTAGCATTGTTGTTACACTCACTCATTGGAAGAGTGTTCCTGTGATTTGGCCAGACTAGATTGTGAGTAACAATTAATAAGCCCTTCCACCCTACCCGCCCCCCCAGCTTTGAAAACCCAGATGTTAGTGCTTCTCTCTCTCTGGTAGCTATGTATGTATTGCTGTGGTCAGACAGTTAAAATCCTGTCTGTTGATTTGTTATTTTCTTTGTAATTTCTCTTTGTATTTGCTCTGAAGTTCAGGGTGCTGACTTTTTCCCCTGAACTAAGTGAATGATAAATGTATTATTAATTAATGTAATTAAATGTATTAATTAAAGTAAGATTATTAACCCTTTAAAGTTGCTTTGCTTTAGAAAAGCAGATCAAAGAATCTTGGTTAGCTGTGTGCTGGTGTTACTGGCTTTACACCTCCACAATAGCTGTAAGTAACGTTGTTACACCTTGGGGTGGTAGATAGTGGGGAGGAAGGGGAAAAAAGAACAAAGTAAATAATGTACAGCAGAGAACAAAAGAAAACCTACAAGGAAGCAAAGATGGACAGCTTTCAACTTAATGTACAGTATTTAATATGTAGGCTTTCTTGAAATAAGTTATTGCTACATATTTTTAATCCTCTCCTATATTCTGCTGTGCACATGGTTTTTTCTTTTCTTATATTTAAGTTTACTATTTAAGTTTATAATGTTTCTTTTCCTTTTCTTAGTATGTATTAAGTTTTAGTATTTGTCCAAATTTTTAAAAGCAAAAAAATAAATTTTGATAGTGAAATACATTAAACATAAAAGAGAAATAGGAAGTGATAGGGACAAGTAAGGAGTAGATTGGATTCTAAGAGTAAGGGCATGGTAAATAAGAATATAGTAATAAGCAAAACAAACAAGGAATGTGAAGGGAGGACTAAAAATGAAAGCAATAAACAATAAAATTTTGAGATCAGGGTAGCATAAAGAGAAGATAATAGAGGGAAAACAGGCTCCATCACTTATAAGATCACAAGTCTTATGTAAACTCCTTCCCTTCAACCAACTCCTTATTGGTAAAGAATAATAGAAGCAAAGACAGGGCAAAGCATAAGATGGAAGGATGGATGGAAATACACAGTAATTATTGGTGAATGGAGCACTCTCAATGACTGACTGGAAGAGGATAGCAAAGTGGAATTGGAAGGAGAATCCACAAATATATTGTTTACAAGAAATCCACCTGAGAAATGAAGATTAATGTCAAGTTAAAATGAGGGGCTGGAGAAAAATTGAACTTAAAAAATATCTAGGCTATCAATCATGATTTAAGATAATGCTATAGGAAAAAATTGATAAAGATTATCTAGATCAGACTGAAAGAAGCACCACAGGAACAAAGAAGGAAAAATGCAGTGATTTTTTTTAAGGGAAGAAAATAAAGTCTTAGACTAGAGACTGGTGAGCTTAACTGGTAGCAAAAAAAGTTACAATATCCAACTAAATGGCTGTTACATAAACATCTAGAAAGGAAAAGAGTAGTCATTAAAATACATTATTTCACAGAAATCACCAAGCCTTAGATTTTCAGAATTGGAAGGGATTTCAGAGGTTATCTCCTGTAGTCTGACTCATAACTGAATCCCTTAAAAAACATGTCATCTACCTCCACCTATAAAATAGAACAACAAAACACAGGAGATTTTTATTCCAACTCAGGGCATTTTGTTTTTGGCTTTATAATACAGAGACTTATGAATTTAAGCAAATTCTGATGTCCTTAGGAGGCCTAATCTGCTAAAGAGGAGGATAAAATTCTATTAGATGGCAGTTTTCACCAAATATACATTAACATGAACCAAGGAAAACAAATTTGCTTCAAAGAAATAAAGCTTAGAACTACAGTTTGAGGTGATTAAAGAATTTTTAATAGCCATTAACATACAGAAGCTTGAATAATTGGCCTGTTCCTTCATAACAATTTGCTGCTATGTAAAATTTGCCTCAGTACTGAAAATTATGAGGAAAAAGCTCTCGTACATTTCTAAGATTGAACAGTTTTATGTCTTTCCAATTGCTATTTCTGCTGATTATTTTAAATAATACTAATAAAACATGTGACCAGAGGGGGAAAACACATATTCATTTATTATAGTGACCCTTAATTCTGGAATGAATTTAATTGATCTTTGGTAGATAGGTACACAGACACACACATACACACTGAAATTCTGGCTTTTTTATTCTTAACATCACAAAGGGTTTTGGTTGTTTTCTGATCCAAAGATAAGAATAAAGACAAAATACTTTAGTGGAGGAAGTTGCTCTCTTCCCTTCCTGCTAGCTCTCATGGTACAAAAAATCTCAAATGACTAGGAAAAAAAGAGAGTCTAGTAAGAAATCTAATAAGAATAAATGTAATGGATACAAATGTACTATCTTAAATTCAGATTGATGAAAATCACCTCTACGTGACTTGAAAGACGAATGATACATGGATAGTCAAAAATTTGAAGGAAAAAGTCTTAGACTTTTGGTGGACTACAAAGGAGGAACTAATCATGTCCAGCCAAAAGATGGTGATAGTACCTCATCCTGTCAATAGGTGACAGTATTTTGTCCTGTTTAGAATATATCCAGAGCGTTGTGCTCAATTCTTAGTACTACATTTTAGGAAGGACATAGAAAATTCAGAGTCTATCCAGAGAAAGACGACAATGATGAGAGCACTGGAGATATGAGGACTCATTGAGAAAAAAAAATCCTATTGTAGAGAGCAGAAGACAATGAGGTAATATCTGCTTTCAAATTTCTGAGAGATTTTCATGTGGAAAAGAAATTATTAGGCTTGTTTTCTTTCCAGAAAAGGGCAAAACTAATAGTAATAGGTGAAAGTTGCATGATGGCAGAATTAGGCTCAATGTAAGTTTAAACTTCTTGGGAATTAGAACCATGAAAAAGGGGAGTCTGGGGGTGGAGGCAAAATGGTGGAATGATAGGAAGGATGTGGTGAGCTCTCATCCACCAATTCTTCCAAGTAGTATAGGAAATGTGCCAGACCAAATCATGATGGGGAAATCTGGAAGAAGTCACAGTAAGTCCTTTGTCTAGCCCAGCTCGGCATAGGGAGACAGACAGGGGATTCTGCATCCACTTGAGATGCAGTCAGACCAGAAGCATGCAGTGGGGAGCACTCCAGTGCCCAGGAAGGTCTGTGTACCAAAGTAAAAGGATATTCCGGTTAGCCCATGGCCAGGCCACCCCCCAGATCCATACCAGGCCACTGCAATGGGGACATCTGTGAGTTGGCAGCTTTATTTTTCACCACCCAGCTTTGGATCATAGATCCAGGGCAGAATGAGTAGGAGAACTGTGCAAAGAAGGCCTCAGGTGGTATATCAAGAAAAGTTCAGAAGCAAGCATCAGCAGTTTGACTCAGACTTCACACTCAGCAGGATCTCACTTCCAGCCTCTAACTCAGCCTGCAGAAGAATAATGAAAACAGGATTTGGCAGACTACGGGGGAGCTTATAATTCTGCTACTCTGACCTAACAGAGCTTTCCACTGGCTAATAGGGACAGAGTCTAGCAACAGTATACACTTGTTCAAACTCAAACCCAGGAAAGGAACTTAATTGATCATGAATGTTTGTTATGAGTTTTGTTATTTTTGTGTTCTTAATTGGGGGCTTGGGAGTAGGATAGTGAGAAGGCAGCTCTTAGTTAATTTAAGAAAATAAAATATATATTTTTAAAAATTAATAAAATAGCAGAGCATTTTTGCCTCTTATTATTACTGTAAGCTACAGGTTCTCAAGAAAATCCTAGATCAAGTGTGGGGAACCTTTGACCTCAAGGATAGATGTGGTTTTCTAGATCCTTGGGTGCAGCTTTTTTACTAAGTCCAAGTTTTACAGAACAAATCCTTTTATTAAGGGGATTTATTCTGTAAGGTTTGGATTAGGTCATTTGTGGACCTAGAGGGCCACATGTGGCCTAAGGCCCAGAGGTTCCCCACCCCTGTTCTAGATAATCACTTAAGGGTTTTTTGTTTGTTTATTTTCTCAAGACTGGATCTCTCTATCCAGCCAAGACTGGAAGTTCAATGGCTACTTGGATCTTAGCAGATAGTCATGGCATCTCTGATTTGCTTGTCTTCTAACTAAGGCCCACTTTCCCCTCTTTAGACTATCTGGTGGCCCACCCAACACCCTCTCTCCCCCTCCTCCGCTGCTTTCAGTGCCTCATCATATTGGTGCTGCACTTACTGAAGATGTCTACTCAGTTTAACACAGTGTAGCTCAGAACTCTTGTGTTTATATTATCTATCCACCAGCCTCAGCTTCCCCAGTAGCACAGATTACAGGTGTGCACCATAATTCTTGGCTTGAGGATCCTTCAGTTTTTTAAAAAAGATTCCCATTCAGATCTAGGTTGACCCTGATGACCAACTTCTAAAGCACTTTACAACATTCATTCTCTGATTTTCTGAAATACAACACAAACATGAGAACACTATGAAATAACACTGAAAATGAAAGTTGGAGACAGATTTTTGAGGACTTTTAATATCAGCTTAAGATGTACATATTTTATTCACTAAACATTTTTTTCAGTAGAAGAGCAGCATGAAGTACATCTGTGTATTAAGAAGATTATGCTGGCAGTATGTGAAAGATGAATTGGAGAATGGAGAAGAAAAAGGAAGATATTACAGCAATCCATATATGTGATAATGTGAGCCTGACCTAGTGTGGTAGCAGTAGGAATGGAAAGGAAGACACAAAAAATTTTGAAGTAATAGAACTAGCTGGACTTGATAGCAGTTTGACTGTAGGGAATGAGACTAAAGAATCAAGGATGATCAAAGACTGAACCTAGGTTACAGAGAGGATGATGGAGTCTATAATACATTTTTTAAGAAGAAAGAGGATGTGTAGTTTCGAAGGTATGTTAGGGCAATTTGTTTATAATTTTGGAGTAATAGACAATTTGTGTCTTTAACAGTGGACTGCTCCATAGGCTACTCTTTATACATAGCAGCCTCATTTTCATATCAGACCTGTGATTTCACTGGTGTATGTGTGAAGAACTGTTGCCTCTGCATGAAACTTTCACTGATTAGGTACTGATTAGCACCTACTCAGAATTACAGACATAACAGAATTACAAGAGGAGGGGGGGTGGGAGGAATGAAAAGGTTATGTGACTCACCCAAGGTCACACAGTTAATACATGTAAGACTCCAGATGTCTTCTTATCTCCAGGGTCAGCTCTCTATTCACCTGAAGACTTAATTAATGTAAGTAGTGTGACAAGGAGATGAAATTAGTGGTGCTCAGCTGAAAAGAATCCTAGAGTCCACAACATATGAATAAAGCAGCATAGGATTATATTTGGTCATCAAGGGAGAGGTATGCACTAAGATTCTCACAAAAAAACTGTCCCATAAGCAATGATACCCCCAAAGCTATGGTCATCATTATCTTCCCCACCTGAGCTTTTAAATTCACCTGATGAACTATCAGAAAACATTTCTGAGGGAAAAAAAAATATTTGTAGAAAAATCAAATATGACCGTTTCAGTAGTATATATGATCACAACAAAAAAACAATAAAATCAAGGGTCAGGATAAGTTTAATATGGAGATTATCAATTTCATCACAATCCAGAATGTTCATCTCTAGGGTAGATCTAAGAAATAAACATTTTATTAAGTAGTTCTCTGACAGTATATTTAATCCTACTATATTTGTCTCAGGAACTGCCGTTTAAACTTGTGATGGTGAATACTGACAAGCTCTTTTTCCTTTCTTTTTTAAACTCAAGTGTATGTTCTTAGGGAGATGGACAATGAGGTAGTTTTGTTGTTGTTTTCAAAATGATTTTCCTACATGTGGAACCTTGGCAGAGAATATCACCAACCAGTGGGTTTTTAATTATTATAACAACTGATGGACACTTTGAGAGTATAACATTCAAAAGGCTATTTGAAAGGTTCCCAGATCAGTGTGACACTGTACAAATTAGTAGGTGGTATATATGCATATGGAGCTCCATCAAATAGGTAACTGATGGAAATTAGAGCTGAAAGAGATAATTTAAGCTAGGCTCCTCTTTTGCAGACATGATAACTGAGGACCACAAAAATGAAGTGACTTGTTCTAGGTCAAATACTTAATAAACAGCTGACAGAGACAGTATTGGAACATGTGCAGTCTGTTTCTAATCTAAGACTCTTTCAACTAGACTACATTGCATCAGTGAATACTATGACCCTCATATTACTGATGAGAAAACTAAAACTCAGAAGATTAAGTGATTTGTTGTATGTGGTCACTCAGGAAGTATCAGAGCTGGAATTTTATAACCCAATTTTCCTGACTCCAAGTTCATCTCTCTTTTAACCTTGCCAGAAAAAAAAATAAATCCCCCTTTTTTAAAAATTTGGACTGGGCAATTCACAAGCTGATTCTTTTATGTTGCATAAATTTATAATGGTTATTCTGCCTTGGCACCATAAAAATAACTTTGCCGTGTATTTAGATGAGAGGGAGAGGGAGAATGAGTGTTGAAACCTTTGGAAAAAGAGATATATGTATTTTCTAAAATATTCTCGCAGACAGATGATATTAAAGTCTACCAGGAAGGCTAATTAAAATCTAAATATAAACTTATCCAACTTGTAATAGTCAAGTACAATATAAAAATTAAGATAATTCTCATTTCCAACTTAATATGAAAAGAATTTATGCAGCAATTGTTTTGTGCAAGGGCATTGTACAAGGTTCTGGGGAAGCAAAGACAAAACCAAAAATATCCCCTTTCCTCAAGGAGCTTCCACTTTCTATTCTAACATTTATATAATCCTTTAAGATTTACATAGGGCTTTTACTACAACCACCTCAGGAGGGAAATAACATAAGTCTTTCTGATACCAATTTTACAGATAAGAAACCTGAGGTTCAGATAGCTTAAGAGATTGTGTCTTGGTCACAAAGTTACTGTATCATAGCAAGTATTAACTAAGACTTCTAATTGCAGATCCTGAGTTTTTCCACTATATTTACCTGTCTTTGATGAATGTGAGCACTCTCAGAATCAGAGAAGATTCAACCTTCAAGACCTATACTATTTGATTTATTTCTATAAACATTTAAGTCTGAAACTACAAACATAAGAATATCTCTAAAGTTTCAGCTTGTCTTGATTCAATTATTCTAGAATTGTTTTTGTTTCAAAATACGCTATAATAATACTTAGACAATGCCAAAACATACCCGTTCATTTAGCCAAATAGTTCAAGCATCTAGCCAATTTACAGTAAGGGGGTGAAGTCACTCCAATCTGTTGTTTCATGACCTGTTGAGCAAACATGAGCTAGTGTTGAATTGTGTAGATTGTGTGATACTGTTTTTAGATAGAACATCAACTACCTCCCTATTGGACTCTTAATTGCCAGTATCACTTTGTAAAATCTATTAGAATAATATATTCTCTTTGTAAAATGGTCAGTTTATTTAAACTTGATAAAAGCCAACTAAAATATTATATTAATGGTACATTTAAGAACTTTAATGATTCTGGGGGAAAGAACCTCATGTTGTATGTTTGCTGTTTGTAACAGCTGAAACTCTATCCTTGTTGACTGCAATTTATCATTTAAATTTTCCCAATCATAAAGTGAAGAGCCCAGTGGTCTGTGGAGTGAGCCAAAGAGTTGTTTGCCCTTGGCTGCTGGCCTGCGCTCAGTCCTTCATGAAATTCCTGAAGAGCTGAACTACGCTGACTGATTGGCCCAGAAATGCAACATCAATTGCATAAATTAGTCCAGGGCTATGTCAGCCCTCCCCTGCTCTTTTACTTTTAGCCTCTTGTAAACTAATTTTACAACCTGATGGATAGATTTCTGTTATTCTTTTGGGGAAATAATTTTATTTCTCATGAATGACAGGACAATCAAATCAAATTTTAATGAGTCAAAAAAGGTAAATGAATTGTATGTGTGTGACTTTAGTGTGTAATTCTTGTGAATAATTTCAAATGTTCAGCAAAGTCTTTTTGGCTATCTCACTTTAGAAATCTGTGTTTATTTAACAAGATGGGATAGTACCAAAGACATATATTAGTACCGTTATGATACTTTCTTAACTACATCAACATATCACAGAAGGAAAAGATTTTCATGGAGTTTACAATTGTTGAGACAAGTATATTTACTAATCAGGACAAAATTCATTATCAGTTATTTTCTAAATGAAATGTATCATTAATGCTCATTTCGATATGTGATGTTAGAAGTAGACAAAAAATTGGATAAACCTCACATAAAATCTTTGGAATAAGAAGTAATAAAAGGGATCATTCTTAAACTTGTGCTAATAGATTTGGCAAAGGACAAAAGGTTAGATTCTAGCATAAGCCTGCTTTAAATGCCACAAACTCCAAAATTTCTGATAGATTCCCAAAATGATTTATTGCTCAGTTAATTAAGCTATTGGTTTATTAGAAACATAAATAATCCCAAGAAAGCATTTTTCCTAGGACTTTTTTCACAGCAGGTTTTTGATAAGTTAAAAATGTCATTAAAATATGCTGGTGAGTGCTCTGAGGCATACTAAATCTAAGGCTAATGAAATCTTAGGCCACCTGAGGTGGCAGAAGAATATGTGGCCTAAAGAGAGGATTGTGCATCTGTATATTTGGAAAAAAAATGCTTAAAGGATTTGTATTACAGTATTTTATTTTTGTATTTAATATTAAATGTCTACAAGGCTCCATTTTCTTAAAAAAAAAAACCATTAAAGGCAGTACATGAAAATGAAAAGGCTCAGGTTTCTCAGCCCAGTTACGAGTACCACATAATGACAATGTGTATCTTACTTGTTAGGAATTTCTGCTAGCGGAAGATATGATTCACAGTTCTGTCAAATCTTTTGCAGAAATTTCATTAGTCCAATTTGGCTAGGATTAAAGAGGTAGTAATATCTAAATTAAACCCCCACCATTCAACTAAAACCAGAGTTCAAAATAAAAGACATTTATGAAGCAGTTAGGAATATGTCTAAACAGTTTTCCTGTAAAGTTCTTAAAATCCAAGCAAAATAAAATGTCTTCATTTTAATCTGAGGTGGATATAGTATATTCATTTTTCTAATGCAAAATACTGAAACAATTAAATATTATATAGCTATAGGAAAATAAATACCTAAAAATTTTAAGGAATTAGAAAAAAACAATGGGTTTGCCTCAACAACCAATTCACTGCAGAACGCTCAGCAATGGAAAGATCACTAATTTCGTTGTCTGAAGATCTTGTTCCTAGTCCTGTCTCTACCATTGGCCTAGAGCAAATTATGTTGCCTTTCTTGGGTACATTTCATCATGATCTCTCAGTTTCCTTCTTCCAACTCTGATGACCTACATCTCTGAAATCAAAAGTAATAAATAACTTACTTGCTTGAGGTTATTTCTTTCCCATTAAAATGATTTGTCTTCTGTTACTAACTTTTCTACTGAAGAGTTTCCAAGTATGATGATAATCTAGGGGCATATTGGTGGGCTATCTTCATGAAATTCCGGAATTAGAAGGATTCTCAGACTCTACCTATTCAATTACATACCTTAGTGAGAAAGAAGGCAGAACATCAACCAAAAGTGGTCCTTCAGACTCATTTTGAAGATCTCCATTGACAAAGACCACATCATCTTGTATCCCAAAACATTCCATCCCACATTTGGATAACTATTAGGATTTTTTTCCTTAAACAAAAATCTTTTTCTTTCTGCAGCTTCCACCCACTATTTATACATTTACTCCCTGGGTACAAGCAGAACATACCCAGATAATGAAATTTTCTACACAAAAGAGTTCAAATTCTTGCATACAGCTAAAAATTCCCCAACTGTCTACTTTACCTCTAATTCTTTCAATCATCAGATGGTATTATCTCACCTTTTGAACACTGTAGTTCCCACTCTATCATACGTCCTGCAGCTTATCAATATCCTTCCTAAAATATGGTGCCCAGAATTGAGCATTCCAAGTGTGGTCTTAGCAGAAGTACATTTACCTAGTTCTGTATAATATGCCTCTTTCTTATAAAGATTAAATAAGTTTTTATGGCTTTCATATCACATTGTTGATACATATTTAACTCCAGCTATTAAAATTCCCATATCTTTTCCATGCAAATTACTATCTGAGCATAGCTCCTCAATTTTGTACTTGTCTTGATATTTTAACCTTAAATATAAGGCTTCACATTTGTCTATTAAAGTTTCATATTATTAGATTCACCACAATTTAAGAGCTTGTTGAAACAAGTTTGAACCCTGGTTCTGTCATATAACTTATTAGCAAATTCTACCCTTCTGTCATCTGCAAATGTGGTAAGTATACTGTCTATTTCCTTATCCAAACCATGGGTTCAAATGTTAAACTATACAGGGGCAAGCACAGTTCTGTGGGGCAATCAAGTACAGATCTCCTTCCAAGCTGACATTAATGAGCTGCATGATGACTAATAGCTACTTTTGGGGACGTGTCAGTCTGGAGTCATAACTCCATTACTGTTTAAACTGTTCAATTTTCTCCATAAAAAGTAGTATGAGAGAATTGAATTGACCAGTCATAAAAAGGAAAGAGGCTTAAATTTGAGCACAACTGGTTCTTTGTGAAGACATTCTAGCTCTTCATGATGAATTCTCTTCCTAGATGTATGCTAATAATTTCTTTATAATAAATTCTAGAATTTTCTTAGAATCAAAGTGAAACTCACTTGTCTATAGTTTACAGACTATACCAGGTTCCCTTTTATGAAAATTGTGATGATGTTTACCCTTCTCCAATCTTATAGCAACTCTCCCTTTTCCATAATCATTCAGTGATCACTATCAGTAGCTCAGAAATGCTATCTACCAATTTTTTTAGTATTCCTAGGACATGGTTCATCTTGACCTGCTGACTTGTACATTTCAAGGTCAGGTAGGCATTTTTTTAACTACTTTCCCCATTATTGTTCTCATTAAATATTTTTGTTATATCACTTCTAGTCTAAAAATGATCTTGCTTGCAAGAAGAAACAGATGAATTAAATAGTTTTAACTCCTCTCTAATCTCCTTTATGATGATTTCATCCATGCTGAATAGTGCTCCTATTCCTTTTTCTATTCATCTATTTTTCCTCAATATTTTTAGAAACAGTTTTTGTCTATTTTAAGGTTATTAGAAAAAACAAATTTATTTTGAACTTCAGTGTTACTGATGGTATTTATACTTGACTGTACCATGTTTTTATCTTCATCCTCTGTTAATTTTGTTAATCTGACTGGAGATAAATTGTACAGATACAGATGTTCAAACTTTGTGGCATCACCATGGAAGTAATTTCTTATCTGTGAATTCCTGTAGATGCTCTCAGGCCAACTTGGAAGCCATTGGGCATCTTAGATATTGACACCAGTAAAATCTGTAATCATTTTCTACAGTTCTGAAGATGATTGATATTACAAAGAGATTATCCATAAAAGGAGGTCCAGATGATAATTAGCCAGAACTATTGGTAGCAGTTAGAATAGATCAGACAGTACTATCACATGCCAGATACTATCCTTGGTGAAAGAGCTAGAAATACAAAGAATAAATCATTTCAATTCTAATGGAGGTTACATTTGAAAAATGAAAGCATAGAATACCAGGAAGTTCCCTCACACACTGTGTTTCTTGGAATTTAATTCTTTTGATCAGCAATGATGACCTTGAACAAGAAGCTACAAATGATGCGACTAGGCTAAGAAGTCCAGGAACACAGAACAGATGACTCAATGGTGACCCAGGGTGGTAATATGGACCATTGATTTGCTGAACCAATTGGAATGCTTCCTATAATGAACTTTTTTTATTTTTCTGGCATCACATACAACCCGGCTACATGACTATAAGGTTAATTATACTTGAAAGAAAGAACCATCAAAAACAAATTCTTAGCTAGGTGAGAGGCTACCAAGAAAAAATGAGTCACTCTTTTTTTCCCTAGTATCACTTTGCGGAAAGTGATGTGATCTAAAGGTTATCAGTTCTGGTCCACTGCAATTTAGTAAAAACCGAACTCCCCAAATTGTCAGGTTCAGCAAGACTACCAGAATGACCTATTTCTTCCCTACCTAGGAATTCACTACAGGCTACCTACTCAACTAAGAGAAATGTTCAAAATTGCTAAAAATAGCTAACATTTTTACTTAGGCTAAGAGAGTAAAAATGCCTCCCAGAAATGGGAAATGGATGTTAGCTTCTGTTCCTGTCTTTCTTATATGTGAACTAGAATTAATGTGTTTGGATAGATCTATGAGGCATGGAGAGACAAGTTGACAAATGGTCTATTTGAGAGAAGTGCACTACTCTTTCAAAGAGTTTAGTCCCAATGGGAAACTCACTTCTAGAAATCTATGTTTTCTGGGTAAATGAGTTCATTGTAAACAAATCAAAAACATTCATTTTCATTATTTCTGCCCAATTGGCCCTATATACATTTGTGCAGGAACCTGTGGTTAAGCAGTTCAGATCCATTTGGAGTGGAAGACTCAATATTTGAATACTAATGAGTGATATATTAGGCCTGAATTATTGTAACCATAATTTTTATCATGTTTTGTCTTCAAAAGACTTTGTCATTAGTGGATACCAGGATTTATGAATTGATAGAGGTATTTCACAGCTATAGTATAATAGCTTTATAGCATGTCAATCTGAAGATAAATGAACTGTGGTAGATTTGCTCATTAAAATTCTACCTATGTGGAATTCTGATTGATTTCAGTTGTATATAACTAGTTAAGGTTATGTAGTTTACATAATAAGAGTTACTTCAGAGATTATCAAATCAAGTTTGTACCTAAATAAAAATTCCTGGAATTCCCTAAAATTGGCCATCATGGCCTGCTTTAAGGTTTCTAATAATGAAGAAACATTGACTCTGAAGGCAACCTCAACATCTTTGGACTTTTTTTTAAACCAAGCTTCATATGGGATGATCTTCAGTCCTCTCACTATACCGGTAACCCTCTTCTATATATGCTCCAGGTAAGTGTCTTTCTTAAAATACAGTGACTGGAATAGAATACAATAAATACTCCAGAGTTGGCATAATTAGGGCATAATACAATCACATCATCACTTCTCCTGTTCTGGACTTTAAAAATCTATTAATTTGGCCTAAGTTCAAGAGCTTGTTTGGCTGCTATTACAATCTTGGCACATATTTTACCTACAGAACACTAAAATACCCAATTTTTTTCCACATAAAAAATTGTCTAGAGATTTCTCTCTTATCTCGCAATTCTTAATTTGATTTTTATAATTAGACCATTATTTCAACTTGTTGCAAAGCTTTGGGATCTTGACTCTGCCATAAACTAAACTATGTACATTCATGTCATTAGAAAAATTGATAATGTTGTCATCTATGCTTTCATTCAAATTATCAATCATCAAGCTTTTATTCATTTATTCATTCACTTTAGCCTGGAAATGAAAAGAAAGGCAAAGGCACTCCATGTCCTCATGGAGTTGACATTGCAATTCATCTAACTGATAGAAATGTCTGTTGAAGACACAGGGTAAAATAAAATCTCCAACACAACACCATCAATTTGCCATTGATGCATTACTCACTACTCTTTGGTTTTAGTCATTCAGTAAGTTTTGATTCTCCCCCACCAAGTGTTACTAAAATAACAGAAGGACTGGCCAATGAGGGTCTAGTCCATAGAGTGTGCATTAAATTTTCTGCCTACTAAATACCTAGTGAAGGCTTGGTAAATAAAGGTTTAGAAATGTGTAATATAAGGGCTCTATGTTTTCCCCATCAGATCACTGGCAAGTATTCTCTCTCTCTCCCTCTCACTCCCTCTCCCTCAATGGTAACAAAATTCTCTTGAATTGGTTGCTGAGTCAGAACTGAGTGGTATACAAAGAGTCCAGAACAGATGAACTTTCTTGTCCCTGAGGGTGAATGAAGCAAGAACTGCTATAAGCATTTGGGCTGGGAGAGAGGAAACAGCAGGAAAAGCAGCAATAGTTTGATGTCTTTTGCCTCTCACCTAGTACTAGCTATTTTATCTCTGCAACTGGCTAATATGTGTCTAGGAATGAATGTTACCACCTCTGTTGCTGTCTCTTGTATGTATTATGTCTTGATCTTGAATATATTGGAGTCAAAACAGACCAAAACAGATCAAGTCATTACCTTGAGAGAATTGAAACCTTGGGAGAAACTGGAGGTCTAGCAAACGGAGGATATAGCAAAGTCTGATAGCAGCTGCAGCAGCTGTCTAGTTTGAAGTCATGGAAAGAAATGGCCTGCTTGACTCAGCCCATCAATGAATCAACCATCAGCTGAGACACAGTGTCATAAGTAAGGAAGGAATGATTCAACGATTATTTATCATACATGAAGAAGTAAACTGGATGGGAGAGAAAGGACCAAGGAGGTAGAGGAGAGTACATGCTTTCTGTTTTGGATGGTGTTCTAATTTGGTCTTTGCTATGTTTTTTTTTCATTAAACATCACATTGTAAAACAAAACTAGTAATTATGAGTTAATAGAGAATGGAGAGATGTCAACTGATTAGATGACATTGAGGAGATGACTGGTTATTGAAATTAGGAGAAGATGCTGAATGGCTATTCATGAAAATTATAGAGAAACAACAACCACCCCCTAAAAGTTAATCTTCAAATTCAGTAAATACAAGCCAGCAGAGCTAGTGGGGAATGGGAGAGTGATCCAATACACAAACTGCTATACCTCAAAGACTTTTTTTCCCCAAGTGCTTTGCTGAAATCTAGGTAGACCGAGTCTTAGTAATTTCTGTAATCTAACAAGTCTGTTAAAAAAAAAGAAGGAAGTTAGTCTGATGTCATTTTGATGAACCCATGTTGATTCTGTCACCACAGCCTTTAGTGGAGTTGTCTGAGTTTCTCTCTCTGTACTTTCACTTTATTCACATGATGGCATGCATACTTGCACATGTTATACAAACACAAGAACTGAGATGGTAAAGAATGAGTATCAGTGGACTAATGTATTTGATAAAAAATATTTAATAGAAAAAATAAGGTGAACAAGAAACAAAGAATAAATACTCAACTTTGCAACTTCTGCTCTGCCTAGTTTCAACTCTGTGGAACAAAATGCCTCTCCCAGTATAAGATCATCACTTCTAAATTCCCCACCATACTGTTGACTCAAGTTTTGTTTAATACCACTTCCCTCAGCATTCTCCCTCTGATTGGAGGGTTCCAGAGCAAAGTGCCACACTCCTCCCAATGCCTTGTTTTATAAAAGGCATAAACTGGACTCTCAAGTCGCTCTATTTTGTTCTGCTGATCTCATTGGCTTCAGCTTCACGGAACAAGATGCCCCTGCCCAGGTACCCCCTGGTGTCCTGTTTACCCACCCCACCCCCACTGCTTTCCTGACTTCTTTAGAGTTTGTTTCCCCCTTTAGATTATAAGCTTCTTGAGAGCAGAGAGAGACTTTCTTTTTATTAATTGTATCCCCAGCACTTCGAACAGTGCCTGGCACATAGCAAGTGCTTAATAAAAGTTTATTGGACTGGACTGATAATACAGAAAACTTACATAAGGAAGAGAGAGAAGGGTGGAATATGCAGGAGCTCATGGAAAGACTGCTCAATAATGGAGAAGAGTAGTTGAAGGGATTTTAGATTCTTTTCTCTCTTTGAGGGGAGGAGGTTGAGGGTAAATAAAGCATTGTTGGGAAAATTACAGAGGTGTAAGAGCTATATTACACTAGCAGAAAGGGATCTGAATCCATCTTGAATTGATTCCACACAGATAAGAGAAGTAGAAAAAGAGACCATTTAAAGTACTCTGCTGGGAACTTGAGTAAGAAATATTATGCTGATAGAATGGAAGCTCCTTGAGGGCAGGGACTGTCTTTTTCTTATATTTGTATTCTCATCACTTAGCACAATGCCTAGTACATAGTAAACACTTAATAAATGCCCTCTTAATCTAGTTACCTAACTAGTTTAAGACTGGGTCATGTTTTCCAGTACTAACTCAGCCTAGTGGGGAAAAAATACCTGATAATGGCAGGAGAGATATTGGTCAGAGAAAATTAAACAGGGACTTCTGGGTTCAAAGGGTCTCTGAATAGAGTCACAGTGCTACTGCTCCAACCACAGAGCAGGATTGTAGACTCAACTCCGAGCACCAAGAAAAGGCTAGGCCAGAAGCTCTGTTACTCTGACTCTAGTGGTTCTTTCACTCAATCTCTAATCACAGAAAAAGGATAGGCCAGCAGTGCCTTTGAATTTTTTTTGACTCCAAAGTCAGATTGTGTACTCAATATTCTATGATTAGAATAGGGTTGGGTAGGAACACTGTCCTTTTTAAAGCTTCAGAGTCCTTCATTACATCAGCATAATCTGAGATCAAAAAGAGGATAGCATGATTTCAAAATAGATGTGACAAGGAAAATGGTTAGGAACAGGATAGGTAGGTATCCCTCTCATAGGGCTACAAAATGCTGTCCCATCCAGACTCCTTCATCAAAATTTAACATTTTTAGGAATAGATTTGGTCTAGAGCTTATCTTAGAAGATATAGAGTTTTTTTTAAAAGGTACAAACCCCAAACACCATTTCTTAAGTGGCATTACACGTGAACATCAATGAAAGAGTAATGGATAAAGTGGTATTGGGATGGAGGGCAGGGAAGATTATATACCACAGTTTGGTCTGAACTGGAAAAGGGAAGCATAAAACAAATTTGACAGTCAGACAGTGAGATAGAAAGGAGGGAAAAATATATATATTATATTTCAAATGAATTTTAAAAAGGAGGAATTGCACCCATGATATCAGAAAAGACAACAATTTTGCTGTTTAGTTGTTTTCAGTCATATCTGACTATTCATATTGACTCCATTTGGGGGTTTTCTTGGCAAACAGGATTAAATGACTTGCCCAGGGTCATATAGCTAGCAAGTGCCTGAGGCCAGATTTGAACTTGGAGAGATGAATCTTCCTAACTTCAGGCCTTGCACCCTATCTACTGCAACACCTAGCTCCCTTAACAATAACAATAAAATTAAGAAAAGCAAACTACACAGTACTTAAAGGCACCATAGACAATGTAAAAGTAATATTATTAAATCTGTATATACTTAGTTCCAAAGCAATAGTGAAAAGAGAGAATGACAATAAAACAAAAATAGTAGATGTTAATGTTCTTCTATCAGACCTTGATAAACTCAAGAGAAAGATAAGAAAAAGAAAATATGGAATTGAAAAGATGATTGGAAAAATTAGATTTGTTGAACATATGGCACTATCTAAATGATGACATTGCAGAATACATATATTTCTCAGCATCCCATAATATCTTAATGCATTTCACTATGTGAAATTTTACAGCATAAGTATAAACATAAAAAAATCACTAGGCAAATCACTCCAGTATATTTGCCAATAAAACCCCAAATGGTGTCACAAAGAGTCAGACACAACTAAAACATGACTGAACTGAAAGATAAATTATCTAAATATTTATGTGTATGCATACAGTTGAACTAAATGATATCAAAGAAATTAATTGAATAGCTAATTGAATTACAGGCAGAAAAAGATAGAAAAACTATTATAATAGGGTACTTCAAGACATCTCCTCAAAACCTAAACATAACTAATGAAAAGCAACAAATAAAAACTCCTAACAAAAAAAAAGAAATTCTAAAAATGAAGAAAATAAAAACACATTGAATTGACAGATTAAACTAGGAGCTATTTTAAATACTAAAAATGAAAACAGATATAATAATAAATGAAGAGTAAATAGAAAAAATAGAAACTTTTGATCAATTATAAACCAATAATAAGTTAATGAAATAGATGAATTTTTAAAATATAAAATAGATAAACAAGACATAAAATAGAAATCTTATATAATCCAACCAAAAAGAAAGATATTAATCAAGTCATAAATGAACCTACCTCCCCCCCCCCACCACACCAAAAAATGAAAAGAATGCTAGATGGATTTTCAAGTGACTTCTGTCAAATAATCACATAATGCTTAAATGAAATATTGGATAAAAAGTTTACAAAAATAAAAAAAATCCTATCAATTTCCTTTTATAATACAATTAAGGTCATGATGCTGCAATTGGAGGGAGAAAATAAAGAAATCTGTACACTTATATCAGTAATAAATATTGATGTAAGAATATTATTCACTATATTGGGACAGAGGCTTTAGTAACACTTAGAGAAGTTTAGATACTTTGACCAAGTTTGATTTAAATTAGTAATTCAGGATTGGCTCAATGTTGGAAACTTACAAATGTAATAGAATATAATAACAAAATCACATGGTAATATCAACAACTGCAAAAAGTGTTTTAAACAAAATATAACACACCTTTCTGTTAAAAAAATCAGACTGATTTGAACCTTTCTTGATGTGGTAAATAATAACTTTATAAAAAGAGAGGGCAATTATATATGCAATGGAGATCTACTAGAGATATAATGCTTAAAAATATTAGCTATAACATTGAGACCAGAAAACAAATTGAAGGAAAAGCATAAGAAAAGAGAAAATAAATTTTATCACTTTTTGCAAAGGAAATGATGTTTCACTTAGAGAATGACAGAGATTCACCTAAAATTAATTAGAACTAGTTACTTCTACAAAGTAGCAAAATACAAAATAAATTAATAGAAATCATCTATATGCAAATCACCAAAAAATCTTAGCTGAAAGAGAAAGAGGAATTTCATTCAAAATTACATAACATATAAAATATTTGGGAGTTCACCTACCACAGCATATGCAGAATTTATAGTCATACAACTATGAATTTTTTATAGAAATAAATGCAAACCTAAATAATTGATGAGCTATCAAATACTTGGGTTTGAATTATGTTAATATGATTCTAAAAAATAATTATAATACCTAAACCTATTTACTTATTCAATATCATAGCAACAAGCCACTAAAGGATTACTGTCAAATGTGGAAGGAAAAAAACTCAAATATAAAACAAAAACAAAAAACATTTATGGCAGTACATTTTGTTGTAATAAAGAATTGGAAATAGCATAGGTGTCCATCAATTGGGAAATGGTTGAATAAATTATTTGTGCTTTTCTTATGTATTCCATTGGGGGCCATTTCCAGTCATCCTGATCTATTTCTTGCCACTAGACCCAGATAGCTCCAGAGGAGAAAGTAAGGCTGGTGTCTTTGCACAGCCCTCTCTCACTTAAAACTAATTCACTTGCAAGTCACGGCATCACTTTCCTGATGTCATAGTCCTCTTAGAGAATGAAACACAAACAACAACAACAATGTATTTCATTAACCTTTGTTCTATATTTGTCACCAATACCAAATAGTTTGATAATTGTTTCACAATAAAATTTGAGATACTTTACTATTTTACCTTTCTATTTTTATTGTTTCTCTAGACATTCCAGACTTTTTAATTTCTCTGTATTAACTCTACATTATTTTTCTAATTCCATAAAGTATACCCTTAAGAGTGTAATTGGAATAGCACTAAATCTGCATATAATTTTGAGTAGCATTGACTTTTTCTCATATTAGTATGATTTAGAAATGAACATTGACTACTTCTTTAATTATTAAAATGTTTGTTTCTGTGAAAATTGTTTTTGTGTATGGGTGTGTTATATCTATCTTGTTAAGGTTAGCCTAAATCTGTATAAGGCTTGGTTCTCATTTTTCCTCTTTCTATATATTTTCTGTTAAAATACATAGAAATGTTGATGACAGTATGGATTTACTTGGTATCTACTACTTTGGGGAAGTTATATATTATTTTGATTCTTTAAGGTTTTCAAAGTAAAACAGTATAACAATCACAAATAAAGATGAATGTTTATTCCCTTAGACTAGAACTAACATTTCTATGAAACTGGAGATAGAAGGTATCCTTACAGCATTTCTGATCTCATCAGGAAAGCTTTCCATATTTCTCCACTGCAACTAATTGGTGAGGCTATGGTTTTATTTTATAATATAAAAGAAAGATAATTTCATTTCTTTGTTGTCATTTTTATTAACATACCATACATAGTTACTGTGTTCAGCCAAATGCTTTTATCTGTCTCAATACAACCATGTTTACTCTTTTAGTTATAGACATTATTTATCTGGCTAATTTTTCCACTAAATTGAACAATTCTTACAATATATGCAACTTGGACATTCATCCTTAATACTTTTTGAATACACTACTAAAGTCTTTTATGAATATATTTTTATTTATTATTTTAATCAATTAATAATATTTGTCTATATTTCACCATATCCTTCCACAGATCTAGAGATCAAAACTATGTTTGCTTCATAAAAGGAGGTTATTTCTTTGTTTTTGAAAACAATTTAACATGTTGGAGGGACGCCACTTACTAAGGAACCATCAGTTCAAATTGTGTTCCTTTTGATTGGGGTGAGGGAAAGTAATAGGTAATCACTAAGTATCAGGCATTAAGACAGGTTATAAGGCCATTCATTAAATATATTAATGAACTTGGCAGCCATAACCTCAGAAGAGGCAAGGATAAGATTTTCTGAGATTTAAGCAATGATCTCAAGAAAGGGTTAGGGGAACACATGAGACTTAATATCTACAAAGGCTAATCTAGCTGATATATTGAAAGAGAAGACAAGAGGTCAGAGTTTTATCAGTAATCCCAGAAGGCATTCAGAGAAATCTGGGAACTAATACAACTGGTAGATAGCCAGAGACCTCAGTCACCTGAGCTATGGGAATATTGGCTTAGAATACATTGTTCTATGTGATGAAAATCTAATCAATAGGGCAGGCCAAGCCCATGCAGAAAGGAGAAACCCATACAAAAGCAGAGAAATGAACTTGGCCTTGAATTAAGCGAAATTATTAGTTAAGGATATAATGCTTGCCAAAAACTGAAAGAACAGTCCAGGAGAATAGAGGAAATTCCCTGCAAAACTCACCCTCTTTGTAAACATAGATCCTATGGGCCTCCAAGATAGGGTACAACAGGACAAGACAAGTTCAAATAGATGGTGGAAGCTAGGAATCCTTCTCTGTCAAAAGAAAATACCTGAGTGTGTAAGGGGTAACAGTGGAAGGCATAGGCTTTTTTGAGGGAAAGTTAATGGGAGATTATAGAGTCATATGTGTAGTATAAGCAACACTCCACTTACTCATTTGATAGGCTATAAGGAAAAAATTATCCTGGGGTAATACATATGAAGTTGGCATTTGGGTTCTTGTGATTATGATGCCAGAAACCCAATATTGGAATCTCTCCAAGTAAGAATCATACACAAAGATAGGGCCCATCTCCGGGTTAGTAGTTACAAATAAGAGACAAGGGACTGAGTAACTTGGGGGGAATGGGAAGAAAATTTCAAGATATACTTAGCAAGGAGAGAGTGGGACCAATTGCTGCTTCTCTCAGGATTTAATTGCCAAATCAATCTTCTTTGTATATCACAATATTTTTGGCATATGCCTATACTAAATGATTAAGAGAAATGAATGCTGCAGATATCACCATCATCATCATCGCTAGCAATTACATAGTACTTTAAGATTTGCAAGGTGGTTTCATATATATCTTATTTGATCTTCACGACAACCCTGAGGCATAGGTGTTATTATTCCCCACTTTTTAGAAGAAGAAAAAACAGTCAGATTGAAGTCAAGTGACTTGCCAGGATCACTCAGTTAGAATATGTGTGAGACCAAATTTGAACTCAGATCTTTCTGACTCCAGCTCCAGTACTCCATTGTGCTACCCAAACTGGTATCTTGACTCATTTTGAAGAGTGTCACTGTTCTGGGTACTTGTTTAGCCATTGAGGAAATGTGAGCAAATAAAGGTTGTCTTAGAATCTGTGCTACACTCGAGGTTGTGTATCTAATCTATCCCACTGATCCACCACTCTACTTCTTAGCCAGTACCAGATTGTTTTGAAAGACTTGCATGGACTGATACAGAGTGAAGTGAGCAGAACCAAGAGAATATCATACACATTAACAAACAAGAATGGTGAATGACTTATCTATTCTCAGTAATACAATGACCCAAGATAATCCCAAAGACTCAATGAAAAATGTTATCTGCCTCCAGAGAAAGAACTGATGATGTCTGAACACCGACTGAAGCATAGTATTTTTCCTCTTCCTCTTTTTGTTCAAATCTTCTCGTAGAAAATGACTCATAAGGGAATGTTTTACATGACTGCAGTATAACTTATATCAGATTGCTTACCATCTCAAGGAAGGAGGAGAAAAGGGAGAGAAGAAGGGATAGAATTTGAAAGTCAGAACATTAAAAAAATGTTAAAATTGGTTTTACATATAATTGTGGAAAATATAAAATATTATATTAAAAAAGATTAATAGGATTCAATAATAAGACATAGTACTTAAAATTATTTTAATGTTTTCAGGAAAATTGATATGGTAATACATAAAGCAGGAAAAAAAATCCCATGTGCAAGAAAATGTGAGGATGTCTAATTCATTCGGCTCCCACAATAGAGTTCTATAATACTTCTGGAGCTCCAAGGCAGTTTCATATGCAATAAAATCAGACCATGGAATCTCCTAATCACCTCCATTTATGCCCATCTTTTAAACTTCCTTTTACATTCCAATTTGATACCTTTACAATTAGCAAAATCCTCATAGAAAAGGCTAAAAGGTATGATTGAATACTAACTGTAAGATCAACTCATTTCAGGCCTATTAAGAGAAACTGCAATTGTACAAAGACATCTTTTCAAAGATGATCAAATGCAATTCTTCAGGCTACATATCTACCAGGAGTTTAACATTTACCTGTAAGAGAAAAAAACAAACCAACAAAATGAAAACATATCCTAATTCAAAACAAAAAAGAATTCCTGTATTAAAAGACACAACAGATTTATTTTATGAATATGAAGCACACAGTAATGTCCCATTATAGAGGACTTTGCTTTACTACCAGAGTCCCATGTAACTGGAAGACAAATAGCTTATAATATTTGTTATATTATTGTCCCTGAACACCTGCAGTACACTATGAGGTCTACTAACAGAATATCATAGATTTACTTGATCTTTTAAAGAAACTGATTTATTTACAAGGCAAGCAGTCATGACAAGGAATTTATTCATCTATTCAGTTAAAGTGCAAGACTGTGCTAATAGAGTTGAATAAAACAAGGTCTCTTGACATCAAGGGAACTATAATCCAGTAAAAGAGAAAGACGCATCTGAGTAACAGCAATGTAATTCAGCATGTCATAAATAATAGCATATAGGGCTCTTGGAGTTCAGAAGAAAGGGAGAATATTGCTTACTGGGAAAATCAGGAAAAACATGGAAGTTTTGGATCCTGAGCTGGGCCTGCGGGATGGAAAAGTAGTCAACAAATGATGATTGGGAAGTGATTACAAAGGCAGGTTTCCCAAACTGTTTCACCTCATTACAATGATTACAAATATTAAATTCATATCAAACTCTTAAAAAATACATCTAATACTAGGATAATATGGAGAAAGATATACTTACGTAGGTATATTTCAAGGACAAGATATAGGGCTGTCCTTGGAGTTAGAAAGACCTAAGTTTAAGGCTTTTCTCTATCACACATTAGTTCTGTGACCATGGACATGTCGTTTAATCTCTCAGTCACCCAATTTATCAATAAATAAACATTTATGAAGCACTTACTATGCAACAGACAGTTTTCATAGTGCTGGGGATACAAAAAGAGGCAAAAAACATTCCTGCCCTCAACATTCTTCAATGTCTTAAGCAATTCTCATCATCATTCCATTTTAAATTTAGTGGAAAAATTTTCCATTTAGGGAGTTCCCTACATTGACAAAATCACAAGTATAGACCCACAAACATCTGCCTAAAACATACCCACAAAAATTAAGGAGCTAGATTGATGGAAACATTTGATCATGTATAATGAAGATAAGCATACTTTTCTAAAAGGAATATATTCTATTAGGACAGAACCTTATTGCTGCTCTTTTTCTGTGATATCTTAACATATTCAGACACTTACTGGTGTAGAACAAGTCCTTCAATGCCAATCAATTAAAATGTAAGACCCTTAGTGATAAACTTTATGTGTACCTAATATTCAATTGTGGCTATTAACGTTCGGTCAAAATTTTCTATAATTGAGAAAAAAGAAACAAAAAATAAATGATTTCCCACCTCACGCAATCAATTTTTCCCTTTATAGAAATAGAGAGAATAGCTAGATTTAATCTAGCAGGGTGAATCTAGTAGGGTGCAAAAGATATAGCCAGTGGTCTTAGATAGACCTATACCAGATGTTTCATGACAATTTTAGACAGCAGCATTTATTGTCAAGGGGCAGTTAGGTAGCATAATGGATAGAGTGCCAAGCCTGGAATCAGAAAGAGTCATCTTCTTGAGTTCAAATCCTGCCTCATATACTTACTAGTTGTGTGACCTTGGGAAAGTCACAAGGTTCTGTTTGCCTTAGTTCTTCATCTTAAAAAACAGGTGAAGAAGGAAATGGCAAACCACCCCAGTATCTTTGCCAAGAAAAGCAAAAATTGGGTCACAAAGAGTCAGATACAATTGAACAATGACAACGCCCTCCCAATATGAATAAGCAATTGACTTTATAAGCAATGAATATCTCAACTCAGTAAGAACTGACAAAGAGTACTTAGAGAATTAGTATGTATTCATTCATTCATTAATTTTTATTCATCCCTCATTATGGATAAAGCATTGCACTAGGTCTTAGAGATGCCCGCAAAAAAATGCATTAGTATTAAGGAACTTAGACAAATAGGAAGGAGGAAAAAATGTACATGAAATATTGTAAGATATCACACGTGGCAGAAGTTCTGAGTTCAGACTATGAGGTTTATTATTTAAGTATAATCAATATCCCAGAAAAAAATCAGAATTTGACTTATTTCTACCTCTCTCCTGAGGATTTTTAGTTCTTTTCCATGTATTGAGACATCAAAATACGGAAGGGAAAAGTTTGTTACACAAAACAATGAATGTAGAGAAAAAAGCTCATCTGAGACCATAGAAATTTAATAAATATTCCTCTCAGGTGGGTTCCACCTCTTTCAGGGAACTACATATAGCTACTTCAACTTTGAAGGGGGAGATGTAAGTGGGGAGAAGAAAGGAAAGAGACTCCCTTACAAGAGAGCTGAACCTTTTTTGTTGACTTTCATAGTCTATGTGAGTCATAATAGCTAGGATGGGCATAGTTCAGGTTTGCTCATGTACATTGTGGCCCTTATTGTTCCTTAATTCCAGCCACTTCTCTGGACCTGTTTCCAAGATTCTACTGTACTGATACTGTACTGGCCATCACCAGTTGTCTTGATTTTTGCCTTCCTACTGGACTCTGACAACCCTGGAAGAGAGAGTAAGGCTGTGACTTTGTACAGCTCTGCCTCACTTATATATCCAATTCACTGAGAAGTCAAGATATCATTGATGTCATTGGTCCTTTTTGAGAATGAGGATGAACAACTGTACTGATGTGTATTCTTAATCTCATGGCTGTTTCAGTTTCTGTAGTTCCTGGCTTGAACCGAGAATTCCAGTTGGTTCTCAAAATTCCTCTCTACCCACTAGACATTTGTCTGGCTATGCCAATTACTCTGAGGCTCTATGATGTCTGAAGAAAAGACTTAAAATTACAGATAAGAAAGAAGCAAAAAGAGCAGAGATGGTTGTTTTGGGGCTTTAATTCTCAAAGAGGAACAATGACATCATGGGGATAATGTCTTGACTTGTGTGTAAATTAGATAACCTTGGCCTTTCTAAATTAGATCTCTCAGGTCTCAGTTTGTCTGAAGCAACACCCATTCAGTGACTAAGGGCTAGGTAAGAATTGAGTCAAAGGTGGCCCAATTTATCACAAAACTGTCAAGGTGGGAGGGGAAAACAGAGTTTTGGGCCAGAGCAAAAAACGTTTGCTATTTGCACTCATTCTAAACCATCAAAACCTAAACAATGAGCCACTAAGGCTTGGGTCAGGGGATACTGTTGTCCAATTCAATGAAAGCCAGTGATTTCAGTTTAAAGGTATAGTCGATTAGCTCCATTTGAAGCCTAACGGGCTTTTAAAAGCCGAAAATAAGACAATACGTAATTGGATCAGGTCAGAATGGGATACTGCTATAATTAATGGGTCCATTAATGCAGCTGAGAATTGCATTAAGTGTTATGAATGCCATGCTGCATTTTTGCCTTTATTGATCTTGTATTATAAAGAAAACTTTTTTATATAAACTGTAATATAGCCTCATATTCTCTGATCTTCTACTTATGAAACTAATTATTTTAACCCAAAGGATATGTTACTTTAATACCTATAAAAATGGAATCTTGTTTAGCCAACTGTTTTAACATTTCTATCATAGAAAATATTATTTATCCCCCTCAAATTTATGGCATCCTCAAATCTAGAGGTAGGGTAAAGAAAAAAGAAATGCCATCTATGCATCCATTGATAAAACTGTTGAAGACATCAGTGACAAGGATGGACCCCTAGGCACTCCTCTAAAGATCTAGTTCTGGGAGTAAGACAGCTTATGATGGGATAGGAAATTAAATCATAACAAAAAAGGACAGAACTTTAGTCTGTAGATGAAAAGATGTAGAAGGAACATGATATCACTATTCAAATATTTGGACTAATACCCTATGAAAGGGGAAAAATAGATATATTCAATATAGTCACAGAGTGAAGAACAATTGAATTTCCAGGAAGTAATGTTTCCATTCAATGTAAATGACAACTATCTAATGGGGTTCTATAGAGGTGAGTCTTGCAGGAAGTAAAATTTATATAAATTATAATTTTTAATAAGACCTCTCAGATTTTATGATCTTTCCACTGAACATGATTGCACTATTATATAACTCTTGGGAACACATAGAATTATAAAATAACAGTACAAAATGTATAAGCCCAAAGTCTCAAAGTAGAAAGGGGTCTTGGAGGCCATCTAGTCAGATCCCTAACTGAACAAGAATCCCCTCAACAACATCCCTAACGACTAGGAAATCCTCTACTGCTTTTGCTTAGGGATACAAATTCTCTGTCTGCTTTTGGTGTAGCTAGGTGGTTTAATGAATAGATCACAGACTTTGGAGTCAGGAAGATCTGAGTTGGAATTATACCTTAAACACTCCCTAGTTGTGTGATCCTGGGCAAGTCACTTAACTTCTCTCAGCCTCAGTTTCCTCATCTATAAAATGAGGATGATAATAGGACCTATTTCATAGAGTTGTGAGGATCAAATAAGTTAACATATTCAAATGCTAGCTACTAGTTTTAGGAAATTTTATTATTATTATTATTTCAAAGTAAAAATATCTCTCTTCATAAATCCTACCTATTGCTCATAATTCTACCCTTTGGGGCTAAGCAGAACAAGTCTAATCTTATTTTCACCTGATAGTCCTTCAAATACTTACAGATCTATCTGATCCCTTGTAATGGCAGCCACACTGGCATACCCAGGATGCCTGCTACTGCAGGTTCTTAGGTCTGCTTTACTAAGGGAAGCAACTTTAAAAAGTTCAATGATCTTCTTTAATTACATAGGAAAAAATACAAAGAGAAATAAAGACCAACAGACAGGGCTCTACTGCCTGAATCAAAGCTTTACATCCACCACTGAATGGAGAGAGCCTTTACCTCTGAGGAGTCCAAGAGCTCTGAACATACGGCCACTCAGAGTCTCAAACAGGGAATCACAGCATCTTCCTCATGAGCAAACCCCCAAAGCAAAAACTCACATCTCACAATATATACTCTTTCAGCTAATAGGCTCAGAGCCAGAAGGCATCACAACCTACTCATTGCCTAATTAGCTTATTAACAAAAGGTGTGCAAGCCTCACTATAAGCAAACTTCCCTTAATGGGCTCCACATGAGGCCTATTAATGGGTGGGGAAGATCTTACACCCCCCCTTCCATTAACATTACATCCCTTTCCATCTTCTCTTTTTAAGAACAAACATCTCCAATTTCTTCAGTGAATCCTAATATCACAGCATCATAATGCCTTTCATCATTCTAATTTCCTTCACCTGAGTATTTTCCAGAATACTGATACCATTCTTAAAATGTGGCACCCATAACTGATGAGAATACTCAAGATGTGGTCTGACCAGGGCAGAGTACAATGATGCTATCATTTTCTTACTCCCAAGGACCATGCCTCTTCAGGCAGAAGACCGAAAAGTAGCATGACAGTGTTTAAGGAATATACTTGGAGTCAACAAAACTGGGCTTTAAGTTTTGTCACTGTCATATGCTAGTTGTGATCATGAGCAAATCACAAAACCTTTCAGTGACTCCGTAAAGTTAGAGAAGAATCGCAGGGGGAATTTATACACTGATAGTTTGGCAGGCTGATGAAATCACAGGTATGAACTACCTCTGACCTCCCCCCAGGAAGATTATTGCAATATAGTTTAGCTGTCTGTTAAACTGTTGAGTCTTATTGAGCTTGTTGTCCAGGGGGAAAAAGGCATTTCAAAAAATTGCTGTCTAATCAAATACTTTTCCAAAGGTAAGCTAATTATCTTTTTTCCTAAATCTCTCCTCCCACCTTCCTACTGTTGCCAAGGCCTGTTGATTTCACATCTGCACCATCTCTCCAATACTCCCCCTTCTCTCCTCCGACACTGTCACCACTCTGGTGAAGGTACTCATCACCTCACACCTGGACCACTGCTGGTGAGCTTTCCTGTCTCAAGTCTCTCCCCCTCCCCTCTATCTTCCATTCAGCCACCAAAATGACTTTCGTAAAGTACAGATCTGACCATGTGAACCCCTACTCAAACACTAATGGTTTTATATCGCCTCCAGGATCAAACATAAAATCCTCTCTATTGGCAAACAAAGCCCTTCTTAACTTATCCTTCTCCTTACCTTTCCAATTTTCTTACATCTTACTCCCTGTGAAGTACTTTTTGATCCAATGTGGCTGTCTCACAAATAAATACTGTCTCTCACATTCAGACATTTTCTCTGGCTGTCCCCCATGCCTGGAAAGCTCTCTTCTCATTTCTACCTACTTCCTTCTTTTAAGTGACAGCTAAAATCCCAACTTCTTCAGGAAACCTTTTCCGCTTTTAATTCTAATGCCTTCCTTTTATTTCCTATTAAACCATACATAAGGTGTTTGTTTGTGGCCTCCCTTATTTGATTGTGAGCTCCTTGAGGATGGGAAGTGTCTTTCGCCTCTTTTTTTGTATCCACATACAGTGGCTTGCACACACTAAGTGCTCAATGAATGTTTATTGACCAATCTTGAATTTCTTGAGTTACTTTTTTTTTAATATGGATGTAAGACTTTACACTTATCTATACTGATTTTTCATCTAGTTTGTACAGTCCAGTGTTTTCCCTTGTCATGATCTTTTGGGATCTTGTCTTATTAGAGATATTGTAAGATGTTCCAGTCATGAATTATGATTTCATTTCTTTGTATGCCCTTCCCCTTTAGTATTCCCTACCACACTCCTGACTAGAATAATGTAATACAGGGGGAAGTCACTCAAAAATATTTGTTGAGTTTAATAGATGCTTTAAGAACATACTCCATGGTAATTTTTTTTAGAATAGAAATTCTCTGTTGTGCTATAAGAAATGATGAGCAGACAGACTTCAGAAACACCTAGAAAGACCTAGAGTAACGGATGCTGAGTGAGGGGAGCAGAACCAGAAGAATATTCTACACAGTTACAGTCACATTGTGTGATGATTAGCTTTGATAGATTTGGCTTTTCTCAGCAATGCAAGGTTCTAAGATAGCTCCAAAAGACTCATGACAAAAAATGCTATCCACATCCAGAGAAAGAATTATGGAGTCTGAATGCAGATCGAAGCATACTATTTGCTCTCTCTTTTTTGTTTTTTTTTTCTTCTCTCGTGGTTTATTCCATTAGTTCTAATTCTTCTTTGCAATATGACTAACGTGAAAACATGTTTAATGTGAATTTATATGCAGAGCCTACATCGGATTACATGCTGTCTTGGGAAGGGGGGAAAGGGAGAAAATTTGGAACTCACAAGCTTGTGAAATTGAATGTTGTGAACTAAAAATAATTTTTTTTAAAAAAGGGGTAAAACAGGGGGAAAAATAGAAATTTTCATTTTCCTGATGAACATTTTTCAAAATATGATGCAAAACAATTACTGAATTAACTGTAATGAAAAATTTGTCACAAAAATCAGGTTTTCACATCACCAAGATGAGACGTTTTTTCAAAAAGTTGACTATAAAATAAAAAGAATGATGCACAAATGAAGAGCCATTTTCTACCTCTCTTGCCAGTACTTTCCTTCTTTTGCATAAAAATTTAAAAAGAAAAATAAAGAATATCATAAAGATAACATTATATGGAAAACCCATATAACTAGCATGAAAAAGAAGAGTTTGTTTTACCTGAAAGCATATCAACAAATGTCAAATGTTTTTCACGATTTTGGCTAAAATATATCACAAAATTCTGAAACAAAAATAACAACAAAAATGATACAACCTTCAGGAAGTATTTAAAAGAACAAAACATAAGAATGTTAGACAATGTAAAAACATAACAGCATTTAATATCCCAAAGTTCATTTTATAGAAAGAGAAACTAGATGAAAATGTCATAGACATAGAAAATATTGGAGCTAGAAAAAAACTTAGAAAAAATCCAGTAAAAATCTATTTTATGACACTTTGTTCTTTCTACTATTACATTTCCTATGCAGTGAGAATGACAACTAGCTGCTAGATTTGAAATAGTCTTGTTTTTTTTCTCCTCATAGCCAATGCTAAAAGAGAAACTCTATAAACTTATGTCAAAAATTACTTAATAGATTATATCAAACATGTCTACAGAAAGTATTTAAGTCATTGAAATATTTGCTTTGTTGAAATATAGTTGAATTTGTTTAGGGTGCCTTTTAGAAGCTGGATAGCTTCTCTTTGATACAACTGGCTAAAATATATTACTGCTGCTGCCACTAGATGGTTTTAGTGCGGTTTTGCCTCTGCATAGTGTGTAGTATGTGGTATGTGTTTGTGTGTGTGTGTGTGTGTGTTGTGCCATGGATAGAGTGGTGGGCCTGGAGTAAAGCAGGCCTGGGTTCAAATACAGCTTCAGACACATACTAACAGCATGACCCTGGGCAAGTTACTTAACCTGGTTTGCCTCAGTTTCCTCATCTGTAAAATGAGCTAGAGACGGAAATGGCATACCACACCATTATTTTCACCAAGACAACCCCAAATTGGTTCACAAAGAGATGGACACAACTGAAAATGACTAAACAACAAAAGTGTGTTGTGGCTACATAGCTGGAAAGCAAGATTATCCCTTCAATATTAATAAATGAAATGGTCATATTAAAATCCAATCATTTATTCTACAAAAGTATAATTTTGTAAATAATATGAACACTAGATAAATTGTATTCAGAGCAAGAGTTAAAGAAAAAATAAGATTAAGAAAAACAGCAAAAAAAGGGCAACATTGCATAGTATGTAAAAACTGATCTCAGAATCATGAAAACCTACCCTCTGACATATTCTATCTGTGTTTTCCTAGGCAATTCATCTAACCTCTAAATGGAGCAGCTGCCAAGGAAATTTTCATTGTATTTTCCTACATAAATGAAGTGTCAGGTCCAGAACAAAAATATATGAGCTAATTAATCAATTAATAATCAGATAAATGGATAAATGAATGAACAAATGTATAAACATAAATTATTAAATAAATAATTTAGATATTTATGTAATTTGTACTTTTATAACAAATTAAATTCAGACTGATTTGATTGTTCAACTTTCATTCACTAATACTTTCTATGAATTTACTAACTGCCTAGAATGTACAATCTGCTGATCAAGTTCTCTTTAAATAAATCTAACTCTGATTCTAGCTTTCATTTGCTTTTACATATCTAAGTATATAGCTTCCCTGATTTCCTTCAAAACTCAACTAAAATCCTACCTTACTGAAGTAGTAAGCTTTTCCTGTCTCCATGATCTTCTTCCTAACTTCCTGTGCACATGCACACAAGCACACAAGCACACACACACACACACACACACACACACACACTTGCACCTCCTTCTATGTCTTCTTTCTGAGATTACCTACCATTTACATTGGCTATATCTTGTGTCTTTGTTCTGCTTTTGCATTTTGTCTCTTCCATTAGAGCATCCATCGGTCAACAAAAATGATATCCTTGATGGCAAGGATCAATCTTTTGCTATTTTTTATATACGCTTTACTTAATACAGTGCCTAGGACATAATAAGGACTAAATAAATGCTTGTTAACTAACTGACTCACTACTGTTTAAGGGGGAAAAGGGAAAAGATGTGAATGGCTCTTGCTACAATCTAATTACCTGTCAAATTTCCAGTAAGAAACATAGTTCCTGCATTTCTCCATGCTGCTGCTTGCTCAATCCACTCATTTTTTGTGAAGTCCCTAAGCTCCCTTCCCTGTCACAATTTCCATTCCCTTGTATGGGCAGATTTTAATTTTCACAATTCAAACAGAAGTCCTTCATTATTTACTTCCTGGTCCTCTTATGCAGAGAGAACTTCCCTTAAGTTATTATGTAGGCAGTCAGCCCTATTTCTATCATCCTAAATACCAGCTGGAGAACCTGACCACATTTTCTGTATCATGTCTACAGTGTGAATCTTAATTCTATGTTCTGGTTCCCATCAATGCACGTTAAATGTTCCTTTTACATTGTTATGTCTATACAAACATATAAGCCACAATATATGTGGATTGGTTGAGAACCACATGTTTGTAAGGAACTTTGGTCTTAAATATATCAAAGGAAAATTTCAAGTATATCAAATGGGTAAGTAATATGCACTGACTGGAAACTGTATTTTATAAAGAAAGTTTATCCTAAAGCTGCCCTAGGAAGAAATTAATTTGGCTGAGGGCTAATTAGATAAAGGAGACAAAGAAGGAGAAAAAAGGGTGTTTCTATGCTAGTTTTAAGTTAGAACTTAACGCTATACACATTCCTAAAAAGGGAAGGGGAAGGGAATAACTGTTTATGGAGTAACAAGTATGTGCCAGGAACTGCACTAAGTGCTTTAAAAATAGTGTCTCTGGGCAAGTCTCTTAAACCCAACTGCCTTGCCTTCCTTCCTCAAAAAAATAGAAATAAAAAAAAAATCTCATTTAATCCTCAGAAAAACCTTGTGAAATACATGCTACTATTATCTCTATTTTATATTTGAGGAATTTGAGGAAAATAGATTAAGTGACTTGCCTAGGTCACACTGTCAGTGAGTATCTGAGGCTAGATTTGAACTCAATCCTCCTTGCTCTTCTAGCTCTCTAACCACTTTGCCACCTAGCTGCCCATCATCAAACAAACAATATTAACAATGCAGAATAGGACCATGTACTGAGACACTTCTGGTATAATTTATTTACTAAGTGATGGGGGACTGTGTTGGGGGGATGGTGGTGGAAAAAAGGAGCACCAAAGTACTTCCATCATAATGTGCCAAAATTACAGCCATGTCAAAAGGAGAGAATAAAAGCTAACATCTCTTCATTTTTAAATGTGAGGAAACTGAGTATTAGAAAAGCTAAGTGCTTGGCTGTATAGCTAGTATAAAAAAAGCCTAGAATGAAATATGGTACTGGCCTTATGACTACAAGTAGAATGCCGTTTCCTTTATACTATGAATTTTTCATTTATTCATTTATTTATTTATTTATTCATTTATTCATTTATTTATTTAGGTACAGACCTGTTATTTCATTAGTATAGAATAAGAAAACTTGACTTACCAATGCATATCAGCTACTATTCAACAGCACAGAGCTTTTTAGAAAGTTGCCAATAGTATTTGCCCATGGTCATACAACTATTATGTTTCAGAGAATGGCCTTGAACCAGGGGTCTTCCTGACTCTAAGACTAGCTATCTCTACTATCCATGTTTGAGCTCTATATTTAGGTCAATAGGGAGACATGGATAGAAATACATATATTCACAAATGATATGGATGGAGAGGGAGAGAGAGAGAGACGGGGGGGGGGGTGGGGAGGAGGGGAGGAAGGGAGGAAGGGGAAAGAGGAGAGAGAGGGGAGAGAGAGGAGACAGGGGAGAGAGAGAAAAATGATCTATGACATACCTGGTATTGGGAATTCCCTTTGAAGAAACTCCCTTTACCGTTTCAAAATTGCAATTGTGTTACAATTACAATTTTAAACCGTTATCTAAGCCAATTATAAGTTTGGTGAATTGCCTGGGATCACACAACCAATAGCAGGAGATGTTTGAATCTAGGTGTTCCTGACCCCAAAGGATGACTTTCCCAGACTGCCCCTCACCATGAAATATAAAGTTGGGAGGGGAGAAGAGAGGAGGAAAAGAGATGAGGAGAGGAAGCGAACTGAATACAAACATAAGGCAACACTGTTCAAATCAGGGAGTTTAGTCAGATCAGATGGCCTACAAGATGGTAATGGACATGAGTTGTAGGGGGAAGGCATTATAGGTCAGGGGAGTAATAGGAGCTAAATTGGTAATTAATAAGTCCTTGGCAAAGAATGACAGGAAGACTTCTGTGTCAAGTCTTTTGAATTTAAGTCCTAGTCTCAAAGTCCAAATTGTTTCCTTCAATTTCAATTAAACAACTGAAATTCAGAGACTAATTAGAAACTGCTGAGATGAAACAGTTTGAGAGAAATGCCATGAAAACAGACTCTCTCATGAGATCTGAGGTTCAGCCTGATTATGGCTGGAAAGAAATAACATGTGAACACGGTTATATCAGTTTTGATCTCAGCCTATTTATTAGTCATAGATTGGAGTGGAGAATTTTTTTAAGTGACAAAAATATTAGAAATTTTTTAAACAATAAGAAGTTTTGATTCTAGTTCAGTTTAAGTTACTGGTGAATGTTTCAGCTATTTCCTACATTAAACTACATGGTTCAATCATATGCTACTCCTTTGATCATTCCCTATGAAATGTTCCAATACAAAATTTAGACTTTCCACTTCCTTTTATTTTAACTATTTAGTTGCAAATACCTATACATTTGACTTTGGCAATGTAAAGCTTTTGTCCCTGAACTGCATTATTTCTTCTTGTATCTTTTCTGCCTTAATTCTTAGTTCTTGAGAATTGGTTTACTATCACATTTCCTCCTAGATGAAGTAGATTTATGCAACTCAAATAGAGAGTACTTTTACTCCAATATTAATGAACCTGTATAAGGAACTTCACTTTTCAAGAGTGGTATGACCAAAAGAATGTACTTTAATTTGAGAATCCTTGATTTATTTGGAAGACAAAGGTTAATTTTCTTTTTATTAAGGGCTATATTTTTGTAGAAGAACACACATACACACTTCTACCCTGGTACTGCTGTTAATTTATTTATTTAATTATTCTTAATAACTCAATATCTCACCCAACTGAATAAGCTCTGCAAACCTTAATAGCTTATTTATAACATTGGATCTATTTAGAGAAATCGTAAAAATCCAAATAGACACCCACATCTCTAGACAAAATCTGTAGTTTTAATTACTGTAGTTTATGACTGTAATAATCAAATCCACTATTAGAATTTTGTTTTCAACTAGCTTACAGGGAAAATTCTATAAGCTTTGGTTATTTCCAGACTTGACAGAACATATCTGTGATTTGTCAGCCTGGGAGCAAAGGAGGGGTGTGCATGTGCGTGTGTGTGTGTGTGTGTGTGTGTGTGTGTGTGTGTGTGTGTTTCTTTTCATTAAAGACTTTATCTTGTATCTTCCCAACATAAATCAGTTGAGGTCAAGATGTTAAACAAAAAAGCCAACAAATGAGACCTGGATAAAAGAATTCAAGTTTGGGCGGGCAGTGGGGGGGTGGGAAGGGGGGTGGTGCCTTGATGGAGCATGTCCACCTATCAAAGCCTTGAGCTTTCCAGATGGGCTTCCATCCAGATAGAATGTTTTGTTTTTTTTTTTTCCTCAAACACACTTAGATCCACCTATTATCACTTTGTCATCTTTGGATTTGTTTTTCTTTTTCCTGGCTCCATCTACAAAGAGCCTACTTCTTTAGTGAACCTTGACAGACTGGACATCTGCTGTTGAGTCATATCGAAAGTGATAGAAATGTAATCACACCTCAGAGAAGATTTCAAGGTTTTGTTTTTTTTTCATGTAGACAGACCCAGGAAAAGAAGGACAGGAGGAAGTACAGGTTTTGCTCCCAATTTAAATACGGCAATCTTTTCAGCTTCTCTTGTACATCAGTTCTAGAAATCTGTTTCTCAGGAGACATAGGTTCTCATCCTGCCTTTGCTGTGAAGTGGCTCTGTGCCCTTGGGCAATACTTCTGCCTCCACTCTAGTTAGGTGAAATGATTTCTAAGGTCCAGTATGTTGCTATTAGTAGCCTGTTCAAGAGTTGATTCCCAATAAGCCTAGTGGCCAGCAAAAGTTCTAAAACTCAGATCCCCACATGAAAGTTCCTGAAACAATGAATCAGGAGAGAAAACCTGTATGTAAATGGAGCAAGAAATTGCATAGATTAGACAAAAGCAAATAATCTGACAGATTTTCTAGATTATTTGGCAATGTTTCAAGTGAAAATAGACTTTGTTCTCTTAGATAAGAGGTCAAGAACATAGTTTATATGATATGTCTGTACTGGCCCAATGCATAACAAACTGGGCAGTGCTGTAGGGAAAATGCATAAGAAGCGTGAGGCTTAGTTTTGTGATATTTCTACCTCAAAAGGAGGGCAACAGATTATGGTAACTTCAAGCATCCTAAACTCATAAACAAAAGTATAGGGGGAATGATGGAGGGGAGGACAGATGGGGGTGGAGGTAATCAAAAACAAACACTTTCAAAAGGGGACAGGGTCAAGGGAGAAAACTCAATAAAGGGGGATAGGTTAGGAAGAAGCAAAATATAGTGAGTCTTTCACAACATGAGTACTGTGGAAGGGTTATACATAATGATACACATGTTGCCTATGTTGAATTGCTTGACTTCTTGGGGAGGGTAGGTGGGAAGGGAGGAGGGGGGAGAATTTGGAACTAAAAGTCTTTAAAAACAGACGTTCAAAAACAAAAAAAAAAGTTTTTTGCATGCAACTAGAAAATAAGATACACAGGTAATGGGGAGTAGAAATTTAGCTTGCCCTACAAAAAAGGAAGGGAAAAGGGGATGGGAGGGGAGTGGGGTGACAGAAGGGAGGGCTGACTGGGGAACAGGGCAACCAAAATATACGCCATCTTGGAGTGGGGGAGGAGGGTAGAAATGGGGAGAAAATTTGTAATTCAAACTCTTGTGAAAACCAATGCTGAAAACTAAATATGTTAAATAAATAAATTAAATTTAAAAAAAAAATGAAAACTCCTAGGGAAAAAAAAGTATAGGGGTTACATATGGTTAGAAAAGAGGTCATTCAATCTATAATGTCTCAAATTCTTATTATGTGTAAGCACAGCAGGCACAAAGAAAAGCAAAATAAGTCTCTGCTTTTACTTCCAATGGGGTTAGCATAAAATTATCTTGGCAAATTACACTAGCCATTTTTCCTCACAGGAAAAATTTGATTCTGGCCATCACTATTTAAGGAATAGTTGAGATTTAATTTTATTGAGAATCTCTATATATGTGTACCAACTTTGTCATATTAGAAGGGACAGAGCACTGAGCTGGGGGGAGGGGGGTCAATCCTTTGTGGCCTTTAGCAAATTACTTAACCTCTCTAAGCCTAAGTTTCCTCATCAGTAAAAATTTCTGCAAACATTGTAGGATATCAGTGAGAACATTTCCCATTTTATAGATAATGTACCTGAAGTCAAGTGACTTGCCCATGGTCATATAATCAATAATTATAAGAGCTGGTATATAAAATCTAAGCTATTGGAAAGAATCATCAAAATGAAAACTTGAAAGCTATAAATTACTTTGCCTTGTTTAATTCATCTGTAAAATGAGCCCAAGAAGGAAATTTCAAACCACTAGAATTGGCCATGACCGTAACAACTGAATAACAACAACACATCAGGGAGCTTACAATTAAATAGGTTAGGGTGACACATAAAATGAAGCTGAAAAGCTGGAAGGAGGGGAAGGGTAGAAGAGAACCACTTGGGGAAAAGTGTAGGGAAAAAAGTGGAAAAGTCAGAGAAAGTCCAAAGTATTTTATAGTCAGGTAAGAAATGAGATGTTCTGACCTCAGGGACATCAGCCTCACTTTCTTTGAAATGAAAATAAGCAAGAAACTTTTCTCTGGGAGTGCTGCCAAGAAAAAAAAAGCTTAATAAAGTGAACTGGTAGCATGTAAAATGTTCCTTCCTAGGAGTGATGCTTCTGTGAAAGATATACAACAAAAATGCCAAAATAACCATTCACAATGAATATATATTCTTCCTATGTTCCAAATGATGTTAATCAACTTAGCTTCATACATTAACTCCTAACACAAATTTGGCATTTTCCTCTCAAAAATGATAACATAAGGAACAAATGCTTCCTCCTATAGCTGTTATGCTTTAATTTTTTCTTTAAAAACAAAACAAAAACAAACATTTGGTACACATAAAAGTCAACAGCAGTTAAGGTTTTCTTGATGTAGGCATAATATAGGCTGACATTGTACATCTCTTTCTGTAAATGTTATCACTGTGCCTAAATCCTTAACAACCTCATTCTCTGAATTCTTTGTTTCCAAGCAATAATAATACTGAATTGAGTGGGCAATGGCATGACATTTAAATCACCAGATCATGCAGAACAATAATCAATGCAGGAACTGGCCATCTTCTATGCCCTCCTTCTGGTGTGTCAGGTGACTATCACCTGTGTGTGCTCCTCCTGTTATGTCATTTGTTTAATATTAAGTGGGCCACTTTTTTCCCCATCAAGTATTAGACCTCAGCCAACTTTCTGACTTAGTAATTTTGTCTGTCTTGTTTCATTTTGTCTTAGTTACTTCAATTTTGTCCAGTCTACCTTGTTTCTCTTAGGATATAGTCCTCTTACATATTTTTTCTTTTCTCTCTGTGAACACTGAGGTTTTATTTTCCATGCAATGTCCACCAAAAAAATGATATGCAATATGAATAAAAGTGCAATCCAAACTGGATTTTCTTCAATTTATAAATAAGTGTGAAGTATATCTTCATAGACCTGAACCCTTTTATGTATTCTCCCAGGATGGCACCACCCCCATCCTGGCCTTGAAAAAGCATACACAGTGACTACAAAAACGAAAATGAAAAGATCATTAGAAGCAAGTCATACTATGAGCAAATGGAAAACCAGTAATGGTCTAGGAAAAGATAACAAAACATCTCTCTACTCTCAGTAGAGACAAGGCTCTACAAGAGTAGAATATTGTAAATACTGTTTTAATAGTCACTGTATCAGTTTTTTTCTGCATAAGTGGTTATCTTCATTAAAAAAAAAGAAGGCTCAATTCTAGGTCAAAGAGTACATTAAAAAAATTACTACAACAACAAAAGGCATCTATAAAACATATTTTAAAAAGCCTAACCTTGAGGGATGCATCAGTGTAGATATTTAGTGGCTCACATTGACATAATGCTTTATAATTTTCAAAGTACTTTCCTTACAAGAACCATATGAGACAAGGAGTATAAGAACTATTGCCCTTATTTTATAGAATAGGAAGTCAGGGTTGAGGCTTAGGGGTGCTGGGACCCTGAAATAGTGACACAGGTCCTGCTAGAATGAATTCAACCCAAGCCTTCTTTCAGCAAAAGACAAGGTTTATTAGAACACAGGTCAGGGTGGGCATGATTCTAAAAATCCATGTTTTGGTTGACAAGACTAACTCTTTTCGTAGGAAAAAGATCTGAATGGCAGTGGCCAGTAGGCTGGGGTAACTAGGAGGTAACAGAGAAGGCCAGGGACCCAGACCATGTGGCCAGGAGAGAAAGGGGTCTAGTTAGGATCAAGGGTGGGAAGTAGCCCGGGGCAATCCAGAGGTAACAGACAATGAAGGGTTGGACTAGGTTAGGGGTAACAGAATTGGGAGATTGGTCTTAGACCACAATAAAAGGATTACAGGGATGGGTCTATGCACTTTGCAAACCTTAAAATGCTTTAAGTGATAGCTGTTCATGATTTTGATTATCAGGAAGTATAATGAACTTACAGTGTTTACTCTTAGAATACATAGAATTTTCCTTAAATGAAAAAAGGCTGTGGACATCAGCATTAGAAGAAAAGAAGTGAAGGGCTCTAAGAAAATAATGCAATGTATAACCTAATTCCCTTTACTTTTTGCTATTTGTACTGACAGATGGCATGGAGGAACGAGACTATAAGGAGTAGGAATATAACATTCATTTGAATGAAATGCGATTTAGCAATATCCTTGGGATTTTGTGTACCCATTCCCCCCATTATTAGGCCATTCTTATCTGGGCTGTTCTTCTCAAGTCACCTCAATATGAGAACAATCTCTAGTTTGTATTCAGTCCCATCACTCCTCAAAGTTATACCATCTCTGAGCAGCATAAAGCAGACAAGTAGGAATTGTGTTTATGTGTGTGTGTATACACACACACATATATATACACATATATACACACTATATATGTATTATATATACGTATATGTATATATATGCATGTATACATATATGTGTGTGTGGATATATATATATATATATATATATATATATATATATATATATATATATTTATAATTTTAGACAGGTCAGAGAGGATTCTCTTTTTCATCCCATTCAATGCCTCATGCTGGGTAGTGCTCAATAACCCATGCAGCCCTCTTGTTATTTCCTGATTACCAGAAACCAAGTCAGCAGGGAACTATCTTCAGGCTTTGTTTATGTTTATTTGATTTTTTAAAAAGAAATTAGGTCTTGCAAAGAATTTGCCTTAGGGCCTAATTACTGATTTAAAATATCAGTTTTAAAGCTAAGCACAAGATCAACAACAACATAAAAAATAGAGTTTTCAATCAGATTTTATTAAAAATGGAATTTATAATAACCACTAATAGACAAATTATTATGCCAATTATTCTTCTATTCTTCAAACCAAATATGGAAAAATATCTGCAAATTAAACTCCTATAGTTCAAACTATATTTTGATTTAAACAAAAAAAAATATCATGGCATACATTTGAACAACAAAAAAATAAAGGTAATTGGCTCTGTTATTATTCAACTCCATTTAAATAGTTAATAAATCAGTTTTTAAATGCCATTTAAGAGGAAAATCTAATTTTAATTTAAATTTCCAATTTCAATAATCGCATACATTTAGCAGAACTTTGTTCCCCCTATAACTAATTTTTCCACTTTGACTTAAACTTACTCCAGCAGTGTGGCCTAGTGGAAAGAATGCCTGATTTAGAGTTCATAGCTCCCTGGTTTTAAATCCTGTCAGTGACACTTATCAGCTGTTTGGCCACAGGTAAGCCATTTAACCTCTCCAAGACTCATTTTCCTCATATTAAAATACTTGCAGAAACTCTCTGTCAGGAATGGTATTTCAATTCATTGGAAAAATGTGTGTAAAGAGACAGGTATAAGGGTGAGGACTAGAGCTGATTGCATTGGTATAGGGAACTCTTGGATGAGAAAAACCCCATTATTAATCTGGCACCCTTTCTGAAACGTATATTTATAGATAATTGCCTTGAGCACTGAAGGGGTAAGTGACTTACCCAATGTCACAAAGTCAGTAAGGGTCAAAGGTGGGACTTGAATGCAGGTGTTCCTGGATTTGGGGTTGGATCTTTAACCTTAATGCCCAAATGCTTCTCAATTTACATAAAGCACTATGTAAATATCAGTTATTTTTATTATAGTTCTGTTCAGGAGAAACTAATAAGACAGACTGAGAAAAAAGAAGGTAGAATTAGGAAACTTGTTCTTTTTGGCATATTAATGGATATTTGGTTTCATATTGCCTGTTCTCTCATCATTTATCTCCTGGAAGACAATTTTGATGTGACTCCTACATGCAAATCATCTTTGGTAATATACTGCAGAATAATTATGATCTCCATTTCCTTTTGGATTGCCTGCAGCCTTGATCCTTCAGAGATTGTAGTGTTCCATGATTCAGTATTATCTAGCATCACTAGAAGAATATTGATATTCCAAAGATAGGTTTTTGTTTCAGGGAAGAGCTAGGCACATTGAAAACTATTGATTGCATAAAACCATCCCGCCCACTTTCTCTCTTCTACTCAGCTCCATACCCAACACATTATACATTTGCAGTATTTACTGATAAATGAACTAAAAGGACTACATAATCAAAATCTGGATAAAATGTGTTATTCATCCATTTTTTTTTCTTTTATAGGTTGTTCAGACAAATTCATTTGAGTGGTTGTAGATCTCATTTTGGACATACTGTAGTATTATGAGATTTGATGCGATGAAACCCACAAAAGCATTTAGACTCTATGTTAGACATCTTATATCACCTTTGGTTAGTATATCTTTCTTTGTTTTAAGCTTACCTTGATGCTGAATCAGCATTAGTATTCACATTTCATCAATACACTCTGATGTCGCTAGGTATCTTCTCCCCCTCCATTCTTTTCACCTTACTCTGCTTTTCATATTCCCTTTGTATGTTTCTTTTTCTCCCCTTTACTAGACTGAGGGCAGGGACAGTTGTTTTTAAATTTATATTTGGATCCTTAACATTTAGCAGAGATTGGTATGTAGTAGACACTCAATAAACATTTAGCAGCTGATAATCACTGTTGGCTATATTGATATTCAGAAGATCAAAGTTATCAATTTAACTGACATTGAAGCTGTATTGTTTTAACATGTCTGAGAGAGATACACTTTCTTCATGTGGGAGAATCTTCCTTTTGCTTTACCACATCAAATGGTACTTTTTTTTCTAGATTGCAGTGAGATCTTAACATCTATATTTTTTGGTCAATTTTGTGACTACAAAGATTAGATCTGTTATGTAAAATTATTGACTAAAGCCCCCACTAGCCTCATGTTTTCTTCAAGGTTGCCAATGATACATATATAGATCAGTATCATTTTGTGAAGATTTTTTCAGAGAAGAGGAAAATTACATTTTATATATACATATATATATATATATATGTACACACACACACACACACACGTAATAATACAATCCATTATTTTTTTTTGGTTGCTCTGCCACTTTCTCAAAAATCTTGAGACTTAATATCCTAATGTTCTCAAAATTTAGTCCTCCCTAGTAGGCATGCATTTCTTCTATGCATGCTTAGTCTAGTCAAGTTGGTCTCTCTACTTCCTAATGTTTCACAATGGTGATGAACTTGTTAGAATCCAAATGTGGAAAAGACTTTGAAAATAGCTTGCTATAGAAATGTTCAGAGATGTTCCTTCTAAATATTTATTTTAATCCCTTGAATTTTACCTTTAAATTTCTTGGGATGATGTTGCTAAAAGAGGTTTCGCACAGAAATTTTTGCAGTTTTTCCCACCCTTCTTTGCTGGTTTTTTGAGTTTATACTGCTCATAATTTTCTACCCTAAGGTTTTATGTAGCTCTTCATATTTTAAATTTGTGTTGGCATAACCTTCCCTGTCCCTCCACTGTATACAGAAATTAAATGTTTACTGGAATGATTCCTGATCTCATTTAGCTTCATCATTGTGGCAATTGTTTTTATCAGTTTCATTTCATAAGAAATGGTGATTCTCTCGCTCCATCTTCCCCACCCCACTTTTGTTATCAGTTGCCTATTTTAGGTCAGGTTCAAGCTGCTGCAGTTGAATGCCATATGTTCTTATCTGCCTCTCTTTTAATTTGATGTTGATTTTGATGTTTTTTAAAATAGGCAACAAAGAAATGACTCCTACGTTAAGTTTTTTCCCCCTTAAGATGTAGTCAAATTTTTAAAAATTTCAAATTATTTGATGCCTACCATTCCCAGTACCCTTTAAATCTCTTTTGGAAGAATACATCTGTTCTATAGAGTCACAACACTTTGATGTAGTCTATAATCCTTTGTTCTTTTTTTCTTCTTAATTATGAGTTAAATTAAAAGCATTGAGTCAAATATTTCTGGACTTGGCTTTAAAGATCTTTTTGAGTTCTTCATAGAGTTACTCTAATTCCTCATTCTTTGCAACAGATGTTAATGCATAAACTTCCATTACCTATATGGTAGCCTTTTTTGCCTATACCCATCATGAATACATCAAAGTCAAATGACCATGAATCTCACAAAATCAAACTTTTTTTTGACTCTAGCTGCATGATGAAATCAGTTCTGCCAACTCCTTCACTTACCTCTCCAAGGAGAGCCTGTGAATGACATTTCTGTTTAATTATGAGCTTCTTATATCATCTGTTTTCATTTATAGAAAATATGTAAATATTGAAATGACTGTTCCTCTAGTACAACATTACTGGGTTTTGGATAAGGATTCCATGTGTACAATAAAAAAGGCTAAATTAATATTTATAGATGATCTTAAAAGTAAGTGCAATATGATTATATCAATAGATGCAGAAAAAGCTTTTGACAAAATACCACATCCATTCGTATATATAGTCTTCCTTAAAATGATAAATAGCATCTATCTAAAAGCATCAGCAAGCATTATACATAACGGGGATAAAATAGAAACATTACCAATAAGAACAGGGGTGAAACAAGGATGCCCATTATCGCCACTGTTATTCAATATCATACTAGAAATGTTAGCTTTAGCAATAAGAGAAGAAAAAGAAATTAAAGAAATTAAAATAGGTGATGAGGAAACAAAGCTATTACTCTTTGCAGATGATATGATGGTATAGTTAAGAATCAATTAAAAACTACTTGAAATAATTAACAACTTTAACAAAGTTGCAGGATATAAAATAATTGGCATTTCTACATATTACTATATATATATATATATATATATATATATATATATATATAGTTAGTAATATATATATGGGCTTTGTTAGTAATATATATATATATATATATTACTAACAAAGCCCAGCAGCAAGAGATAGAGAAATTCCATTTAAAATAACAGTAAACAATATAAAATATTTGGGAGTCTAACTGCCAAGACAAATCCAGGAACTATATGAACACAATTACAAAACAGTTTTCATACAAATAAAGTCAGATTTAAATAATTCAAAAAACATCAGTTGTTCATGGGTAGGCCAAGCTAATAGAATAAAAATGACAATTTTACCTTATTAACTTATTCAGTGTCATACCAAGCAAATTATGAAAAATTATTTTATAGAACTAGAAAAAAATAACAGAAAATTCATCTGGAAGAACAAAAGGTCCAGAATATCAAGGGAATTTATGAAAAGAAATGCAAGGGAAGGTAGCCAAGCCACACCAGATCTAAAACTGTATAAATAAAGCAGCAATCATCAAAGCTACTTGGTACTGGCTAAAAAATAGAATGGTGGATGAGTGGAATAGGTTAGGTATACAAAACACAGTATTTACTGACAATAGTAATCTATTGTTTGATGAACCCAAAGACTCCAGTTTCTGGAATAAGAACTCACTACTTAACAAAAATTGCTGGGAAAACTGGAAAATAGTATGGCAAAAACTAGGCACAAACCAACATCTTACACTGTATGCTATGATAAGGTCAAAATGGCTACAAGATTTAGACATAAATGGTGACACCATAAGCAAACTAGGAGATCTAGGAATAGTTTACCTGACAGATCTATGAAGAAGGGAAGAATTTACGACCAAACAAGAGATAGAGACCATTATAAAATGCAAAATGGATAATTTTGATTACATCAAATTAAAAAGTTTTTGCACAAAGCCAATGCAAACAAGACTAGAAGGAAATCAGAAAGCTGGGAAACATTTTTTTACAGTCAGTGTCTCTGATAAAGGGCTCATTTCTAAAGATATAGAGAACTGAGTCAAATTTACAAGAAAAGATGTCATTCCCCAAATGAAAAATGGTCAAAGGATATGAAGAGGAAGTTTTTAGATGAAGAAATTAAAGTTATCTGTAGTCATATAAAAAATGCTCTAAATCAGTATTGAATAGAGAAATGCAAATTAAAATAACTCTGAGGTACCACAATGCACCTATCAGATTGGCTAACATGACAAAATAGGAAAATGATAAATCTTGGAGAAAATGTGGGAAAATTGGAACACTAATGTATTGTTGGTGGAGTTGTGAACTGATCCAACCATACTGGAGAGCAATTTGGAACTACGCCCAGAGGACTATAAAACTGTGCATACCATTGGATACAGAAATACCACTAGGTTTGTATCCCAAGGAGATGAAAAAAGGGTAAAGGACCCACATGTACAAAAAAAATATATTTGTAGCAGCTCTTTTTGTGGTCGCAAAGAATTGGAAATTTAAAAGATGCCTGTCAATAAGGGAATGGCTGGAAAAAGTTGTGGTATATGAATGTAATGGAATACTGTTATTCCATCACAAATGATGAGCAGGAGGGTTTCAGAAAAACCTGGAAAGACTCATGTGAACTGATGCTGAATAAAGTGAGCAGAACCAGGTGATCATTGTACATAGTAACAGCAACATTGTGTCATGACCAGTTTTGAAAGACTTAGATCTTCTCAGCCATACAATGATTTAAGACAATTCCGAAGGACTCATGATGGAAAATGCTATCCACATCCAGACAAAGAACTGTGGAGTCTGAATGCAGATCATAGCATACTATTTTCTCTTTTGTTGTTGTTGTTTCCCTAATGTGTCAGTATGTTTAATATGATTGTACATGTATAGTATATATCAGACTGCTTGCTTTCTTGGGAAGGTGGGAGGTGAGGGAAGAAGAAAAAAATTTGTAACTTAAAATCTTATAAAAGTGAATGTTGAAAACTATCTTTACATTCAATTGGGAAAAAAATACTACTAAGTGGGAAGAAAAAGGACCAAAAAAAGTAAATGTAGTTTTTACTACCCTCTTCTGTCTTTCCTATCACTATTACTAATCACTGAAGCAGAAAAGTTGAAATCCATTTTGTATTTTTTCCACAGTTTGCCTTTGCCAAATAATTCATTGTCTAGTGTATAGCCTAGTAGAACTGAGTCTGCCCCCTGCTTAAGTCACTCTCTGTCACTGCTTCTATCACCAAAGTACATCCAGCCTGGTAGAAGCAAATAGGGTTTACAATCAACTGAAATAACTTACAAGAACCCAGATGGTTTCTGTGCCATGAAGATGTATCAAAGCTGTACTCATGGAGATATTTTAGCTTTTTAATTAAAATGTAATATTCTTTTCCAAAAATAACCTAATCCCTGAACTTTTTGAAAAAAAATTCCCACTAGCTATCTGCCACCTGCTCTCCGTAAACAAAACACATTCAATCTCTTCAGTATTTTTTTGTGCCAGAAGATCTTAATATAGTAGAACCTCTCCAATGAATACAAATTGGTTCTTATTAGTAAGAAAAATAATATTTTGCTGGTTTACAGCTTTCAAACTGTATTTGCCACTTGGAGTATCCAGGGTATATAGGCAGCAGTGTGGTTAAACTTGATTGATCTCCACATATTTCAACTCTTTTCAATGTAAAATGTCACCTGCACAGGGCTATGAATTTTTAGCAGTGCATCCTGAGTCTTCAGACATACATTACTTTTCTTATCTGCCAAACTAAAGCTTACCATTTAATCCTCCCATGGTTCCAAAGCAGTGATTTCACAACATCAGAAATGTTGTAGCTCAGTGTCACAAAACTAATATATGCAATTTCTTGACAACCCTTAGGTCCAGAAGCCTCAGCTGGCAGTAGGGACCTAGCTTAAAGGTATATTGCTTTTACTCTAATTTGTATGAATATACCCTATACAACCTAATATAATCCTAAAACATAAATCATGCGGACTACTAGGGCTCAGGAAGGAGAGAGAAAACATATTCTTAAGGTCATCTTGATTGTCAGCAATAAATTAATCATAGCAAAATATTCATATCACATAGTTATTTTGAATAGTTCTATCACTTTATTTCTACCATGAAAAAATTAAGTATTTAATTCCAGAGAGTATTTGGTCTCTGCCAAAACAATTTATTCTTGAATATTATTCCATCTTTTATTTTGCTCTTTGTTCCTGTAAATGTTTATTGGGTATGTAGTACTTTGCTAGGCACTGCAGTGCAGGCAAACATACATAATTAAGGCATGGTCCATGATACCAAGGAGTTTATAGTCTGGTTGAAAAAGGAGAGATATACAAAAAAACACTGAAGACCAATATGAGTTAAATAATAAATAATAAAATTAAATAGTAAAAGACAATATTAGTACAGATACAGAAGCACAAATGTTACAGGACATTAAAAAATAATATATAAGTATAGAAAATTTATTCTACTAGAATTCAAAGAGTAAAAAGAGCACTGTGGATGGTTATAAGGTTTGGGGAGGGAGAATATCTTTAATCATTGGCAGGGTTTCTATGGTCAGAGAATAAAAGCCATTATTGTCTAAGCATACAATATGGCTGAGATAAAAATAGAGTTATAAAGGTCTAGACGCAGTAAGGGCAAATAGATTATGTGGGTCATTAGGGGCAAAAAACCTAGTTACATCCTGAAATGTGTTGATTGTTTAATTAATGTATTAAATGAACAGTTATGGAATGGTTGGTTGTTGTCCTTCGTGCTCAAAGAGAACCAAAATGACAACACTGTTTCAGGGTCAAGGTACAGAGTGTTCAACAGCAACTGATCAGACCAATAGAAGCTCAAAAGGTTTTACTAGAAGTCAGGTACAAATAGTCTATATGAACATTTGGAGTGGAGATATCTCATTATTTGCCCATCATCATAGGCCTTTGAGGTAGGTAAAGACTACAATGGAATGGGTGAGGTTTTTTGACATGCAAAAACTAGATTTAAGCGATGCAGTTGCACAAAGTTGTCAACATTGCTTCCTCTTCCAGAGTCATGAAGGTGGAGTGGCAAGACAAAAGTCAAGACTACTGGCAATGACTCAGTATGCAGCAGATGACCTTCTTCTATGTCAAACCAAGATCTAAGTAATCCACAGCACCTGCTTTAGCCACTTTCACGTCCATTGGAACAAAATTGTTCTCATCCTCCCATTCTGCCAGGGGAAGTCTTCACATGCTTGGGGTAAATATCCCTTTAATATACTGATGTTTTAAGATTGGTTAACCTCAACCTGTTGGTTAACCTCAACCTGGTTTAGCCCATCAGCCAAAATGGCTTACCTGGGCATAGCTGCTGAGCATGATACTGCTTCTTGGAGACACAGGTGAGAATTGGTTGGGAGGTGGACAGCAATGATAGAAAACATCCCTGAAAAGGGCTCAAAAGCCCTCATACCCAGTTAGGGAATAACTATTATACTACGTATGAGACAATATTCTGTGTATTATGTGAATAGAGGGTGAGGAAGTGCCATTATTAAGGCATAGGTAAAATATCTATATACAAGCATCTATTTAAGTGACCATATAGCTCTGGATTTTTTCCTTTGTTCACTTTAAAGAATTCTCTACTGTAAAACTATAAGGACATTCTCTAATTATACAAGTGCTGACAATCATTACTTTATGGTAAATAATTTTCATGTATTTAATTTTAATCAACTCCCCATCATAATAAAAAAAGTCCTTAAATTATATTAATCTTCACCAACCAACATTTTCATGTTTATTTTTAAATTCCGAGTGCTTTGATTCCTATTAATCAACAACTAAGTATTCTTAAAGTTTCAATAATTATGTTCAATCAATATTCTTACAGATCTATGGATTTATGAAGCAGAAAGATACCTGCCATGCTATTTTAAGTTGACAGCATGTTAACCTGATTCTATAAGGTCCAAAGAGTAAAAGTATAAAAGCCTCTACAAGTTACATGGGGAAAGTTAATCCAATTAAGTTTCAGATAGAGAGACTTGAATCTGATTAGAGCAGCTTTCTTATACAAACTCTTGGAAGGGGGCAATTAAAGAGTGATTTAGTGATAAACACAAGAAAACAGCTGTGGTTTTCCATTTGAGAAAAACTCATGGATATATTTTGATGGTAAAATAGTTTTCAAGACTAGATAAATGTGAATGAACATTTGTTTAGTGCACTAGAATTTCTCCTAGAGCAATTAAAACCAAGGCCTCATTCCCAAAGGAGGCCAGACAAAACTCTTCCAACTATGTGATTCAAGTGCACGTAGACATTGCTCCATAACGAAGTTTTGCCAGATGACTCTAGACACTAGAAAACGAGCAGCATGACAGTTAATTCATGTTTTGCTTCAAAAACAAATATTTGTTTGTGAAGACAGTTACATATATACATCCAAATCATGCTGCTCATGGATAGAACATATGCTCCATGACAAGTCGTACTTCTGTCAAGACTTCATCATATCTTCGAAGAATATTCAGGGTAAATCTACTCAAACTTATGAAAAGCACGAAGTCGAAAATATCAACTTGTTTTTTTTCCTCACAGGGCTCAAATCTAAAGCACTTTTGCTTCAACAAAAACCAAAGAATTCATCTCTGAGAATTTCAAACAGCTGACAGTTGCAATGAGGGTTACCAAATAAAAAAGATTCATTGCCTTCTCCTTGAGATAGAAGCACTATAGAAAGAAATAAAAAGGTCATGTCTTCATAATAAGCATGTCCCCAGCAACCTATTTAGATGTCAAAAAATTGGTAAATGCTACAACTCGTTTTATATTTAATGTTACAGATATTAACATATGCTTGATATCTGTGATCACTTTTTTAACTATTGCGCTGTATTCTTTCTGCCCTTTATTTGTACAGAGATTCAGGATTAACATTCAATCTATAGAGAAGCATCAACATTTCCATGCATCCATAAGCTTATCAATGTTGATCTTTCCGACACTGTAAGGGTAGAACACAGCCTGACCCCTACTACCAATGGGACCTTCAGTAAGTCCCTTAACCCTAGGCCTCAGTTTCCTCCTCTTTAAAATCATGGGGTTGAACTAGAGGGCTCTGAGGTCTTTCCAAATCCAGATCTAAGATCCTATGTATTTCTACTATATTATGTGTGGTTCTCATCAATATCTGTATAAATTCTTCAAAGAGGATGAACCCAATACCATGAAGGCTTTTCTCTTATGCTTTCAATATTTTGTGAATATTTTTGTGGGCAGAAATCAGCTTTCTACACGTTATTTTTCACCTTCAATATCCTGCCTCCCTTTCTGGTATATATACTTACTCGTGTCTTTTATATTATTTTCCATACACATCATTGTTGGTAAAATGCTGAAGCATAACTCCCCTCCCCCATATATCTTTGCCCTCTGAGTCACCCATAATTCTGTTGCTTTAGACGTGAAGTACCCAGATTTGCATGTTTGATCAATGAGGGTATATGGAGGGTGGTTAGGTTTTTTTGGTTTTTTGTTTTGGCAGCACCTGGACGGTAGAGATCACTAAAATCACACAAAATCTCAGCATTAGCAGGGATCTCAGAGACTCTCTTGAAGCCCCCAAGCCTGGTCAAGAATTCCCTGTATAACATACTTAAACAATAATCACCCAACTTTAGCTTTATAGCCCTGGAACATTAAATAAATGTCAATAATTTTATTAATAGTGTCACTATTGATTAATATTATTACAAGGCAGTACATTTAACTTTTCATCATTCCATCTGCACTTTCAAGAAATTTGAAATTCTTTTATTCATTCACAATCATTTATTCCACCATCTTTTCTTATGCCTCACTACTCCTAAACCTATTTTTCATCCTCCCTATGATCTGATGCTCCCTCAACTCCCTCCACAGTATTTTCCCAGGCCCTCTTCTCTCTCTGTTCTCTCCTCCCTTCCCAACATTGACCCTGTGGTAAATCAACTCAACAATACACTATTCTTTACTCAAATCTTTTTCTTCCTTATGTTATTTTGCACTACCCCACCCCAGGCCCCCTTATGTGCTGTTGAGTGGACCTGCAGGAAAGCATGCAACTATATTGGCTGGTATCATTAAAATTTATGTTTTCTAATTTTAATTTGACCCTCAGTGAAGCAAGATAATTGTTCCTCTCCTGATTTGCTACCCACTCCCCTTTCTTACCTTATTTTTTATTCCCCTCCACTTAATCTATGATCAGTCACACTGCCTTTATCATTCTTCACACTGGACACTATCTTCACCTCTGTGCATTTTCACTGGCTGTGTACCCCATGATCTCTCTATCTCCTGGCTTCCTAGGCTTCTTTCAAATCTTTGCTAAAATTCTACCTCCTGCAAAATGTCTTTCCCTATTCCTCTTAATTCTTGTGTCTTCTCTCCTAAATTACCTACAAATTGTTTGTAAATAGGTGTTTACATGTTGTCTCCCCCGTTAAACTGGGAGTTTCTTGAGGTCAGGGATTATTTTTGCTTTTCTTTGTATCTACAATGCTTAGTGCAGTACTTAACAGTAAACACTTAATAAATGCTTATTGATTTTAATTGACTAATACAAAAAAAATGCCTTCTCCCTTCATTCATTTCTAATGATTAGATGGTACCTCTTTTGCCAAGGTCAATCACTGTATACATATTATCCTCCCATCTTCTCTAGCAGATTATCCACACCATCACCACCACCACTACACATCCTCTTCCCCGTGCCTCCCCTCCCCACATATTCAAGCTCCCCTTATATACTAGTTCTTTCCCTGCTACCTATAAACACACCTATGTTTCACCTAGCCTTGAATGATACTAACAAGTTTCACATCCTATAGCTCCACTCTCTCAACTAAACCCCATGAGAAAACCATTTACTCTTAGTCCTGCACTTACTCTTCTCTTACTCCTTTCTATACCTTCTACAAAGTGGCTTCTAAAATTGCTTGACAGAAACTGCTCTCTGCCAATGACTCCTTAGTTGCCAAAACAAATGATCTTTATTCAATTCTCATCCTTCTTGACTTGGCAGAAATATTTGACAACATTGACCACCTTTTTTTTCTGGAATGCTCTCTCCTCTCTGAATTTTTCCTCTCTTATGGTTCTCCTTCTTCCTATCTGACTATCCATTCTGTCTCCTTTTCTGAATATGCACCAAAATCATACTTACTAATTGTGGTGTATCCCAAGGATCAGTTCTGAGCCTTTTTCTCTATACTCACTCACCTGGAACCTTAGCAGTTTCAATGAGTTCATTTATTGTCTCTATGTAGATGACTCCCAGAACTATATATCCAGTCCTAGTCTCTCCCCTAAATTTCAGTCTTACATATTGAACTCCTTATTTTAATGATATCTCAGCATTTGAAAATAAATATTTCCAAAATTTAAATCATTATCTTTCCCAAAAAAATCTAATCCTCCTCTAAATTTCCACCTACCTTTTCATCACACATGCTCTCGATCTCAGTATGTCTCAATATCTTATTCTTTCACCCTACATAGCCAAGCAGTTGACAAATCTTGTCATTTAAATCTCTTCTATATCTTCACTTCTTTTTAAAAAATCATTATCTATTTAATATTATTAGTTTTCAGCATTAATTTTCACAAGAGTTTGAATTACAAATTATCTCCCCATTTCTACTCCCCCCCCCACTCCAAGACGGCATATATTCTGATTGCCCCATTTCCCAGTCAACCCTCCCTTCTGTCACCTCACTGCACTCCATCCCCTTTTCCCTTATTTTCTTGTAGGGCAAGATAGATTTTTATGCCCCACTGCCTGTGTATCTTATTTCGTAGTTGCATGCAAAGACTTTTTTTTTTTTAACATCTGCTTTTAAAACTTTGAGTTCCAAATTCTCTCCCCTTGTCTTTCCCCACCCACCTTCCCTAAGAAGGCAAGCAATTCAACATAGGCCACATGTGTATCATTATGCAAAACCCTTCCACAATACTCATGTTGTGAAAAACTAACTATATTTTGCTCCTTCCTATCCAATCGCCGTTTATCCAATTTTCTCCCTTGACGCTGTCCTTTTCAAAAGGGTTTGCTTTTGACTACCTCCTCCACCCATCTGCCTTCCCTTCTATCATCCCCCCTTTTTATCCCCTTCCTCCATCTTTCCTGTGGAGTAAGATACCCAATTGAGTGCGTATGTTATTTCCTCCTCAGGTCAAATCCGCTGAGAGCAAAATTCACTCATTCCCCCTCACCTGCCCCCTCTTTCCTCCCAACAGAATTGTTTTTTTCTTGCCATTTTTATGTGAGATAATTACCCCATTCTATCTCTCCCTTTCTCCCTCTCTCAATATATTCTTCTCTCATCCCTTAATATGATTTTATTTTTTTTAGATATCATCCCTTCATATTCAACTCACCCTGTGCCCTCTGTGTGTGTGTGTGTGTGTCTCTCTCTCTCTTTCTCTGTACACACACACACACACACACACACACACACACACACATATATTCCATGTGGGAAAGTAAACAAAACAGTTCAACTTTAGTAAGTCCCTAATGATTTCTCTTTCTTGTTTACCTTTTCATGCTTCTCTTGATTCTTGTGTTTGAAAGTCAAATTTTCTATTCAGCTCTGGTCTTTTCACTGAGACAGCTTGAAAGTCCTTTATTTTATTGAAAATCCATATTTTGCCTTGGAGCATGATACCCAGTTTTGCTGGGTAGGTGATTCTTGGTTTTAATCATAGCTCCATTGACCTCCAGAATATCATATTCTAAGCCCTTCGATCCTTTAAGGTAGAAGCTGCTAGATCTTGTATTATTCTGACTGTGTTTCTACGATACTCAAATTGTTTCTTTCTGGCTGCTTGCAGTATTTTCTCCTTGATCTGGGAGCTCTGGCATTTAGTGACAATATTCCTAGGAGTTTTCTTTTTGGGATCTTTTTCAGGAGGCAATCGGTAGATTCTTTCAATTTCTATTTTACCCTCTGGCTCTAGAATATCAGGGCAGTTCTCCTTGATAATTTCTTGAAAGATGATATCTAGGCTATTTTTTTGATCATGGCTTTCAGGTAGTCCAATAATTTTTAAATTATCTCTCCTGGATCTACTTTCCAGGTACAGTGGTTTTTCCAATGAGATATTTCACATTATCTTCCATTTTTTCATTCCTTTGGTTCTGCTTTATAATATCTTGATTTCTCATAAAGTCACTAGCTTCCACTTGCTCCAATCTAATTTTTAAGGTAGTATTTTCTTCAGTGGTCTTTTGGACCTCCTTTTCCATTTGGCTAATTCTGCTTTTCAAGGCATTCTTCTCCTCATTGGCTTTTTGGAGTTCTTTTGCCATTTGAATTAGTTTATTTTTTAAGGTGCTGTTTTCTTCAGTAATTTTTGGGGTCTCCTTTAGCAAGTCATTGACTTGTTTTTCATGGTTTTTTTTGCATCACTCATTTCTCTTCCCATTTTTTCCTCTACTTCTCTAACTTGCTTTTCCAAATCCTTTTTGAGTTCTTGCATGGCCTGAGACCAGTTCATGTTTTTCTTAGAGGCTTTTGATGTAGGCTCTTTGACTTTGTTGACTTCTTCTGTCTGTATGTTTTGGTCTTCTTTGGCACCAAAGGAAGATTGCAAAGTCTGAGTCTGAATCTGAGTCTGTTTGTGCTGCCTGGCCATGTTCCAAGCCAACTACTTGACCCTTGGGTTTTTCATTGGGGTACGACTGCTTGTGGAGAGTACTTTGTCCCAAGCTTGAGGGGCTGTGCTATTGTTTTCAGAGCTATTTCTACACAATAAGCTCTGCCACACCAGTGCTCCTCCTACCCCAAGAACCGCCAACCCGGACCATGACTCAGATCTTAAGCAGGCTCTGCACTCCTGCTCTGATCCCCCACTTAATTCCCTCCACCAGTTGGTCCTGGGGCCAGAAGCAACTGCAGCTGTAGTTCTGTCCTCAGAGCTGCACCACCTCTGCTGCCCCGGAATGGTGGCCAAACCATGAACTCCTTTCACTCTGTCCCTGCAGCTTTTCCCACTAACCTTCTCTGTTGTCTTTGTTGTTTGTGGGTTGAGAAGTCTGGTAACTGCCACAGCTCACTGATTCAGGGCGCTTGGGCCTGTTCCACCCGGCTCCCAGTCTGGTTGGTCTGGGTGCTGCTCATGCTGGGCTCTGCTGCACTCCCAGCAACATGTGATAGAAATTACCCAGCGACCAGCCAGGCTGTCCTGGGCTGGAGCTCTGCTTCCCTCTGCTATTTCTTGGGTTCTGCAGTTCTAGAATTTGTTTAGAGCCATTTTTATAAGTGTTTGGAGGGTCCTGGGGCAGAGCTTTAGGCAAGTCCCTGTTTTCCAGCCACCATCTTGGCTCCGCCCCCCCATATCTTTCCTTCTAACCACACGTAGCGCTAGCACCCTAGTTCAGACCCTTCTCACCTTTCACATGAACTATTTCTTACCTTCTTATTGGTGCTCCTGCCTTAAGTCTCCTCTGAATCCAAACTGTCCTCCCTATAATTGTCAAAATGATTTTCCTAGAGTTCTGATCTGATGATATTATGAGCCTATTCAAGAAACCCACCTGGTGCCCTATTATCTCCAGGATCAAACATAAGTTGCTTTTCATTTAAAGCTCTTAAAACCCAGCCTTGTTTTCAGTCTTCTTACATGTTACTCCCCCCCACCCCCTTGCCCCCTTTATGGCTGTATTTGAGTGTAGGTAACAGCTTACTTCTTCTGGCATAAAAGACTTCATCTTTCATCTCCATGTCTTCAAATTGGTTGCCTCTCATGTCAGGAATCCATACTATTCTTACTCTCTCTTTTAAAATCACTGTCTTTCTTTAAGAGTCAAATCAAGTGCCACTTTCTGGCAAGAGGCATTTTCTACTCTCCTCAGTTACTTGTCCCTTATCCCACATGTACTTTGTATGCCTATTGTTTATTGGGATGGGGGCTATGATTTCATTAGAATAGTGAATTCCCAAATGAGGAAACCCTTTACCAACATAGACTAGAGCTATTTCTACAACTTATCCTCTTTTAAAGAGTTTTCCACAGCACTAAGATATTTAGTGATTTAACCAAGGTCACAAAGCCAGTATGTCAGAGGCACACTAGAACCCATCTCTTCCTGTATTTAAGGTCAGTCACTATTAGACTCACTCTTAGTCTTAGTGTAATTGGTTTAGGGTTAGTGTAGTTTTAAGCTAATAAAAATATTAAATCCTGAAAGTCCTCTAAAACTTTTTAAAATATCTGTATATTCATGTTGTCTGCCCTTGAGAGCAATGGTGTTTTTTTTATATTCTTAGAACTTATCACAGTGCCTGTTACATAGTCAAGTTTTAATATTTGAAATTCTGCAAACCCCAATTCAAAAAATGTTGTAGTGCTCAAAACTATCCTCAGGGAATATAGGGCCCTAAGGCCATGAATGGGGCTCTGAAAGCCTCAATGAATCATCCCTTCTCTGACCCCAATATTTGCACACAGAAAGTCAGATCAAAATTGTCATTTAGCCCTAAAAAAAGAGAAGTAGCCAGGGAAGAGTGGAAGCCTGGTTGAGAAGAATCTAGAAAAACTATAGGTGAGGGTCCAGGATGGATCTCTCTGTATGTATGTGTGTGTGTGTGTGTGTGTATGTATGCCTGTATGTGTATATATATATATATGTATGCATGTATATATATGTGTGCGTGTATATATGTGTGTGTGTGTGTATATGTATATATGTACATGTATGTGCCTATACAACTAACATATGCACACGCATATACATACATATTTATATACACAGATATATATCCATACATACATGCATGTAATATATGTGCATATGTGTATGTGTGCATATGTGTATATATAGAGATAGATATGTTCAGAGATACCTATATTCACACATATGTATATAAATACACACACACATATCTCACCAATAAGGAAATCTGAGTTTTGCTTGTTTGTTTTTAGGATAGGTTAAAGAAATGTCATGGTTAGTACCAGCTTCAAAAGTTAGCCTTCTCCTTCCCCCTCCAAGCTCTTTATAGCCCAGAAGGTTTCCACAAAGTAGTCAGCACACCAAGCTTTAGAGATGACTCAATCTACAATTATCCTCATTACCTTAGACACGCCAGTGTTCTTACATGAGAAAAAGATGAGATTGTGAAAAGCATAGACTTAGAAGCATAGTTAGAAAGGTGTTTGGGAAATTTGGAATCTCAAGGTCTTTGCTTTGGAAAGAACCTCAGATATCACCAATCCAACCTTAATAGTTTGTAGTATAACAGATCAAAAAAGGGTCACCATCAAAATATCAGTAGCAAATAATGCCAAATGAATGGCGAATCCCTTACTGTGGATTTTAAAAGGAAAACTGCTTGTCAAGTCACTGTGTTGAAAATATCAGGGTGCCAAAGCGTTTTGACCTCAATCTTCAAGGCAACCCATAAGAAATGCAAAGTGGAATAGCAATAGCAAATCATTTGAATTTACACATTGCAGAAAATAAACAGTTTTATTGTTTATTGACTAAGATAGGTGTCAGTGTTTAATAACATTGCCAAAGTGACTGGGCAAAATAATATCACCGCATAGAGTTGTTGATTTGCTTTTAATAACGGATGTCTGAAAAGACAATCTTGCAGCTAAGGGCTATGATTTTCTAGCATTGCCTAGCAACATGTGCAAATATAGAACTGCAGATGCAAAACTAGTGACCTTTCTTTTGTGACTGCCTCTTATGTGGATAAAATGAATGCTTTGTTATTTCTGTACCACTCATAAATTTGTACAATGCTCTAAACATGGAATTTTTTCATTTATATTTTCACAGTTTGTAGATTAAATGACCATACCAGCATTTTAGCTGTGGAGGGTGGGAAAGTAGAGAATTAGTTGTTTATTTCTTATTAATAATTAGCTTGGGTAATAATTATTTTACTAGCATTTGTAACTTTCTGAGAATTTATTGTGCTTTTATGTCAAAAAGAAAAAATTGCAGTATTAATTCATCCAGAAATGTGTTTTGCTAATGTGGCTCTTTTATAGGCTGGAAGTATGTGAACAAGGAATAGATAGGTAGTATAGTATAATGTGCCACTCTGGGGATTGATGGACTATGGCTTTGGAGATATGTATTCAGGTTGTCATCTACATGCTCAGGAAGGAAGTGGGACTTAAATTGAGCCTGGGAATATGAGTACACTCTGGAGGAATAGGGAAGGGAGAAAAGGTATTAAAGTCAGAGGGAGATTGATAAGGATCTGATAGGGCCTTGTCCAGGAGATAGAAGACTAGCAATCTGCCTACTGTGTGTGGAATATGTCTATATGTAAGGGTGAAGCAGAAAACAGTTTTGCTTTTGATCGGACAAAGTCATATTGTAAGAAGCCTACAAAGTGGGAAACCAGGATAGTCTCTTCAATTTAATTCAATCCATTAAACATTATTAAGCACCTAATATATTCCAAGTACTGTATTAGATGATGGAGAAGATATAAAGATAAATGATAGAGAATCATTACCCTCATGGAGTTGAAAATCAAGGAGAATAATATGATACTTAAAAATAGATAAAATGGTATCTGTACATAAAAGAAGTACCAAGTTTTACCCAACTTCAGAGTGGAATGATGATTTCTGACATGGAAAGTGAAGGAAAGTGATGGGGAAAGTGGCAATGTAAAAGGGGTATTTGAGGTAGGTCTTTAGGGAAGTTTGGAATTTCAGCAGGTAGAAATCATAGAAAGAGCATTGCACACATAGGGAACAATAGAAGCAAATGCTTGAAGGTGGGAAAGTGTAAAACATGCACAGGAGAGAGCAGATATTCCAGTTTGCTGTTGTGTTCATTCATCATTTTCGAAGAGGACCGTGACATCAGGGAAATGATGACGACTTGCAGTTGACTTTGATTTGAGTGAGAAAGGGCTGTGCAAGCTCACCAGCCTCACCTTCTCCTCCTGAGCCATCTGGGTTCAGTAGCCTGATATTCCTCAGGATGACTGGAGATGGCCCGGGGAGACCCTGCCCCTTTCAGGCTAAGGTCTTTTGAGGTTGTCATTTTGAGTGAGGTAAAGCCCATTCAGTGAATAGGCCTCTTTAAGAAGTGAGTTGAGGGAAGGCCCCTTTAATAAGAAAAAATCAAACTGGGAGGGAAAGACCCTCAGGGTTGCTAGTCAGTAGTGTAGATTCAGGAAAGGGAGTGATGTGTTGAAGCAGAAATGATTAGATAACACCAAACTGCAAAAGACCTTAAAAGCCCATATAAGAAATTGGGATTTTACAAAGTAGATAATAAGAAGCTATTAAATAGTGTTGAGCAGATCTGTAGGAAAGGATAGATTAATCTAGCAACAACATCAAGGATGAATTGGAAGAAGAGATTGCATGCAGGAAAACTTGTGGTATAATGGTAAAACCAATCAATTTGGAGGCATAGGCAATGTGTTTAAATGCCAAGTCTGCTGCTTACTACCTGTGCTATCTTAAATAGGTTACATAACATGTCTGGGATACACCTTAGAGATTGTACAATAATGTATACCCTTGATTTTACAGATTAAAAAAAAGAGGACTAGAAAGTTTCAGTGATTTGGATTAGGTTTATGTCACATAGGGAGTAGTAAAGCTAGGATTCAAAAATAGGAATACAAATTATTATTACTGTGAAACACCTATTGTTTGTAAGACATTGCACTAGGAGCTAGGGATACAAAGATGAAAAATTATATAGCCCCTGCCTTCAAGGGAGTTTATTGTCTACTAAATGTATTACAACCTATACACAGCATTAGAGGGACAAAGGAGAACAGAGTGCTTTACTTGAAATCCAGAAGAGAAATAAGTATCATCTAGGGGTATTAGGCAAGGATTCATGAAGGTGGGATAGGTAAATGTGAGGAGAAAATGCATTCTAGGTACAAGGAAGGAAGGGCTCAGAGACTGGTAACAGCAGGTGCAAATGGGGACCAGTTTGTAGTACAGTTTAGCGGGAACTCTGCATGAATGAGGAACCTTAAAGCTAGAGAGTTAGGTTGGAGACAGACTGTGGAGGGTCTTAATAGCCAAGCTAAAGAGTTTGCAAGCAGTAGTGCTAAAGAGAGGTGCAGGAGGAGGAGTATCAAGATAAAGCCATTGTTTTGTGCATAAGGAGGTCAAGTCTGACTACTGAAATGGTAATTTTTTTTAATTTATTTAATATATTTAGTTTTCAGCATTGATTTTCACAAAAGTTTGAATTACAAATATTTTCCCAGTCTCTACCCTCCCCCCACTCTAAGATGGTGTATATTCTGGTTGCCCCATTTCCCAGTCAGCCCTCCCATCTGTCACCCCACTCCCCTCCCATCCCCCTTTCCCTTCTTCTCTTGTAGGGCAAGATAAATTTCTATGCCCCATTGCCTGTGTATCTTATTTCCTAGTTGCACGAAAAAACTTTTTGTTGTTGTTGTTGTTTTTGAACGTCTGTTTTTAAAATTTTGAGTTCCAGATTCTCTCCCCTTGTCCCTCCCCACCCACCCTCCCTAAGAAGGTAATTCAACATAGGCCACATGCGTATCATTATGTAAAACCCTTCCACAATACTCATGTTGGGAAAGATTAACTATGTTTTGCTCCTTCCTAACCTATCCCCTTTATTGAATTTTCTCCCTTGACCCTGTCCCTTTTCAAAAATGTTTGGTTTTTTATTACCTCCTCCCCCTGTCTGCCCTCCCTTCTATCATCCCCCCTTTTTTATCTTCTTCCTCCTTCTTTCCTGTGGGGTAAGATACCCAATTGAGTGTGTATGGTATTCCCTCCTCAGGTAAAATCCAATGAGAGCAAGATTAACTCATTGCCCCTCACCTGCCCCCTCTTCCCTTCCTACAGAACCACGTTTTCTTGCCACTTTTATGGGAAATAATTTATCCCATTCAATCTCTCCCTTTATCCCTCTCTCAATATATTCCTCTCTTATCCCTTAAATTGATTTTATTTTTTTAGATATCATCCCTTCATATTCAACTCACCCTGTGCCCTTTGTGTGCATAAGTATATATATATATATATATATATATATATATATATATATATATATATATATATATATATATATATATATATATATACACACATACATAGACACACGCATATGTATATATATATGTATACACATACATATATATGCATATTCCTTTCAGCTACTATGATATTGAGGTCTCATGAATCATACACATCATCTTTCTATGTAGGAATGTAAACAAAACAGTTCAACTTTAGTAAGTCCCTTACGATTTCTCTTTCTTGTTTACCTTTTCATGCTTCTCTTGATTCTTGTGTTTGAAAGTCAAATTTTCTATTCAGCTCTGGTCTTTTCACTGAGAAAGCTTGAAAGTCCTCTATTTTATTGAAAATCCATATTTTACCTTGGAACATGATACTCAGTTTTTCTGGGTAGGTGATTCTTGGTTTTAATCCTAGCTCCACTGACCTCTGGTATATCATATTCCAAGCCATTCGGTCCCTTAATGTGGAAGCTGCCAGATCCTGTATTATCCTGATTGTTTTTCCACAATATTCAAATTGTTTCTTTCTGGCTGCTTGCAGTATTTTCTCCTTTACCTGGGAGCTCTGGAATTTGGTGACAATGTTCCTGGGAGTTTTCTTTTTGGGATCTATTTGAGGAGGCGATCTGTGGATTCTTTCAATTTCTATTTTACCCTCTGGCCGTAGAATATCAGGGAAATTCTCCTTGATAATTTCTTGAAAGATGATATCTAGGCTTTTTTTTGATCATGGCTTTCAGGTAGTCCAATAATTTTTAAATTATCCCTCCTGGATCTATTTTCCAGGTACAGTGGTTTTTCCAATGAGATATTTCACATTGTCTTCCATTTTTTCATTCCTTTGGTTCTGTTTTATAATATCTTGATTTCTCATAAAGTCACTAGCTTCCACTTGCTCCAATCTAATTTTTAAGGTAGTATTTTCTTCAGTGGTCTTTTGGACCTCCTTTTCCATTTGGCTAATTCTGGCTTTCAAGGCATTCTTCTCCTCATTGGCTCTTTGGAGCTCTTTTGACATTTGAGTTAGTCTATTTTTTAAAGTGTTATTTTCTTCAATTTTTTTTCAGTATTTCTTTGGGTCTCCTTTGGCAAGTCATTGACTTGTTTTTCATGGTTTTCTTGCATCATTCTCCTTTCTTGTCCCAATTTTACCTCTACTTCTCTAACTTGCTTTTCCAACTCCTTTTTGAGCTCTTCGTGACCTGAGACCAGTTCATGTTTTTCTTGGAGGCTTTTGGTATAGGCTCTTGGACTTTGTTGACTTCTTCAGGGCATGTGTTTTCGTCTTCTTTGTCACCAAAGAAGGATTCCAAAGTCTGAGACTGAATCTAGGTGTGTTTTTGCTGCCTGGCCATGTTCCCAGCCAACTTACTTGACCCTTGAGTTTTTTGTCGGGGTATGACTGCTTGTGGAGCAAAGAGTACTTTGTTCCAAGCTTGAGGGGATGCACCATTGATTTCAGAGCTATTTCTATACAGCCAGCTCTGCCACACCAGCACTCCTCCTTTCTCAAGAACCACCAACCCAGACCTGAGGAAAATCTTCCACAGGCTCTGCATTCCTGCTCTGATCCACCACTTAACTCCTCCCACCACATGGGCCTGGGGCAGGAAGTAACTGCAGCTGTAGTTCTGTAGCTGTACCTCCCCTGCTGCCCCTGGGGTGGTGGCCAAACCGGGAACTCTGTCCCCCATAGCTTTTCCCACTAACCTTCTCTGTTGTCTTTGGTGTTTGTGGTTGAGAAGTCTAGTAATTGACACAGCTCACTGATTCAGGGTGCTAGGGCCTGTCCTGCCCAGCTCCTGGTCTGGTTGGTCCTGCTGCCTCCCACGCTGAGCTCTGCTCCCCTCCACTCCATGCACAATAGACCTCATCCAGTGACCATCCAGGCTGTCCTGGGCTGGATTCCTGCTTCCCTCTGCTATTTTGTTGGTTCTGCAGTTCTAGAATTTGTTCAGAGCCATTTTTATAGGTTTTTAGAGGGATGTAGTAGGGAGCTCACGTAAGTCCCTGCTTTCCAGCTGCCCTGAAATGGTAATTTTTAAAGAGCCCCTGTAGAATAGAGAATGGGAATTTGAGGAAATTCAAAGAGTTTGACCATGAAAGGAAGGGGAAAATTAGATTTTAGCTAGAAGGACAAGGGCAAAAACAATAAGCTTTTTTGTTTGTTTTAAAGTGGATAAAACCTGAGCATATTTGTAGGAAAAAGAGAATGATAATTTGAAGAAGACATTGAAAATGATTGGGGAGTTTAATGTAAAAGCAAGATTCTGAATGATGCAGGAGGAGATGAGTTTGAGAGAATAGGTAAAAAAATAGCTTTAAAAAAAAGGACATTTCTTCATCTGATATTGAATGGAAAGGCTAGAAACAAGAAAGAACTAAAGTCTTGAGTTACTGATGGTAGGGGATATACATATGAGAAGCTTCTAGTACTTGATTTCACTCATGGTTATAGACTAGAAAAGTAAAGGGAGTGGCTAAGAATTTTGTAGTCTAAGGAAACCACCTGTAGGAAGCTGTTTAGGTAATCAGAAAGAAGTCAATAGATTGACAAATGAGGGCAAGACTAAGACTGAAGTTACACATTTGGCCAAACAAGAAAAAGATAATGCCATGGGCCAGATCTCCCCAAGTCTTTAACTTCTGTTAAACTCTGTGAAGTGGAAGGTTAGATAAACCTTGGATAGCAGGGTGATTGGTTTTTTTCCCCATTAACAAAATTTGCACTTCCCTTCCTATTTGTTGGATTCATTCTAGGTCTCTCCCCACCCCCCCCCTTTTTTTTTAATCAAGGCTTGTTTCCAAAGGCAATAAGCTAAGTTAGGAAATTTCTTTCAAAACTTTTGTACCTCAATGGCCCACATTAGCATATGAAACAATACCTCAATCAGTACTGATTTGTAGTAATCTACTGAAGCATGAATATTTAATACTACTCTTTCAAATTATTTTGCTTTTAACTCCATACTACTGTGATGGGAATTCTGATTTTCTTCATGGAAATCCAAAATGAGACCATGTGATTTATAGGCTGACTGAAACATGATTGATTTGGGAACTGAGTAAATGACTTGGCAAGTACAGAAGTGCTCTGCTTATAAATATTTGTGAAAAATTAATAGCTATACAGTGATAGTATAGCAACAAGTGGGAATTGTTTGCCATTATTTTCTTGGGAACCAAAGTGCAAATTAGATGAAAGTTGAAATATATCTTTAAGATGATGCAATTTTTTCCCCTGTTCTCAAAGAGCTTAGAATATAAGGCATGTGAAATACAGATTGCAGTGTGATATGCTATTCTAGTGAAAGCTAAATGCATCCTGCCCTCTCCCACCAATAAAACAAAAGCTCCTTCAGAACAGGAATGATTTTCCTATCTTTTGTTTGTTTTTAATCCCAATACCTATGCTTTGTAAATAGGATATACTTAATAACTGTTTGTTGAATAGAATTGGATATGAGCATTAAAAGACATCTCTTATTTAAGGATACCAAATTTTGGGAAAGTAGATCAATTCAACTCATGGGGATCTTACTTGCTCCTAAAAACAAATTTGAATATTTTTTTCATTCCTCCTAACTAAAATACTCAAGTCCATTATAACCAAATGTATTCTGATTTGTTTCCCGGTCTATCTGCATATTGGTAATGAGAAAGATAAAACCTGTCTCCCCAGCTCTCACTCAGAATTAAAGAGTTGCAGGCCAAAAGTCCATATGAAATAGAATTTATGGATTACTGTTTGTTTTGTGCCACCAATTCCCACCTGGTTTGAATGGAACCTTTGTACAGATACTCCAAGGAAGCCCTGAGGAATTTAGTCAGATCTGCAGGTTTAGGAAAGAAATCAGAGAAATAGAATGGAACAGTTCAAAGTCATTCTTGGTCCAAAAGATCCAGGAAATATGAAGTTGGCTTGTGGAATCAATTATGTATGTAACACTGACTACTTTAGCATCCACTCTCTCAAAAGCAAATGTTACATTTTGCCCCTACCCCAGGGTTCTCAAAGTTTGGGGAGCAGGGTTCTCTCAAATTAACATTCCCCAGGGTGTGGGGAGCAGGTCCTCTCATCTCTGAAATTGGCTCAAGCCCCCATATATTGCATTCCTCCAATTTTAAGGGGTCTAAGTATCCTATTTCCATTTCTCTACATAACAGTCAGATTGATTTGTTTTTTACAAAAAGAATATTTACTTACTTCAAATATACATGTATAACTAGAGCAAATATACAACTGGCCCATCCCCCAACACCTGGAAGGGAAAGAAGGCATAATCCCTCCTTATATCACCTTAGATTCTGGGAAAGGGAGGCAGAAAATGTTTACAGTTTAGCTCAATTCATATGGAATAATATTGCCATCACTTTCCAAGTCCAAAACTCACCTGGGCTTGCACACCAAGGTTTCTAATGGCATTAATCCTTGGCTGGCTGCAACATCCAGCCTAGTATCCTGGGCTCCAAGGTTCTCATTGTGAAACTCCCAAGACTAGGACTTTATCTACTGCATCTAGAATTGAAAAGCATAAATGAAACAAAACCAAAAGCTCAAATCTGTTTCTTGGGTGCCACAGTGGCTAAGGGGAAGAGAATGGGAGGGGAAAGGGGGCTTTTTCTAGTCCATCTTACTGCATGCCCCTGCTGTGAGTGAATTAGACCTTTACCTCTACCCCACCAGAAAGAAAAAGTGATAGTGTCTCTATGAGGTAAATTTAAAGGCAATAACAGGAGCATACTGAGACTGATGTGGTAGGCCAAGGAAGGATATCTTCTCCCAGAAGCAGGTCCCTTGTATGTCCTTTGTGGGTGTCTCAATGTGGATATCACTATGTGGGTGATCTGATCATCTGCTCCATTGTAATAGCCCTCTCCAGTTTCTATGAGCCTGTTCTCAAAGCAGATTTATGCTGCTGAAGGTCAATTATAGTATTGCTCTCACCTCCTCAGGGTAGCAATCACAAGGATTTGTTGGATCTTTAAGGCCTTTTTTCCACCCAGACCAAAATTTCCAGAATAGAGATGTAGAGAAGAGTACAACTAACCATTGGCTTTTCTCCCTCTTCCTTTTGTTCCCTGAAGGTGTAGGCCCTACCCAACTACAGCTGACTTATGTTCTAATGGGCTTCATTTTGCACCTGAGCTCCTAGGCCAGCTGAAAATGAGCAGGAAATTATTCCCAGAAGTGGGCTTTTGTCAGGTATTTACTTCATTGTTCTCCCTTCTATTTTCCTGAGACTGTGATACAATAGGTAGCTGTTAGCATATCAGCTCAAGACATGTGGCTTGGAAGCTGATTTCAAATGCCCCTGTACCCAAGTGACATGATAGCTTAAATACGCAACAACCAGTCCAATCTTTTATGACTCATTATTATCAGGAAGAGACTTATACTAAACTGATTTATTCTACTTGAAAAACTGTGTAAATGCTATGTGTTTATGGCTATTGGAATCTTATTGAAATAAGAACTGTCAGATAATTGAAAGAGTGATTTATATGTGGCTTTTGAATTGATATTCATGCTTTTGTTGGAATGTGGAAACTCATAAAGTTCCTGTGGGACTTATGTTGGGATCTTATTTGTTTTTTAATCCTATAAAACATTTAAGTAGTTTTCCACCTCCCACATACCCTTTCCCCTTTCTCTACCCACCCCCCTTTCTGGAAAAGAAGTATTGGAATTTCTAATCACTAATTCATGCTTGTCCAGAGTTAATTCTCACCCCATGGAACAATCACTCAATTATGATCACTGCTCTAATTACAACAGCACAGGGCATACTTATAAACATAAATAATATGCTACATGGCAGGATACACATATTGAAAACACAGATAGCTCTAGATATATGGCAATCCCTTCCTCTCCACCCTCCCCCAACAAAGTAGTCTTTCATTTTTTATCACCTTCAAATTTAAAACAAGACTACCAGGACACCCCCTAAGCAGCTATAAATAAAAGATGGCAATGTGTTTACAGAGCAGGTTAAACATTACTAGTTGTATATAGGGATCAAATACCTATGAACTATATTTACATAATGCTCCTGGTGTCAGAGAAATGGCTCTCGCTACTTTGAGTATAGAATATGTGTGTAAATATAAGAGTAAATATCTTTCAAATAAAAATGAGTCAAAACAGTTTGAACTCACTCTTTCCCCTAGGAATCCATGAGGCCTACAACTTTCTTCCTCTTAAACTTTTCTCCAGAGCTGAATGCCTAAACTCTTTTTCCCCCACCCCAGCATCTACTTCATATCCATTCAGCTTTTATGGTCTTCACAGCTTCTTGGTTTATCCCTCCGTTTTCCTGAAAATAGTTTCCCTTCTGGAGAAATTGTATCACATTAGCAACTCCAGATTTCCCCCATATTTTAACCTATTTGTGACAAAATGAGCAGGGTCTCCTGTCCATTTTTGCAAAACTTCCCTAAGTTCTTTGAAATTCGATGTAAGCTGTTACTGTAAATGTCAAAATATAGTCCTAGATAGCACATAGAAATGGATCTAAAATGGGTGAACACCCATCACTGAAATAATTCAAGTATGTTGTGGTCTTCCAGGATTGTTGTAGGGGTATGCATACATAATTCCTGTGTACATGAATGATATACTCTTTTACATACTACCTATGACCTATTACGTAAACAACTTTTGGACAATTTTTGTTTGGTTGGTTGGTTGTTGTCTTGTTTCATCCTCTCCACCTCTCCTCCCCTCCCCAGCCCTGGAAGTATGAAATTCCCACAATTCTGCAGAATGATCCCTGAGTCAAGGTATATGTCCTTGCTAAATCATGCTTGTAAGTAAGAAGGATTTTGTTATACTTTTTAAGAGTTTAGTTTCTCAGGATCTATGGCCATGGCAAGTCTAGTTTCCAGGTGTTAGATAACTCCCAGAATAGCTCCAAGGATCCTAGGTAGTAATTCCTAGAATCATAGTGATAGGCAGTGCTACTGAGACTGTGTAGTGAGATAAGGGATGACATAATGTAATATTTACTACACTTGCATAGAATGATGATATTACTAAAGTTAAGCTGTGAGGCTATTGTTGGCAAGATACCTTCTCTGTCTGTTGCCCTATAAAGCAAGTGGGCACTATGAGTGGAGAATCCATAGGGGAACCAATTTGGGATTTGGGTAATGCATAAAGGAATGCATTTACCTGCCTCAACCAGTCCCTGTTAAGGCTTGAGGGAATTTAGGGAAGTGCACAAGCTGTGCCTGTCTTGATTAACCCCATTGAGAGTAGGGGTAGTTGACCACCCCTTCTCATTGGCCCCTGCAAGAAGCGTAATTAGGGAATGCTGTAGGGGTTGGTGTTCCCATTGTCAGCAACTCCCTCTTGAGAAGACTAGACTAGAATAAGGTAAGATTATTAACTCCTCCAAAGCTGACTTCCTGTCCTTCCTGTCTGACCAGATCAAGAATAAACCTGTTAGAGGTTGGAATCCCAAAACTCCAGTGCCTCCCATGTGTTATTTGTGAAACAGTGCTATGCAGAAGTATCCAGTTAGTTATTTTCACTTCTGAGATGGGAACCATAAACTGGTGAGAGGGATTTTCTTCTGGAACTGATAGCAGTAACATTACTTTGTTCTTACTCTACAGTCTCAAAAACTTTTATTTATTACAATAGATTTTTTTTTATTTAAGCTTGCATAAAAAATGTTCTGGAGAAGTAACTTCTACATCCCATATAAGAAACTGCTCTATAATGGGGCCTAATGTCTAAGATGGTAATGAAAGTGATAGTATCAAAATTAAGTTATTTTTATATGTCCTGTAATCAGAACCATATCTATCTATTTTCAAGCCTAGAGCACCTTTTTAAAAAGACAAACTGTAAGAGAAATGCCTTCAAATAGATAAAAGATAAATTCAATTGAGGGAGAGGAAATGTAATCAGAATGCTGGGGCATAGTGAGCCCAAGATACTCTCAGAGGAGGGGTGAAAGACTTCAACTCAACTGAGACAACCAGAGGAAACTACTATTTATCGTGGTTCAGTCATTCAGTACTGTCCAACTCTTCATGACCCCTGGACCATACTGTCCATGGGATTTTCTTGGAAAAGTGAAGTGGTTTGCTATTTCCTTCTCTAGTGAATTAAGGCAAACACAGGTTAAGTGACTTGCCCAGGGTCACACAGCTAGTAAGTATCTATGGTCAGATCTGAATTCAGGTCTTCCTGACTCCATGCCAAGCACTCTATCCACTGAGCCATCCAGCTGCCTCCAAACTACTATCTAGTAGCTTTCTATTATAAATAATTTATTTCTAGAGGCAGAAGGACTACATGGTTTATTCTAAATAATAAACCCAGAGGGATCTTGTGTCAAAACAAGTGTTTTCAGTAACTGTGAGACAATAAAAATATACTTATGAATAGAGACCATATTGCATATTGCATAGGACTCTAGTGAGAAATCCAAAAAGCTCTGACTTTTACAAGGTCCTTCTATACTCAAAGATAAGTTACTGAAGGAGGCCAAGGTCAAAACTGATGTTCCTCTTCTCCTCCCTCCTCAAATGATTCCTATTTAATGGCTTGGCTGGAAGCTTTTATGGCTACACCATCAGCCACTTAAATCCCTGGGTTCTAAATTGAATTACTAATTAAAAAAAATAAAACCAGAAGAACATCACAAAGTGTATTCAACATCTTCATATACTCCTTGTTGCTTAATTTCATTCCATTACTTTCAAGGACTTGTAAATTGATAAATGACTTATTTTCACTTACTATAAAGACTTTAACTGATTTATTCATTCCATGGCTATGTCCAGGTCTTATTCACACTAAATCTAAGCAATAAATAAACCTTTATTAAGTGCCTGCTGTATATCAGACATTATGCTAAATTATTATGATACAAGAGGAGGCAAAAAGAAGCTCCTGACCTCAAGAAGCTTGCACTAAACTGGGGTAGACAACATGGAAAAAATAAATATGCAAGGAAAACTACACAGAATAAATTAGAAATAATTAACAGAGAGAAGGTACTGGAATTAAGAGGGGAATGCTTCCTGTAAAAGGCAGGATTATAGTAGGATTTAAAGGAAACCAGAGTAATCAGTAGTTGGAGCAGAGAATGGAGAATATTCCAGACAGGGAGTATAACCAGAGAAAATACCTGTAGCCAAGAGATAGAGTGTCTTGTTTGTGGAACTGCCAGGAGGTTAGAGTCACAGGACAGAAGAGGAACAAAGTGTAAGAAGACTGAAACGTTAGGAAGGAAGCTAGAGTCAGAAGGGCTTTGAATGCCAACCTGAGCTGGTTGTATTGATCTTAGAGGCCATAGGAAGCCACTGGAGTTTATTAAGAAGGAGGGGGTGACATGATTAGATCTGCATCACAGGGAAATCATTTTAGTAGCTAAATGGAGGATAGATTGAAGTCAGGAGAGACTTGAGGCAGGCAGATCCACCAGCAGGCTATTACAACTATCAAGGTGTGAGATGATGAGGTTCTGCACTAGAATGGTGCCAGTGTCAGAGGAGAGAAGGGAGCATATTTGAAAGATTTTGCAAAGATGAAATCAAGAGACTTTGGCAACAGCTTGGATGGGTGGGGGGGGAAGCAGGGGGACAGGTGGAGAGAGAAGAGATAATAAAGAATCCAGGATGAATCATAGGTTGTGAGCCTGACAGAGTGGGAGAATGTTTTTGTCCTGTATAGTAATAAGGAAGAGGTAGGGGGAGAGTTTGGATGGAAAGATAATGAGTTTCATTTGGGACATGTGGCATTTAAGATGTCTACTGGACATCCAGTTTGAGATGTGAGATTGGAGGTCAGGAGAAAGATTGAGGGAGGAAAGGCAAATTTGAGAATCATCAGCTGAGGGATGTAATTAAATGCCCAGAAGCTGATGAGATTACCAAGAAAATAGTACAAAGGGAGAGGGAAAAAAAGGCCAAGGACAGAATCCTGAGGAACATCTTTGGTTAGAGGGCAAGAGATCTAGAAGAGGATCTTGCAAGAGACTGAGTGGTCATATAGGTTGAAGTAAAACCAGGAGAGACTGGTGCTCTAAAAACCTAGAGAGAACAGAGTACCAAGGAGGAAAAGGTGATCAACAGTGTCAAAAGCCACAGAAAGATCAAGGAGAATGAGGATTAAGAAAAGGCCATTGAATTTGGCAACTAAGAGAGCATAAGTAACTCTGAAGAGAGCAGTTGAAATGGAATTAGAAGATTGGAAGCCGGATTATAAAGGTTTAAGAAGATAGTGAGAGGAGAAAAAGCAGAGGCATCTATTGTAGATGGCCTTTTCAAAGAGTTTAACAAAAGGGCAAAAGAATTATAGGATGATAGTTAACAGGGATGGAAGGATCAAATGAGGTGGTTTTTTTTTGTTCAGGTTAGGAGAGATATGAATATGTTCATACACCATAGGAAATTAGCCATTAGAGAGGAAGAGATTGAAAATAAGTGAAAGAGTTGGACTCACAGATGGGGCAATCTGCTCGAGGAGACAGGATAGAATGGGATTACTTGAAAAAGTAGAAGAGTTAACCTTGGTAAAGGGCAGCTAGGTGGCTCAGTGGATGGTGTGCCGGACCTGGAGTCAAGAAGACTCATCTTCTAGAGTTCAAATCTGGCACTAAAGACTTCCTAGCTATGTGACCCTAGGCAAGTTATTTAATCCTGTTTGCCTCAGTTTCTCATCTATAACATGAGCTGGAGAAAGAAATGGCAAATCACTCCAGTATCTTTGCCAAGAAAACCCAAATGGGGTCACAAAGAGCCTTGGTAAAGGTGAAGAAGAAAATAGCAGAAAGCACTTGAGTGATAAATGAGGAAGAGGGGAGAAAAGGGAGTTCATAGTGAGTGGCCTTAATTTTTTTCTGTAAAATATGAGGGAAGAGAGAATTGAGGGAGAAGGAGCCATGGGAGGTTTGAAAAAGGTACGAAAAGATTTGGACAAGCCACTGTGAAGAGGGTAATGGTGAGTTGATAAGAGAAGAATGGTAAGACTGTTTTGCAGCAGTGAGGAGTCAGTTGGGGTTAGGTAGGATAAGTTTTCACTGGACCTAGTCATAATGGTTGTGTGACTTTTCTCTACCTTTGTTGAGCATCACATGCGTAGGAGCTAAGGTAACGAATAGTAGGAGTGATCCAAGGCTGAGGCTGGGCTGTCCATAATAGACAATATGATAAAGAACAAAAGATTCAAGAGAAGACTATAGTGTAGACTTGACTTGGTTCACCAATGGGTCAAGATGGGGAGAAGAGGAGAGAGTAGCTAGTGAAGAGAGATACCCTGAGAGAGAATTGTGGGGTCAAGGGATTAGAGGTCCTGAGGTGGATGAAGAGGAGGGTTTTATAAGGGAAGACAGAGGGAAATGTGAAAGTACAGTAGATTATGGTCAGTTTCATTTCAGAATTCTTGAATGTGGAGGTTGTACATTTGCACGTGATGGTGAAATCAAGGGTATGACCACCTTTGTGGCTGAGGTAGCATGTAGATATAGCTCATGTGAGGTGAGTAGGTTGAGGAACTGAGTGGTTAGGGCATTTGAATGAGAAGCAACGTGTATATTGAAATCCCCTAGTATGAGGTGAGGACTTGGAGAAGAGAGAAAAATTGTGAGCCAGGTATCAAGCTCATTGAGGAATGAAGGGGTGTGACAGCAAGAATAAATGGGATCTATAGACAACAGATATTAGGATTTTGATTGGGTTATACATGCATATAGCATGAGCATCAAAGGGAAAGAGGTTACTGAATGGTAGAGGAAAGGGGAGAACCTAGAAGTGGCAATGGGGAGCAAAGAGTATTCCAACTCCTCTTCTTCAACCAGTGAACTAAAGAGAATGAGTGAAGGTGCAGCCTGTACTAGAAAGTGTTGAAGGGGGTTGTGCCATAAGGAGGAATTCAGAGGAATTCAGATTTCAGTAAGAGATAGTAGTTGGAAAGGGGTGGGAGAGGAATAGATTTAAGATCAAGGGAAGTTTGTTGCCTATGGAACAGGCATTTTAGAGAGCACAGTGAAAGGACTTGGTGGAGTTAGGAAACCTCTGGTTTCTTAATTGTCTTAGTGGAGGTATTCTTACCTGATGAGGGTACAAGGGTTACATGATGTGAGTTGATTGATTTACTTAATTGACCCACCACCACCATCACCACCCTTATACATAAAATGCTAACTAGATGTTGGATAGATGTTATTTACCATAGTAAGGAAAGGTCATGATCTGTGTTGACTAAAGTAAACAGAGCCAAGAAAACATGTATACAATGTCTGCAATAATATAAAAGGAAATAAAACCACCATATTTGTTGTTTCCTGAGCTGTTGGAAGATGGGAATAATAATTTACTGCTGGTGAAACTTTACATTGGTTCAACTGTTTTAGAAAAAAATTTAGAATAAGACAAAAAAAATTACCAATTCATTCATACTCTTTGATTCAGACATCTTGCTACTGGGACTATTTAATTATTATCTCTATGCAGATAATTCCCAGATCTATCTACCCAGCCCTCAGCTCCCTCTCGAATTCCAATTCTGCTTAGCACAGAACCTGGCACATAGATGTTGCTTAATAAATGTTTGTTGGTTGATCGGTCAATCACTAACTTCCTGTTAGACAAATCGAATTTGCCTTTCTCAGTATCCCCAGCACAGTGTCTATCACATAAAAAAAGCACTAAATAAATGCTTGTTGACTGAAAAAAAAGTGAATGTTGCAAAATTACAAAGAACAAGTGTATCCCAAAGGAAGAAATATGAAAAGACACACCTCCATCCTCTGCAGAGGAGGACAGTCCACAGTTGTGGAACATTGCACATCTTTTCAGATATATTCAAAGAAATGAGGTCTCAGGTTACTGCTGTATTTTTTATAAAATCAAAACCACCAACTCTTTTATTTACCTCTTTCGGCAGACTCTAAAAGTTCTGATTCTGTTTAGCTACTATGTTCTTCTGTCTTATTTTATTTTATTTATGTTGACAATATATCCACCTCTATTGCCTACCTGGCATTTAACTCTCATTAGTGGATCCAAGAAACTGTAGCATATGCAGTGACCACACCCCAATAAACAATTTCAGTAGACAGGCTGAACCAGGTTGAGGTAACCAATAGGCCTCACAAACCCGGAGTGGAGTTAAAGGGGTGTCTAACTCAAACACGTGAAGACTTCCCAAAGGAGAATGGGCAGATGAGAACAATGTGCGAAGGCAGCTAAAGCAGGAGCTGTGGAGAGCTTAGAGCATGCTCAGACATCAAAGACACCAAGATTATTCAATTCATCACTGTCTTTGCCAGTCATCTTGACTTTTGTCTTGTCACTGAACTTTGATGACTCTGGAAGAGAGAGTGAACCTGATGATTTTGCGCAACTCTGCCTCACTTAAATCCAATTCATGCACAAGTCAACGTATCACCCTGTGATGTCATAGGTTCTCTTCAAAAATAAAGGGCATACAACAACATGTTTAGAATATCAAGACTGAAATGATTCAGTTCCTCTGGTAGTATGTCCACTAGCCACACAGGGAGCTGCCATTTCAATTACCTTCACCTAAGTCCATGTTTATGGATAGTCTGGAAACCAATCCTTGGCATAGCCTGTTGCCTTCTCTGCAGCTCTGTCAACACAGAGCTATATGGCATGGCAGGTAGACCTGGAGTCAGGAAGATCTGGGTTAAAGAGAAAAGCCTTAGATGCTTACTAGCTGTGTGACCCTGAGCAAATCATTTAACCTCTGTTTCCCTCAATTTCCTAAACTGCAAAAATAGGGATAGCAATAGCACCTAACTCCCGGGGTTGTTGTGAGGATCAAGAGATTATATTTATAAAGTGCTTAGCACATACTAGGTGCTTAATAAATGCTTCCTCCTCTTCCCCTTCCCACCATCACTTCAGAAGTGAAAGAGGTCCCCAGAGGTCATAGAGCCATTTAATTATTTTTCCCCTTTGTTTTGTGAGTTGCCACAGTCAGTGAATATTTTCTAAATAGCCAACCTACTGGAAATAAGCCTTTCAGTACTTACATAAGCTGGTCTTCAGAAAGCAGATGTAGACTTCAATCAAATGCAGTCTTTCCTACCTGGTAGAACCTTCCCAGAACATAGAACATATGTTATGTCAGCATAGCCTAAACACACATACACATACAAACACAAAAAAATTAGGTCACCTTTGCCCTTAAAATGTGGCACTAAGGTAGAAATTTATGGAAAATGGCATTATATAAGCAAAATATTTTTCACCCTAGGAAAACTTAGCCACATCCCTTTCAAGTTGAGCTCTTCTTCCAACAATCCCATTCTATCCGAGTAACATCAGTTTCCCTCAACATCTAGGTTGACTTAGGCTTCTGTTAAGACAGAACATTATTTAAGAGCCTATGTGCTGTATGTGCAAAGTACACTATTTTCCCCTTACACTTAGAGTACAAGAAATAGTATACTGCCCTTGGCATATGCAGGTGGTGTTACTGATCCTTTGTCAACTAAAAAAAAAAAACTTTCAGATTTCTACTCTTCTTTCCATATTCTTTCACTCAGGCTATATTTTAGTCAATGCCACATACATCTCCAAGACAAATGGTGATTATTAGAGTGTGATCCATGGCCAATAATTAACTAAAGAATTAAACCTGAAACCACAGTTTTCTTAGAACCATCAGAGCTCAGTGTAATATCAGGCTGGCTAGATAACCCTAGTTGTTGTAACCAGATTCATCTATGTATCTATGCCTATATCTAGGTCCACAATTGGCCCATCTGGCCAACAAAGCCATATAGTTCCTTTGTCACTTCACCTCAATTTGTTTTCTTTCTTTCCTTTAGACTGATCTCCATGTTTGTGGCCCCGACCTTGATTCCTGAATGTTACTTCTGCTTTGAATTCAAATCTTTATCTCCATGATTCTAACCCATCTGGAAACCTGACTTCATACTATAATTGTTTCTTTTGTTTGACTCTTTAGTTCCTGTGTTCTTGACTGGACTATCTACTCACCCATCTCAGCCCAGTAGCAGGCATTCAGAATAAATTGTCTGAGTCCTTTCCAATACAATCATGCTACAAACCACAGAAATAGCTAAATCCAGAAGCAGTGTTTAACTCCCTTATCACAATATATGTATGTATGTACATCATGGTTAGAATTCAAACATGAGCTTATGTCCATAGGCTAATGTCAAGAAGAAGGAGGAAAATCTAGCAAATTCATAAATTATAAAGCTACTTCCTCTTTGATTTGATTGCCAATTCCTGGGTAGTTTTTTTTTTCCTTGTTTAAGTAAAATTTCCTGCTTTTTAGAGTCTGTAGTATAGGTCAGTAATTGCCAATGTACTTCAAAATTTCAGATATATTTGTGAATTTAACTCACATTTTTCATTTCACAACCTAACAGGCATTCAGAATCTTTAATTTTTTATACTAACACACAAATATGGGTCAGGGAATTAAATTATACTAATAAAATGTTTCATAATTGTTTATCAGTTTTTCTTCCCTGTCCTAGACACTAATATTTTCTACCCTTTTAAAACTGAACCTGTGATTTCTTCGGTATAGAAAACTCCCACTGAGGAAATTATCTCCATTAGTATAAATCAACAATTGATACAGAGCTCCCAGGAGGCATCGAGAGGTTAAATGACTTGCTCAGAACCATACAGTCAATGTGGATTTGAGATAAGACTTCAAGCCTATTCATCATGTCTGCAAAGTTAGCTTTCTATATACTAGTCCATGTTGCCTATATATGTGTGTATATCTCTGTATAACATATATGTACACATGTGTATATATGCAAATATTTATACATATACACACACATATGGTAAAAAAAAATCTGCCAAAAGTTTTGATACCAAAGGTTACCTAAAAATAAGTCACATTCTTATATAATCTAATCTTCTTACATTTATTTTGTTTACGTTGCTATCGCTTGGCACGTATAATGTCTTAGTTCCATAATAGTTAGTTACCCAGGTTTTTAGGTACTCTGTAGGGCAGCATCCATTCAGCCACAGTTCACCATCTCCTAACACTATGTTTACTTTGCCAGAAAGACAGAAGATACGTTAGTTAAAAGATGAAAGAATGATAATCAAAGAACAGAGCAAAAGAAAATAAAAAGGAACAAGAAGTAAGCATATTTAAGTGTACTATCCCAGGGTTTCTCACAAATCCAGTGCTTAAGAACACACCTAAGAACTCTTGGGGCCAGGATACATGCATAAAAGACATAAATGTAGGGACCTATTTGTCTAGGATGTATATGTAACCGTATGGTGCATGCCTCCAATGATGGAGACTTGGTGGTATCTTCTAGTGATCTAATTCAACTGATCTCTGATCCTATTTCCTAGAACCCAGTTTGGTACTATCCCATTTTCTGGTAGCTATTGCAAATTACCTGTCTTGTCTTTTCTAAGAATTTCTGCAGGTCTCATTATGACTAAGCCACTCTCTTCTTCCATCTGCTAAGGTTTAATTCTTCTTGACTATCTGCTGTTCTCCACTACTGGGGCATAGTGGCTAAGAAGCCTCTCTTTAACAAACAGGCTGAGCTCTTACATCATCTAGCTGAGACTATGAGACATAATATCCAGCCAGGAAGCAGTCAACAAAAGCCAACCCTATGCCCCAAGCTAAGATTAAGTTCACATTTTGACTCCCTATGTATTAGAAAATTCCTCACAATTTCTATTAAAATTTTGATTGTGAATTTCCCAAAATAAATTTTGGGGACTTACCCTGTAAAATGTGACTATTGTACTCAATAGTTTCTAAAGTCTCTAAGTTCTAAATACATAATTCTATGACTAGCAATTAAAATGATATTTTCATTTTTCTATTTAAACTATTGTGAATTTCTAATCTTCTTGTAGATATTAGCAAATCATCTACATGGTCCTTGATGCTAGGTGTGATAGACTAATATTTGCCAGCACTTCTGTAACACAGCTTTTCTCCCCCCACCCATAATGGGAGACCTTCCTTCCCTCTTACCACACCCTGGTTCTTCCTGTACTGCTTTTACTATTTAAAAAAATGCATTTTTCTAAAAAAGTCTTGTTACAACTGATTTTGGAATCATCATATTTATGCCATATATTGAATGAACAAGTGAATGAAAGAATGAATGAGTGAATAAAAAAGATTAAGTGCTTACTATGTGCAATGCACTGTGTTAAGCTCTGGGAAAACAAATAGAAATTCAAGACAGTTACTATTCTCAAGGACTGTTCATTGTAATAGTTGAAGAAAACATACGTAGGAGATTTTTAGCTGTCAGATGGAAAGGCCCTGCAGTTCTTAGGATTCAGAACTAAAACACAAAGTAATGCATCTTCTTTAATATAATTTCCATTAATGAAACTATCTAGGTTTTGACATACCTGTAAGCTTCAGTTTTGCACTTCACACTTATTAATTTTGAATAGAGAGAGTAAACCTTTATGGTGAAAAGAATACCTTTAGTAATGTTTTTAAATGCTAATTTGCAATATTTTTTACAAGTCAGAAGCAAGTGTTATGTGCTTATCATACCCTTACCTCAGGTTTCCTACTGAAGTTGATTGTGCTCCACTTCAGAGCTAAGAATGTTCCAAAAATATTCTTTGTGAAAACCAGGCCTGTGAAGCTACCCAGGGACTTACTTTGTTGGGGAAGAAGGAGAAAAATGATATAGTATAATTATCACATAACACATGTAGCCAATATTGCCATGCAAATTCCCTTAACACTTAAATCCAGATCTCCCACTTTCCAGTAATATCAAGATGATAGGAGTAGTCTTACCTATCTTTTCCTGTCTGTACTCAGAACCTCCTTTTTCCTCCACTCACCCCACCCCTGCACTGTCTTTAGCCATTAATTATTTAATATTTCACTTGGATTAAAATGTTTGGAACAAAGAAAAAGGAGCATGGTCAATACAATGTAATTTCTTAACTAACCCATTCTTCAGTTATCTATAATTGGCCTTGTCTAAACCTTCCTAAGCATTACTAATCATAGACCTAGTGACCTAGGCAACCAATCAATAAGTATTTATTTAGCATCTGCTGTGTGCTAGACACTAGTATGTACAAGGAATGAAACAATCTCTGTTTTCAAGGAAAGGCTATAGTAGCTCTTTCCTTTTATCTTCACCCCTCATCAATACTTTCTCACAATGATATCGTCTAAAATCTTCCATTTTGGTAAGTCCCATTCTGGATACATACTCACTCCACTTCAAAATATTCCCTCTTCAGCTAAATCCAACTAGTTCAATAGATTGTTTGAGGAAAAAAACTAGGGTTCCAATGGTCAAATCAATCAGTACACATTACTTGTTGCTAGATGGACCAATACTAAGGTTGCAAGTTCTTTCCTTCCTTGAAATATAAATAAGAAGGAGTGGAAAGAGTGCATCCCATCTAGCCATCCACAAGAAAACCAGAGAACATCTAGAACAGGCCTGTTGACATATGTCCTGTCGTAAGTATACTTTAACCCCACTTCCCAACTATTATTCTTGCTCTCGAAATAATGATCTCAAATTAGTAATTGTCATTACTGTTGGAATGGGCTTGACCATCTACTGCCTTATCCTTTCACTCACAATCTATGTGACTACCTAGATCAAAATTCCCTTCTTTGGCTACCACTTCCTTATTAGAATGTAAACTCTTTCAGGGAAAGAGCTTTCTCTTTTATGTTTTCCTAATGCCTAGGACAGTCATTGACACATAAGAAGTTCACTTAAATGGTTGTTGATTGATTGTCAGAATAGTGAAGTAGAATTCAAGAAAACTGGGTTTGAGTTTTGACTCTGTCGTTAAGTGCCACATGTAATGTTGGGTAAATGATTACAAATCTCTGTACCTCAAGTCCTCCTTTGAGAAATATGGGAATTTGTGCAGTGAAATGAACACTGGCCCTCTAGTCATGAACCACCTCTCCCACTTCCTAGCTTTTTTTGTCTTGGGCAAATCATTTCACCTATCTGGGTCTCAGTTTCCTCATTTAAAAAGGGGGAGTGGGGGCAGCTGGATAGAGCACCAGCCTGGCAGTCAGGAGGACCTAAGTTCAAATCTGGCCTCAAACACTTCTTACCTCACAATCTTTCTGCATATAAGATCCATCTTGCCTCCATGAAGGTGTTCAGATTCAATCTAGCTCAGACTCAGTCTGCATCAGATTGTTCTGGCCTGCTTGTCAACACAAGCATCATAAATGCTCAGACTCCTTGGAGTCTACCCAATACAGTGAATCTTTAATAAACTTTGTTTTTCTTTGGTTATAAGAAGGCTTGGGTCGAATTTATTCAGCAGGACCCAGCGGGTTGCTATTTTGGGGTCCTGAGAACCCCTAAAACTCAAAAACCTCAGCATTTCCATACGTGATGTTACATGGAGACTAAAATCTCTAAGATCCCTTTTAGTTCTAATTTTTCCTTAATTCTATCATTTTGACTAATCTATTAAAAGTCTATAAGAATTTACATATTAATAAAAAATATGTAATTAAAGAAAAATGAGATAAATGATAAATATGGCAGTGATATAATTCATTTCAGCAGTAGCTCAAAAGATGTTCAAATAAGCTACAAACCATATGTTCTCATTGAAATTTAATTTTCTCACAATGGGTAGTTGAATGTTGAAACATATTTTTTTTATAATATGCTTTCCTATTTCCATTTTGCAAAATTTTCTTTTAGCTCCAACTTTTTTTTCAAACCAGAAAATCATGCAAATCATACTTAATCACTTTACAAACCAGATCTGAATTGAAGCTTTTCCAGTTACTTACAATTAGTTTGATAGCTAAGGTTATTAAACCAACCCTAATTTTTTTTTGTATTCTGTTTTACTACTCTATTCAGTCATTTGCAATTTGAGAGGCTTTCATAATAATTATAGGGGAGAAAAATGCCATAAAATATATTGAAATTATCTTAAATAAAATGATTTCTAACTATTGTTTCTAATTGCTTCAGAACCAGACATTCAAATGTCACTGGTATAAATTTATTTAATCAGCATCTTATGATGTTCTAGTAAATATCTCATTCCAAGACCTTTTTGGTCAAGAAAAATAAAAAATAAGGAACAATAAGCCTTTTATTAGGTTAGCTTTGTTATACTTCAGTAATCAGCTGTGAAACCTACCTTATTTGATCTTTCTCACTTCCCCACCTGCCTCTCAAATTAAAAATGAAAAGCAGGTGTTAACCCTGATTAGAAAAGTGAACATTAAGCCCTTCTGCTACTTTTCAGCTTATTTTATGCCAGAGAGTTCTTTAATGAAAACCTTTAGTAGCACTTTCATTAAGTATTATCGCCAGCATCAATATCACTGATCAGACACAAAGGAGCTAGCTCCAGGGATGGGAGCTTCTCTTTCCTCAGTCAGACTGGGGAGGTAAGTGAGGTGTGGTCACAGGAATAAAAGTCAAAAACCATTAATTAGCAACTAGTATGTACACATCCCAGTACAGTTATTCAGATAGAATGAGGTCTTTTATGACAGCTGAATTTTTTAGTGCTGCTCAGATCCTAGTGTGAAGATAATCTATTTTCCCCTTTGTACCTATGTTTGAAAGCAGAAGAGATTATTCAGAAGATACTCTCAGACATGAGTCAGAGAAAGCACAGAAGACCTGGGCTAGATCCTAGCCCAGCTGTGCATTCACTGTGTGCCCTAGGGGAGGCTTGCTTCACATATCTAAGCCTTGGTTTACTCATTTTTGAAATGTGGGGCTTGGTTAGGGGGCTGCATGGAGAGAGTGATAGATAGCAATGGAGTGAATGCTGGATTTAGTATCAGGAAGACTTGGCTGCATACCACACCTCAGAGACTTACAGGCTGTGTGACCCTGTTCAACTCACAATTCCATCGAACCTCAGTAGAGCGATTAAGTGTGATTTGCATGATCTTCTGGTTTGAAAAAAAAAGTTGGAACTAAAGGAAAATTTTGCAAAATGGAAATAGGAAAGCATATCCTACAAAAAACGTTTCAATATTTAACTACCCATTGTGAGAAAATTAAATTTCAATATCTATAAAAGCGATGTAATGATAGTACCTTTCTTACAGGAGTGTTTTGAGGAATTAAAGAGATAATGTATATGGAGTATTTTGCAAACTATAACACTCTATACAAATATGTTATTATTATTATTATTGATTAGGTGAGCTGAACTCCCATTCATTTCCAAAACTCCATGATTCTCTAGCTAAGCAAGGGTCTATGATCATCCAAGGTCAACAAAACACTGGTTTGACTAGTTCAGGGAAAATGGAAGGAAATAAGTATTTATTAAATTACTACTAAGTGCCAGGAATGATGCTAAGTGCTTTACAAATGTCTCACTTAATCTTCAAAACAACCCTAAGAGGAAAGTTGTTGTCATTATTATTATTAATTATTGTCCCTATTTTATAATTGAGGAAAGTGAGGCAGGCAGACATTAAATGACTTCTCCAGGGTCACATATCTAGTAAGTGTTTGAGTCCCAGAAAGTCACTTTGTCCTGGCTGGGCTCAGTTGCTCTCCTGAAGTCCCTTATAGTTTTAAACATTTTTGTGATCCTATAACTAAATTTTCCTCTTCTAAAAACCTCTGATTACTTGACTACAAACCTTAAGGCATCATCAGCAGTCACCCTAATAGGCACACCAGAAGCAACATAAGAGATGATTTTCAGTGGCCATTTGTACTGTTAATTGGGAATAGGAAGATCTTTCCCATCCATTAATAGGCCAATGTGACCTGCTTCAAGGCTGGGTCACATGGAGCCAGTGGTAGAGCAGGAAGTGTGAGTGAGACAGAGCTGAGAGAGAGAGAGAGAGAGACAGAGAGACAGAGAGACAGAGAGACAGAGAGACAGAGAGACAGAGAGAGAGAGAGAGAGACAGAGAGAGAGCCAGGCACAGGCAGAGCAGCTAGCATGAGTGAGAGAAGGAGTGATTTTTGCCTAAGGGTGCTTGTTTGTGGGGAGGCCCTATGGAGGGGAGGCATGGGGATGGTGGTGCTCCCTGCATTGGTAATATGTACACACTTCTTTGTTAGTACGGTGGATTTGGTTTTCTGGTATTTGAATAAATGTCTCGGTTTCATCTTTGAGCAACGGAATATTTATATTTTGCAATTCAAACCTGGAAATATGCTGGCATATTCATAGCAGCTGCTGTGGGTATCACATTGACGATATACCATTATGGCAGCTGTTGGTCATGAACAACGACAGAGTAAGGAGAGTTTATCTTGTAGTATTTCTCCACATCTTTTAGTTACTCTTGTACTACCTCTGGGCACCCTTTCACTGCTACCTAGAGGGTATCCCATGATAATTCTGTATTCTTTCTGGTTCACATGGCCATTCTGTTTTATAGTGGGAGACATGCTAATCTGTTACAGGGAATTGACATGTTAATTCACAGATATAGAGTCCTCCTGAAAGAGGACATTCCCTCTACCAACTTAGATGAATTCCCTCTATACCACTTATATAATCTTAACAGGAGTTCTTCACCTCTTTGTGTGATGAGGCCCTTTTGTAATCTGATGAACTCCTCAGAGTAATATTTTAAATGCATAAAGTAAAATATAGAAGATTACAAATGAAATCAATTATTTCATAACACAGGTATCAAGAGGTTAAAAACAACAAGCTCACTCCACACCAGGTTAACAACTCCAGTTAAAAGTTGCCTAGAGCACTGCTTATTATCATACCAATGGTATGTGTCAGGACAGACCAGGCCTTTCTGGCTTCTAGAATGTATCTCCATGCCTCCCTTTTATATAATTCATACTAAATCATAAATAAACAACATGATTAACAACTCTCTTCAGGAATATTTATATTTTAATATTTTTATATTTTAATATTATTAATTAATTATTAATTAACTTATATTTTAATATTATTAATTTAATATCATTAATATTATATATTTTAATATTTTTATATTTTAACTGACGAGCTTATTAACTCAAAGGATTCTTAAATTTCTAAATGTAAAGAGGAGATATTTCGGAGATAAGAGAAAATTCCGGGGGTGCCTTATCTGTTCTAAGCATTCTTGCCCATTTTCCCACATACCCCCAAATATAAGGGGTTAATAATTTAGTACTCTATTTCTTTACCTACTTCATTATCAACCTTTAACTTAGATTAATAGCAAACACTTTTGAAGTTTTAATAAAAGGAGCTATGAGGAAAGAGAGTGACAGGTGAAAACTAATCCTTGGTAGATCACAGTCCCTGCTGGGATTCTTAGAGACTTGCCCAAAGATGGGTGGTCAATTGACTTGCTCTGAATCACAGAGCTAAGGAATGTCAGAGGCTGGATTTGAATCAAGGTTTTCCTGATACCACATCATGCAAATTGCCATGATGACTGAAATATCCAAATCAACATTTTATTTTCTCTAAATTTCACTTACTTGCACTTAGCCCATAACTCTACTCATAACCATTTCCTTATTCTACCCTGTCTTAGGACTTTTAGCTCTCTGAAAACATATACTGATGAGACAAACTACAAACTGGATTATCTCTGAAATAAAGACACCAGTGTTCCCCTTCTTATTGTTTGCTAACACTTTGACAGGATTGCATCGTTTTTCCAAAGCAGCAGAAGTTTTGCAATAACTAGTTAATTCTCTATACTTGTTGTATCTAAAGGCAATCTGATGTAATGAACCATGTTGGATTTGATCACAGAGAACCTGAATTGAAACCCAACTCTGCTATATACTACTTGCATGACTTTGACAAAGTCTCAACTTTTTGGAACTTCAGTTTCTTCCCCTGTAAAAAAATGTTGAAATAGATGAACTTTAAGGTGCTTTCTAGCTTTAAATCTGTAATTAGGCTTGAGTTCATTGAAACTCAACATAAATTATCTTTTACCAGTTCAAACCCTTATTCTTACTTTTTTTTTCTTTTCTTTTTGTCCTGAAACCCCTTGTTACCAGGTAGGCTAGCCATTTTACAAATAAAACTGATAACATGAAAATAAATTAGAAATTTGTTATGGTAAGCCTTCTGTTTGATATTCCATCTTTATTCTTCCATTGATCCTAACGCAATTGAAAAACATTTTCTATTTGTGTCTTTGCATATATTTTCTTTACTGCTCTGAAATAAAACACTGTTTTGAGAATTTGAAGCTAAACTTTGCTGTAACCTTTAATTTCATTCTTTTGAAAGACCTCTAATTTAGAATAAAAAGGTATTTTAAAAGAATACATTAGCAACTTTAAATATTTTAAGCACAGTTTGATCAAAAAAGTAACATAAGCAATGTTGAAAGCCTTAAAATTTTAGACATTAAAATGCTACCAGCAGACTTCCATAGAATATTGATGCATACATGAATAAATATGGATTAATAGGATTACTTTTAAAATAAAATCAATTTCTCACCCTTTAAAGAACATTATATAAAATAACCATGATTATCTTGTCTACTTGTATAATCCTTTAGTCAGTTTTCCCACATACATATTTGAAGAAAATATTTTAAAGACATTAAATTTAAGCTAATGAATTAATTCAATTATTAATTATTACTTTTTAAAAAAGAAAAAAAATCATGTTTTTCCTCTATCATTTATTGCTTTCTTTCCCCTCTGATTTGCAACATGACATCAGAGGCTTCCTTATATTAAAATAAGACTTGTCCTTGCCTGATTACTCTATTTCTGTGAAAGTAAACAAGTTTAAAATTTGCATAAGCTTTTTTTTAAGAAACAGGCTCATACTCAGTCATTTTGTATGTACAGTTAATTCTCAGTTTTCACAGGGGTAATGTTCCTAGAAAATGGTATGAAAGTAAAAATATGAATATTGATATATTGCACCTATGAGAAATAGGAGGTTACAATCACATGACCACCAAAAACGGTAATCTCTCACTAAAGGTTGCTGAAAATACACTTTTTTGCCTACAATTTTTATAACAAAACACTAATTTCTAGCACTTTCCCTAACACAATAACCCTGAAATAACTTATAAAATGCAGTATACAAAATAAAATTGGTAACATGCAAAACATTTTTTCTCACTAATAATTCCCTGGAATTCTATGACCTTTTGTGCTAAATTGATTGCAGACAATATTCACTGTTTATAACTTTTTACATGTCATCGATAGTACAATAAATATTACACAGCAAAGACAATTCTTAAACTAATTTTTTTAACCTGAATCTTACCTTCTACTGTGTCAGCTGGTGATGTAAGGGTATTGTACTATATACCATGCTATTATAAACCCCTCTACCATAGCTGCCCCCTGAAAACCAAGGGAGACGTTGCTGGTACTTTAGTTGGTCTGTCCAAAGACACTGAGACTAGCAAGGTCTCAACATCACCTCCAACACTCTGTCCTTTACAGCTGATGGATGGCGCTGGAGATCATGAAGGATGCACCAACTTGAAATAAACTATCAGCAATGTCTGCTTCATGGGTCATTTGAGATCCATCAAGGTCTCATAGTATGTGAGCATAGCAAAGGCAAGTTGACATCCACAAACTTGTGAGCCTCAAGCCTCTCATTTTTTTCTCTATTGCTGGTAGCAAGGAATGTGCCTCATTGCCAACATAAAAGTGAAAATGAGGTGACTAATAAAATCACTGGAAGCTTGAAATCATATGCAAATGTTGGGGCTTGACTGTATGTATGTAATATACATTTTTTTTCTTTTTCATGTGGACTACTGTCAATTCAGGTATCTCCCATCCTATAATTGATTTAAAATATTGATGCAGAACTTTGATCCTTATTCAATTGCATCTTGCTAGATTTTTCCCATTGTTTCAACTTACCAAGATACTTTTGAATCTTGATTCTGACAAGCAAATTAGTGATAGTGTGGGATCATCCAAAAATCTAAATAATCATATCTTTTATAGCTTTAACTAACTCATTGGTAAATATGTTGACTGTGACAGGGTAATAGTCTGAACATTATGGCATGCCTGTAGGGATGTTTCTTTTGGCTGACATTTATCTATCAATCAAAATGCTCCAAAGAGTTGTTCAGCCAGTTAGTGCAGTCTCATGCAGTCTGGAGATTTTTATTTTGTTCACAAGGATATAATGAAAGACTTCTCAAATTTCTTTGTGCCTGTTGACTTGTTTGTCTGTCTCTCTGAGTTGAGACTGGAAAAGTAGTTTCTGATGATGCCAGCATAAGGGAATGGTTATCCATCCCTTCTCATTTGGGGTCCATGTGATTCATTCTCAATGTTGAAGAAATTCTACGAGATAGAGAATCGTATGTTCTTTTTCATATTTTCTTTTTGATTCATAGATCTAAAACTAGAAGGTACTTTAGAGGCTATCTAATCCAATCCTTTCTTTTTACAACTGAAATTTAACACAGAGTGGTTAAATGACTTTCTCAAAGTCACATTTCCATCTATTCTTTTCCACTAGCTAGAGCTAGGTCAAGTTAAGATTTCTCCCTATTCACACCTAAAGGTATAGGAAGAAAATGATTCTTCTGCCTACTCTTGAGCCTGGAGTGCTCTTTACTTCTGCCTCACAGGATCCCTTATTTCATTCAAGGTGCAATTCAAGTAGCACCTTCTACATGAAGCCTTTTTTGAAACCCCAAACTGCCAGTACCTGCCACACCAAACTACATTGTATTTATTTTGTATATACTCATATGTACATATTGTCTCACTTGATAGAATGAAAGCCCCTCAAGGGCAAGAATTTTTTTCTACTTTTTTTCTTTGTAATCCCAATGCCTGACACATAACATACAATAATGCTTATTACCTGATTTATTGAAGAGCTAAGAGAGAGAGAGATTTTAAGGCAATTGCTTCCATAAAGAAATGTTTAATCAAGTCTCCTTTTCAATTTCCTTTATGTACAATAAAATATGTGATCAAAACATGTTAGGATCAGATGTATGAAATAATTGACATTTCTCTCATCGGGATTGCACTTCTATAAACTGTGCTACCTACCTGCCTCATTGAGAAGCAATCTGAGAGTGGTGAATCCAGGATGGGATCAGGGCCCAGAGCAACATATAGAAAGCAGTTCCATTTCATTCCCTAGATTAAATCAAAGCTACTTCAGCACCACCATTGTCTCATAGGCTTGGGAATCTAAAATGAACAACCTAGGGATGTGCAGGGTGAGTGTTCATTTGTGATTAACAGAGGTAAAATAGCCACTTAGAAATGGTTTGCTGATCCAGGAGAGACAATTTAAAAATTATTGGACTACTCAAAAGCCATGATCAAAAAAGGGTCTAAACATCATTTTCAAGAAACTGTCAAGGAAAACAGCTTTGATATTCTAGAACCAGAGGATAAATAGAAATTGAAAAAATCCACCCATCACTTCCTGAAAGAGATCCCAAAATGAAAACTGCCAGGAGTATTATAGCCAAATTCCAAAGTTCTCAGGTCAAGCAGAAAATATTGTATGCAGTCAGAAAGAAACAGTTCAAGTGTGGTGGAGTCACAGTCAACACAAGATTTAGCAGCTTCTACATTAAAAGATCAGAGGGCTTGGAATATGATATTCCGGAGGGCAAAGGAGCTAGGATTACAGTCAAGAATCACCTACCCAGCAAAACTGAATATAATCCTTCAGTGGAAAAGATGGATATTCAATGGGATAAAGGACTTTCAAACATTCTTGATGAAAAGATCAGAGTTGAATAGAAAATTTGACTTTCAAATACAAGACTCAAAAGAAGTATAAAAAGATAAACAGGAAAGGGAAAGCATGAGGGACTTAATAAAGTTAAACTGTTTACATTCCAACAAGGCAAGATGATACTTGTAACTCATAAGAATTCTTTTTACTTCATTATTTGGGTAGTTAGAAAGAGCATATGTAGACAGAGGGCACAGGTGTGAGTTGAATATGAAGGGAAGATATCTAAAAAATAAAATTAAGGGGTGAGAGAAGAATGTACTTGGAGAAAGAGAAAGGGGGTGATAAAATGGAGTAAATTATCTCAAATAAAAAAAGCAAGAAAAAGCTTTTACAGTGGAGGAGAAGGGAGGAGGTGAGGGGGAGTGAGTGAACCTTACTCTCAATGGAATTTGCTCAAAGAAGGAATAACATACACGTGCAACTGGGTATAGAAATCCATCTTACCCTACAGGAAATTAAGAGGGGAAGGAGAAAATAGAAGAGGGTTATAGAAGGGAGGGCAGATTGAGAGAGGGGTTAGTCAGAAGCAAAACACTTTTGAGGAGGGATAGGGTAAAAGAAGAGAGAGAATAGAATAAATGGGGGATAGGATGGAGGGAAATACAGTTAGCAATAGTAACTGAAAAAAATGTTGAAGCAAGTTTCTCTGATAAAGGCCTCATTTCTCAAACATATAGAGAATTGAGTCAAATTTATAAAAAATAAGAGCCATTCCCCAATTGATAAATGATTAAATGATATGATTCATTTTCAGATGAAGTAATCAAAGCTATCTGTAGCCATATGAAAAAATACTCTAATTCACTATTGATTGGCGAATTAAGCAATTCTGAGGTACTTCATACCTATTAGATTGGTTAATAGGACAGAAAAGGTAACCGACTAATGTTGGAAGGGATATGGGAAAAATGAGACATCAATACACTGTTGGGAGAGTTGTGAACTGATTCAACCACTCTGCAAAGCAATTTGGAATTATACCCAAAGAGCTATAAAACCATGCATACCCTTTGACCTAGCAACACCACTACAAGATCTGTATCCCAGAAGAGATTTTTTTTGCAAAAGGAAAAGGACCTATATGTACAAAAATATTTATAGCAACTCTTCTGGGGACAGAGAATTAGACATTGAGGGGATGCCCATCAATTGGAGAATGGCTGAACAAGTTGTGGTATGTGATTATGATTGAATACTATTGTGCTATAAGAAATGACGAGAAGGATAGTCTCAGAAAAACCTGGAAAGACTTCCATGGGCTGATGCAAAGTGAAATGTCCAGGCACAAAGTAATGGCAATATTGTAAGATGATCAGCTGTGAATGACTTAGCTATTCTAAGCAATACAATGATCCAAGACGGCTCTTAAAGCACTTATGATGAAGAAAGCTGCCTATCCTCAGAGAAAGGACCAATGGTATCTGAATACAGATTAAAGCATACTTTTTAAGATTTGTTTTTCTTGAGATTTTTTTTGTTTATGTTTTATTTTACAACATAACTATTGCAGATGCATTTTGCATGACCACACATGTATAAACTATATCAGATTGCTTGCCTTCTCAATGTTTGGGGGGGGGGGGGTGGGGATTGGGGAGGAGAGAGAGAATTTGGGAGTCAAAGTTGTAAAAATGAATGTTAAAAATTGTTTTTACATGTAACTGGGGAAAAATAAAATACTAAATAAGAAAAAAAAAGAAAGAAATGATTTGCTAATGATGCATGCCCTAGAGAATAGCTGGCAAGGTCTAGGATGGTGGTTTAAGTAGGGTACCACCTTGTGTACAATTCAGATATTACATTCAATAAAGTAAACTTCCTAGCTGGATAATTAACATAGCATCATATTGTCATCCTGTAGATTTTAAGGAAGGCAGTATTTGTGCTACAGCCCCACATAGGTCCCATATCCCACTTAACTAAAATTAAGATTCACTATATCTGTGGCATTCTATGAACCTATCAATTCTATTACCCTAACCCTATCACAGAAAGAAATTAGGGGAAGCTAGGTGGTACAGTGAGTAGAGTACTGGCCCTGGAGTCAGGAGGACCTGAGTTCAAATCCAGCCTCAGACACTTCACACATGTACTAGCTATACGACCTTGAGCAAGTCACTTAACCCCAATTGCCCTGCTCCCTCCCAAAAGAAATTAGCTTGAGATTATTTTTAATGAGTCTTTGTTGAATGTTAGATTTTACCTTTTTATAATTGTTTTAAAAGCATAATTTAGGAAGGATAGAAGGAAATAAGCCTTTGCTAAGCACCTACTATGTGCCAGGAACTATGCTAAGCACTTTACAAATATTAACTCATATGATTCTCGCAATGAACCTAGGTAGGTGCTACTATTATCCCCATTTTACAGTTGAGGAAACTGAGGCATACAATGGATAAGAGAGTTACCCATGGTCACACAGCTAGCAAGGGTCTGAGGCAGAATCTGAACTCATGTCTTCCTGATTCCAGGACCACTATTATATCCAGTGCTACCTATCTGCCTCATTAAAGCAATAATAATAATTGACTTTTATGTGATATTTTAAGATTTGTAAAACACCTTACTACTCCATGAAAGTAGTTGCATATGATTTTAGTGAGACTGAGGTTAACTGATTTGCCCATGGTTACTGAATAGAAGTGTTAAGAGTTGGAATTTAAACCTAGATCTCTAGCTAGGTATAAGGTTCAGCATATTTTTTTTCCATTATACCATTATACCATTCATTATACTGTCTGTTCTAGAATTATGGAAGAGCTTCATATTAAATTTATTTTAGAAACAAAGAACTTAAAGAGACCTTAGAAACTACCTTATCTAGCCTCCTCAATTTGCACATGAAGAAACAGGCCCAGAAAGAGCATGTGATTGGCCAAGGTCATGTGGCTAGTTATTTTTAGATCTATCTGGTCATTGAACTCAGGACCTCTGCCTTTTACTCAGTCCAGAGTTCTATCTACTTCTAGTACAACTGGTAGCTCTCAGAATCTACCATTCTTCTACTTTTGGAAAATGGGTATTTTTGGACAGTTAGAGCATCTGGCATATGTATCATTCTTCATGATTTCTCAGAAGTTACCTGCATTTTACCCATGATTCCAAGCACAAATTCACTTTTCCTCAGAGGTGAAATTTGTCTGGTTCCAGAATCTTAGTTCTCTTTTTTCTCTACAGCCTTTGTATCTTGATAAGTAGGAAAAAATTCTCTCTTAATATTATTTGTTCTGTTTTTCATACTGATGCTACTTGTTAAAGAAGATAGACAGAACATAAGTATTGAGTAGTCCTCCCATATCTTCTCTCTCAAGGAATTAAATCATTTTTGCTCATTTTTTCTTGTTCTAAATATATTTTATATAGCATCTTTATAGCATCTTTTGCAAACCTCACCTCTTTTTGGTAATTGGACTTCTTGTCATTTTTCTTAAATGTTTCTATTTTATATTGGTCCTTGGTTGAGTGATGAGTATCTTTAAATCACTCTTAGAAACTTAGCTCAGTTCCTGACTCTTAATAGGTATTTATTAAATGCTTTTTGACTTGACAGATATCAACATGGATAAGTACGTTCCCTTCCCTCAAAAAACTTAGACTCTAGTTAGCAAAATAAGATGTGCACAAAAAACTGTATTGAAAACTATAATCTCGTCAGTATACAAGAAGAATACAAATATGGTGTCACAAGAATTTGTTCACATCCATTGTATGTGTGTCCCTACAGCACCCCTTCTCAACCTCCTGCCTTGCCCCCCCCTCCCCCACACACACTTATGGAAATTCTACTCTTTCTTTAGACTAACTGAAATGCTGCCTCCTCTATAACACCCTGATACTCACGGACAGTGAAGAAATTTGCCACTTGTTACATAGTACTCTTTTGTACCTCTTTCAAGTATTTTCTTGCATTATTTTATAAAAGCCTTTTGTGTATTTGTTATATCACTCTAGTAGACCTTGAGCTAAGGCAAAGATTATGTGATAATAAGTTTTCTATCTCCAATAGTGCCCGGTTCAGTATTGTTCATGTAGTAGAAAGAATTAATATTTTTGAATGGAATTTAATTTTTTTAAGTTGGAAAGAAGAGGAAAGTCTTCATCACTACTTTATCTTGCATTTTTGTAACTTTTATAGTTTACATTACTGTATTGTTCATATCATTCACCTGCCCAAGCTGTCAGTAGGATATTCCCTCAATAATTTTCCTTCTGTCTGGTCCTCTTATACTATTTCTTTCCTTGAGCTTCTGATTGTCACAATACGGTGTGTCAACATCTTCAGAAGTTTATACTGGAAGTTAGCAAATATAGTATAGTTCTTTCTTCTAAGCTTTTTATATTTAACTACAGAGTTGGGTCTTAGAAAAATTGCTTCCTCACCTTATTCTTTCACTTTATCTCCATGTGATCTTTGCTCTGGCTATCAAGTACTTAGAGGAGCATCATATTCAAGGGTAGAATAGGCTGCCTTGAGTGGTGACAGAGTGCCCCTTACAGAAAGCAAAGTATAAATGACCACTTGTCAGATATTTATAGTGGGGAATCTTTTTTCAGACATGGGTTAGACTTTGGCCTCTGAGATCCTAGGATTCTGAAATTCTGGTATTCTTTTGGTTTGAAATCAAATGGTTCCTTTAGGTCATGTATAAAATATTAGTGAAAGGGTTCCTCTAGACAGAGTTTTCTTATTTTACACCAATTCAGTTAAAATTTTAGTTCACTCAGAGACTTAAAAAATAGTAGTTTCCTGACTAGTCATAGAGGCAAGCATTATGGTGTGGTGGAAGGAAGATGTGGTGAGAGGAGTCAGGATAGTTGTGTTTTAATCTTGACTATCTTATGTGATCTTGGGCAAAGCATCACTTCTGTTTAAGCGTTTCCTCATGTATAAAATGGGAATAGTAATACCTATCCTAGTATTATAAGAGAAGGAAATCTAACATTTGTGTAAGCAAATATTGCTGGGACAATGGTCCCAGTATTAAATAGCAAGAAGAGGATGGATTATATTACATTACATTATATTACATCTTTTTAATACCAATATTCTTCTAGTGGAAGCATGGAGTAATAGATAGTGAGTTGACCTTAAAACTAGGAGGACTCAGTTTCAGGTCCTGCTTCTGATACATAATATCTGTGGAACCTCAGACAAGTCATTCAGTTGCCCAGAAAAAAATCTCCAAGAGCAAAAGCAAGAAAGAAAGCTCATATCTACATTTTTAAAGGGAGTTTCCTTTCTTGGGAAGTCCCCATACTAATAAATCACATGTCTGGTCCCTATTCTTACTCTTCTAGTAAAATTATATGACAATTAATCATGGAATAGCATGATCTTTGAGAAACAAAATAATTGCAGTTCTTCCGGAAGACATGGTGGGAATAAAAGGACTACAGAATATATCAAGGGTATATTTACATGAAGTGATATGAAAGGCATCAAAGAAATATAAGACTGGGAAAGGAGGTGAGTTGGTCATGTAGGGAGAGTGAGAGATCCTGATGGATCATATGTATGCTTCACTGGTACTCATAGTATTAAGCAAGCCATAGAAAGATTCCCACTCCCTACCCCAGAGCAATAAGTAGATGCCCAGAGGAGAATCTATGGAAGGACTTGGATAAGTGTAGCAGAGATGAGACCATATGGATAGGTTGTGATCTGCTCTTTTGAGGGAGTGCATATATCAATAATTTTCAAGTCTATTAAAGTATTTAAAGGAGGTACTATGGAAGATAATGTGTAATTATCATTGCTTCTCATATATCTGACAGCAAAGTCATATATTAATCCCAGATATCTAATCAGAAATAAAGATGTTTCTGGAAAGATGCAGTCAGACTTAGACTAAGTTCCGACAGAGATGAGTTAGTTCTCAGAGAATCTATGACTCTTATGGTGTAAGCATGTCTTTCTTCAACATGCCTTTCTTCAAGGAAGCCCTCCACAACTCAGTAGATAATCTTCAAGAGATTTTATGGGAGAGAAAAAAAAATCATTACTATGTGGCTAGTGACATGATCCTGAGTTTAGATAGGTTGTTCCTCAGACAAGAGACATAGGGTCTATCACTAGTACCATACTCCAACTCTTTCCCATTTGATAGAGTTTATAGGAACTTCTCCACTGGAATAAATTTCAAGATGATAGTTTCACCTACAGGCCATAAAGAAACATTAGATGTTGGACTTTGGTGGAGGTCTCTATCCCAAAGGAGTAATGATAAAAATAAATTGAAGTCCTTTTTCTTCTTGATAATTAAACTTTAGTGATTGATGATTATTTCAAGAACAATATTTTTTTTTCTTTTTCTTATTTTTCCAGACTCTTTTCCCATCAGAATCTTTGTGACCTTTTAAAGGTTCTGCCATCTCTTTATCCATTTGTCATAGCGAAGAAGTAGGACAGAAAAAGAATATCCACTTAGTCCAATTATAGATCTCTGAAAAGGTCAGCAAGATAGGGACATCATGTAGCTGTCTTATAAATCTCATGACAATTTTTGGCCAGTAATTTGTAGTTGCTGAGCCCCAGACAGGGCAAGGTCTTTTGAGAGTATAAAGTGCAACATCATCCAAGCACATAGCTTCCACTAATCTGACTACTTCTGTCATGAACAAGAAATCTTAAAAAAAAAAAGGAAAGAAAAGTTAAATTAACCAATACTTAAATGAATTTATTTTGCTCCTTATATTAAAAAAATTATCTGTTATCATAAAGCATATTCCCCAACCTAGAAATACTCATGGGATTTGCAATAAAATATTCTGAATTATTATTTGGATCTTTTAGCTTCACCAGATGGAATTATTTCCAAGTTTGGGGGTTGTTGTTTTTTTAACTATCAGACAGTATTTGAAAGTGCTTTTTGATATTCTCACTGCCAGGACAACAAGCCATCTTGCACTTGTTTTGTTTTTCTTTTTTTATTCATATCCAATTTCACATGGATACCACAAGAGATTAAATTCAGTAATGCTCCAATGTGAATACCAACATATCAGCTAATTCTTAGCCCAAATTTTTATCTATACAATGAAGAATGCTTTAATGGCACTATATTAAATTGGGAATTGGCTATAACACCACTAAACTTACTCATTTTAATAAATATGTTGTGAATCTAGGTTAAGTGGTGCAGTGGATAGAATGCCAGACCCAGAGTCAGGAAGACCTGAGTTCAAATCTACCCTCAGATGCTTACTAGCCATGTGACCCTGGGCAAGTCACTTAACTCTGTTTTCCTCAGTTTCCTCATTTGCAAACCGCTCTAGTATTCCTGCCCAAAAACACTCCAGTTGGGGTCATGAAGATTTGGTCAGGACTGAAATGACTGAACAACAATATCTAGGCAAATAGTTCACAGTACATATCTGTTGACTTATTAATTTTAAAATCTCTAGATCTTAAATAAGCATAACATGTAAGTCACTGTCAAAGCATGGAAGGACAGTGTTCATCAAAATGTTGTATTACTGCTAGGCAGTACCAATTCAATTCAACAAATAGTCATGGGGCAGCTATCATATGCAAAGGTGAGACCTTTATTCAGAGACAGCTGCTCTAGTCAATGTCAATAATTTTTATTTTAAATATTTTTTCCATAAACCTATTTTTTTAATTCTATTACCGTATAAAAGAATATAACTTAATGGACTAACCATAAGGCACCATTGCCGTGGACTAAGGTGTTTTTAGCTATGTTGCTATGCTGCAGTGGCAAACTTATTTATTAGCTATTTGCTAAGTTCCTCTTCTGGGGAAATAAGTAATAATATTTATGAGGGTGTTGTGTAAATAGGTAATTAAATTATAGGTATGCCCTGTTCTACAATGATTTACTATAGAAAGTTTCCTTAACAGAATCAGTTTCATCTCTAATCATTTCCATTTCGATCCATAGAAGAAACGTTCACCTGGAACTTACTACATTCAGTCCACCACCATCTTCCTTTACACTGTACTATATATAAACCTATAGACTTCTATGTATTGTTAATGGAATGGGAAGATCTTTCTTGCCCATTAATAGGCCTATGTGACCTGCTCGAGTCACATGGAAGCCTGTGGTGGGAGGAGCTTGCTGAATGGGGTGGAGCAGGAAGTTGGAATTGGAGCGTGGGGAGAGAGAGGCAGAGGGAGTGGAGCAGTTCATGTGAGTGAGAGAGGGAGTGATTTTGCTTAAGGGAGTTTATTTGTGGGAAGGCTTGGGGATGGCAGAGCCCCTTACATTGATAATGTGTATAGATTTCTTTGTTGCTATGATGGATTGGACTTTCAGGTATTGGGATAAATGTCTTGGTTTCATCTTCAATGAAGAGAGTCAGTTATATCTTGCCATTCAAACCTGTGAATACGCCATCATAGTCATAGTAGCCACTGTGGGTATCGCATTGGTGATATATTCTGTTAATTGGAATTTTTCCTATGCTAAACACCAAATATATATACAGACTGACAGCATCTCTGTTGAGCAGCCAAAACATGTAGAAAGTTACTATGATTTCTACTTTTCATCCTTAATGGGGATGGTAGTGTACAAAAGGAAGCATCCTTTCTTTTTTATTAATTAAAAATATTGCTATCTCTTATTTTTATATCATTTACACTTACTAGCATATCTTTCTCACCACCTTATCCCAGAAAACCATCCCTTATCAAAAGTAGAAAATGAACAAACAACAAAACCAGTAAGAACAAAAGAGGTGAGCAATTATATATGATGTTCCATACATAATTCCCCCATTTCTGAAAAAAAAGGAAGGATATGTAAAATTATATCACTTCTTTGGGGCCAAGTTTGGTCACTATTATTTAATATCATTAAGTGCTAAACGTTTTGTTTTTCTTTGTATCTATGTTGTTATGTTCATTATGTATATTATTTACATGCCTCTGCCTACTTCACTTTACATCAATTCTTATAATTATCTCCATTCTTTTCTGTATTTATAATATTATTCTTTTTTTTTACAAATCACTATCATCCAACTAAGCTCATAAAATACAATTTGAGGTGTCATTTCTTAGATAATTGATATCCAATTTATATCCAATGCTTTGTTTTAATCAAAAATTATACTATAAATATTTTTATGTTTATAAAACCTTTCTTTTTCATCATTTATCTCTTTGGATTATATACCTAGCAATGAGATCTTTGGCTCTTGATGGTATAGACATTTTTAGTTACTTTCTTAAAATGATCCCTAAATGTTTTTTTTCAGAATATACTACTCATTTCACAACTCTACCAATTGTGCATTAGTGTTCCTGCCTTTCCACAACCCCAGCAGAACTGATTAATGCCTTTTTTCTCTTTGCTTATTTGTTGGAGGTAAGGTGAAATCACACAATTGTTTTCATTTTCATTTCTGTTAGTGTTAGTAATAGTATTATTAGAAAAAAATTCATATAGTTTTTAGTAATTTGCAACTCTTCTTATCTACCTATCTATTAGAAAATGGTTTTTATCTATTTATTTCTTCTAGTTTCCTAAATATCATGAAGATTGAACCCTTATGATACATATTGGGGTTTTTTCACCCAATCAACCAGAGACGCATATTTTTTGGAATAAACCCCTTGTGAATAAGGTACTTGTTCTATATTCAACATAATTCAAATAAGTAATCACTTATTTAACATTTACTGTTTTTAGCACCATTCCAGGTTTTCCAACACAGTACAAATGACCAGAGCTTATGCATTTAAGGTAATAGTGTCATTCCCAATCCACAGTTAGACATCATAGCAAAGCTTTGGGTAATGGGAAAGGTAGTCTATCTATGAATTAATAGCAAGGAGGGAAGATGGAAATATCTTTTTATTTATTCACTTCCTATGCCTAAAGTCTAGAATAATGACTTGCACACTATGCTTAGAAAGTATTCATCATATACATGTTACTTTACTAACTACTATATTAATTTCCCATTAATTCCTTTTAAATATTTATTTTTTCTTTAGTCACATTTTAACCTTTTTATTCCCCAATACAATGGCCTTTATTCAATCTTTCTCTTCCTTGGACACCCTGAACAACCTCTTTCTGATACACCCTCCTTGTTTTCATTTCACCACATATTCCTATTTTTCCTCCTACATATCTAATTACTTTCTCCCTCTTTCCTTTACTAGCTCTTCTTTCTCTTCCCAATCTCTCAAAATGGATATTTCTCAAATTTCACCTTTGAGGCGTCTTTTCTCTTTACACTCTTCCTTGATGATCTCATCCACTCACTGTCTCACCCTAACTCACCCTACTCAAATAAATCTTTGTTTATTTGCTTTTCTAGTGTACTTCCAGTTTTCCAGAGTTGTTGTAGCAATGCATAAATGTAACAAAAGTAGATTAGTCTTCTCACAAACACTGCAACATTTACCATATCCATCTTTTGATATCTTTGACAATTTGAAGGGTGAGAGATGAATCTCATGATTGTGTTAATGTGTATTTTACTTATTAGTAGTGATCTGGAGCATTTTTTAACATAGCTCTTTATAGTTCAATTTTCTTTTTATTGAAAAAGGCCTGTTCCTTTCCTTTGACTATCTGACTATTGGGCAATGGCTCTTCATCTAATATATTTGTATCAATTTACTACATATCTTGACTTATTTGAAGAAAATATTTTCTCTCTAGAGACAGCTAATCTTTTTTTTTTAATTCTAGATGCACTAGACTTTGCTGAAACAAATTCATCTCTCTGTTGATTATTTCCAACTTATTTTTTTGTACGTAATTGTTTGTCTCCCCCATGAGACTGTGAGCCACTTCAGAGTAGTGACTTTTTTCTGCATTTCATTTGTTTTGTATCCTCGGTGTTTAACACGGTGTCTGGCACATAGTAGGCATTTAACAAATGCCTTTATTTGCTGAATTACTACCAAAATGCATACACAGACATAGATACAAAGACAAAAATTTAAAAAACCCTAACTTCAAAGATTAGATTATAAACAGAGAGACTATAGTTTATATAGTATATGTACTAAATGAATACAAAGTAGTTTGAAGAGGGGGTCTCTAGCACTTTGGGAAAGGTTGGGGATCAGCAAAAGCTTTTTGTAGAAGTGACATGAACTATTTTTGGAAGGACAGTCAGTGTAAAGGTACAAAGTCTAGGTGGATCAAAGACTTTCTAAAAGGGTTTTCAATTATACTTAACTTACTTATAATGATTCTTTTTTTATTCTTTTCAGTGTCACCTTGGTGTTGTAAAAATTAATCTTTAATGGTCCAATGTTGATGTGGCAGGAGGTCTCTGACAGAGTATTCCAAAGACCTAGTGAATGATCCTGTGCTATTTAACATTTTTATCAGTGATTTGACCTATTATAGATACAAACTGTAGGCTTATTAAGTTCTCTGGTTCCACAAGGCTGGGAAGGATAACTAAGAAATTGTACATACAGTGAGAATACACAAATTTCGTGACATGCCATATCTAAGATGTACTGTACATGTACTATATCTAAGATGATGAGATTCAGTCAGAATGAATGTAAAAATCTTACATTTGGGTACTTCACAAATAAAAAGAACAAGAGGTATGATCAGACAAAAATGATCTGAGAATTTTAGAGTTCTGAAATCTCAATGTGAGTCACCAGTGTGACATAGCAGACAAAAAAGGTTAACAAGATCTTGGGTTGCATAAAGAGAGGCATAACTTCCAGGAATAGGGAGTTTATAGCCTCTCTGTACTCTGCACTTGTCAGACCTTATTTACAGTATTGTATTCAGTTCTAGACACCACAGTTTAAGAAGTACATTATTAAGTTGGAGTTTCCAGAAAAGGTCAATACATATGGTGAAGAACTTTGTTGAGTCTATGTCATATACATATTGGTCAAGGGAACTGGAGACATTTAGCCAGAGAAATCTCAGGAGAGACATGATAGTGCTAGACTTAGAATCAGGAAGCCCTGGGTTTAAATACTGCCTCACACAATTACCAGCTGTGTGACTCTGCCTCTCATGGCCTCAGTTCCTCATTTGTTAAATCAGTGGGCTGGACTATGTGGTTTTTAAAGTCCCTTCCTATTCATAATCTATAATCCTATGATTTAAAGGGCTTTCATGTAAAAAAGGCAATAGACTTGTTTCATTTGGCCCATAGAGCAGAATGGGAGCAAGTAGGTTCAAGCCGAAAAGAGACAGATTTAGGTTAAATGTTAGGAAAAATGGCCTAACAACTAGTGCTGTCTAAATGTTGAATAAGCCATCGTGAATGTCTTTTAATAGAGACATTAGGCATATTGAATTGGGGAGGGGGAAGAAGTTCTTTTGGAGTATGGGTTGGACTCAAAGATCACTGTGGTCCATTCTAGGTCTCAAATTCTGTATTTCTGTAACAATTTTGTTTTGGTTTTAGTTTGTTTTGGAGGGGGGAGGCGAGGCAATCAAGGTTAAGTGACTTGCCCAAGGTCACACAACTAGTAAGTGTCAAGTGTCTGAGGCCAGATTTGAACTCAGGTCCTCCTGACTCCAGAGCCAGTGCTCTATTCACTGCACCACCTAGCAGCCCTCTGTGACAATTATTTTGAACAAAATTTCCATTTAATAGTATTCTATTTAATTTTATTTAATTGATTAATTTAATTAAAACATTTTCAGTGACATACTTTGTGTATCTTCTCATTAGAGCTAAGCCTCTAATCAAGATAGATCTTAATCACGATATATTTATTGACTATCCACCAAGTATTATGCTAAGGACTGTAGGATTTACATGAAAAGTATAGTATTTGATACTTGCCTTTCAGGAACCTGCAGAAGAGTCAGGAAAATAAAATATATACACCAAGAGCTATGAGGTAATGCCTCAGTGGTACAAAGTCCAGAATAGTAGACTAGGTCGAAAAAATTAATTATGACTACTTGGGGTGCCTGAAACTACATCATTTAACTGAGACCAATGATAGGCATTCTGCACCAAAAACAACCTTCAAGAAAGGCTTTCGATCTGTACCAGGGTACAGAATATAGGCTATGAATTTCTATAGCTCATCTCTATGTTGAGCTCATGTGAGTCTAAGTAAAGGTCAAGGAAGATGCTCAGAAAGGTCAGGCTCCCCAAAGTCACAGACAAAGCAAGAACAGGGTGAAGGAGATGGAAGGGTCTGGAGTGGAGAAGGAATGGACAAAGGGAGATGCTGCATTCAGGACCAGCTGCCCCTAAAACCAGACTAGCAGTCATTTCTTCCAACCAACAATGACATTCCAAAAATGCACTAGCTAATCACCAGCTCCACAGAGAAGACAATCCTCTTGTTTTTCTTACTGCTTCTTTCTACCAGTGTTCTTGGGAGCATAGGTCAGAAGGGCAGGAAGGAGAAGCCACCAGTCTAGGAGGTGCCATAAAAGTTACAGGGACATTTCTATTTTCTGATCATCACTGGTCAAAATATGATGTAACCATATTTAAGTTAAAAAAGAAAGGCTAAAATTTTAAAAAGAAACAAGAAACATTTATTTTCATCCTCTTTAGCCTTCATTGGTGTTATAATTCACAATAATAGTGAGAAAAAAATGGGAGGCCTCTCAACTATAGCCTGACAGACCCATGGCATGTATTTCAGGGGGATTTGACAAGCAATTATAGGCACCTTGATTGGGACAGATGTCTCTGTAAAGTCCCTGAGAGTTTCTTTGTGAGCGCCTACCTACAATCTTTCTAACTTATAGAGCAAAATGTCATAGAGGATAAAGCTTAAAGCTTCACTAAATCTATAAGCAGATTCTTGGTCTAAAGCAGTGGGCCTTGCCTGAATCAAAATCAGAAATCATTTCTTTGAAATGCAGTGAACAAACCAGTGATTTTAAGTGAAAGGGATCACTCCACATTTGCCAGCAGTAAAAAAGCATTGATTTGACAGTCCATTCCTGAGCTCTATCCACTTTAGAGAAATGCAAAATAATAGTTATCATAATTTTAATATTGATGATGATGATAACCACACATTCGTCTATCGCTTTACAGTTTGTAAAGGACCAACCTCATAACAACCCTGTGAGGTAAATATGACACATCTTTTTATAAAGATGAGAAAACCCTGTGATGTTAAGTGGCTTGCCTCTGGTCACACAGCAGCAGAGGTGAACTTGGATCCTAGGTTTTTCTGCCTCCAAGTCTAGCACTCTATACATTATGCCACATTGTCTCTATAAATGAAGTCACTGGGCATTATCATTGCAAATACATTGAGCAGCATCGTTTCAACCTCCCCTTAACTAAAAGGAAAGGATCCTCTTTAAGAAATCCTCTGAATTAAATAAGATGAAGAAAGCACACTCCGGCAGACCTCAGTTTGGCGATCCAGCACTTTAGCAGCATGAAGCCAGCCTCAGCATGCTGTGAACATATTCATAGCAACCTCATGTGAGTCTCAGGACTGCTGGTGCAGCAGCTGTTCAGTACCGATGAAACCCTTGTTATTACAGAGGAGTCTGTTTGCAGATCTCCATACAGTCTTTTTATAGCATGGGACTTCATTGCTACAAGGACTCATCTTGACTAAGGGATTGATTATGCATAGATCCACAAAGCATAAATAATGCCTAGTTAAGTGGACAGCTCATAAACAGAGAGATAAAAATTCCCTATTTCAAAATCATAAACAACTATGTAAATTCATTTTCCTTTTGGGGGATGGGGAAGAGGGTAAAAGGGAGCAGAGTGATTTTATGATTCCATCCAATTCAATCAATTCACAACTATATCTGGAATGACCAGAAAATTGTGATTTTCAAATTATAAGCATTAGTGGAAATGAAAACAAATACACTTACAAAATCAAGGGACCTTCATTTTTTTTAGATGTTTCATTGCCCACTTGCAAGTGTATCTGTGAAACATCTAACATTATATTACTAAGTACTTCATGGTGCCCCAGCCCCTAGGGAAAACTTCAAATGCAAAATGAATAGAATTGTTAGTTGCCCTTCAATAATTATCTGAAAAAAAACATGAAACAAAACCTTCTTTATGTTTGTGCAACTAAGATATAGCCTATCAAGTTTTAAAAATATATACTTTTATGTGACAATAAGTGAGTAAATAGAGGCTTTTAAAATACATGCTACAGAGAATTTAAAAGAGTAAATGAGCCTTCATTTCAGCAGCTCAGGATCCCTCCCTCTCTGTTTACAGAATGCACTTTTGTGCCTTTTAAAATACCCTGGCTTTCAATTTCAGAGAAGAAAAGTAAAATCACCTCATATTTTGGCATCCTCATCTGTATGTTTTCCTGTTCATGAAATGCTGTCCCCTCAAATTATCATTTAATCTTATTTGTTAGTTAATTGTGTTTAAAAGACTCTCCTTTAATATGAATACTAGAAATCTGTCTTTGTGCTTATTAGGTAACCACAAGGAAAGAAAATATTGGGTCATTAAGCCCTAAATCAGCCTAACCTTAAATTTTCACATGTGGCTTCCATAGACGTTTGCAACCTTAGACAACACTCTGCATGATGTTTCCTTTTTTCCTACTGTAGTAAACTGAGATGAGAGAATGTACCACAAGATGTGTACACACACATGATAGGAAGAGCAAATGAAACAACAGCATCATGTTTGCCTCTTTCCAAAGCACACCTTCCCTCCACCTTTCATTCCTAGCAGCATTCTTCCTGTCTCTCACTTAGTTGTACACAAAGGACAGCCCTAAAAATGTAATTTAATTTTCTAATTAAACCTTCATTTCTATTTAATTGCAGGCAACACCATTGAACAAATGCTGGAGCATAATGAGAAGGAAGTAATTTCTAAATGTGCTTAGAGGTCTCTCACTGCTCCAAAGTAGAACTTGTTTCCATAGCAACTGGCAGACCGCCCTCTATTTGTTCCAAATAAATGACATATCAAAAGTACAGCTGTAATCGCGATGGATTCTGTTTCTCCCAACACAACGCGCAGTACAAATACCTACGCTACTATTGTTACCACTTATCTCTCATCTGATATGTGAAAAAAAATTAGGATTTCTTAGAAATAATGAAGTCTGAGCCTGCAGTTTCTTGATCTACAGGGAGATAGCTGTCCCTGTGACCTTGACTTCTCATTCTGTGAAATGCCCTTGGGTGGGAAAGCACAAGAGGAGGCATTATTCTCACCATGTTAGATATTTTACACTGCAAATGAGATTTGTTTGTCTTCATCAAGGAAACAAATTTAATTCCAAATTACATCATCTAATAGCTACTGCCCCTCTGTGCTGTCAACAGGGTTATTGATTTGGAAACCCAACATCTGCAAAATGCTAACCTGGCCTATTAGGCTGCACAAAGGCTTTAAACCTCAGCTGGTCCTCTTGCTTCCCCTTCATCATGTCCTAAGGCTAATAGCATTTAGCTAAATGAGCTTGACGCCAGTCAGGAGAGTAGAGAGGAGGCTGGCGAATGTCCCTAAAGATATTGTGTCATTGGTACCCAAGCAGGCAGTAAGACTTATAAGCATATAGTCTCCCCCATTTTCAGTTTCATTCGACTTAATTAGCTTACGCGTATTTTGAAATGGAATACTATGGTTCTTTTAAAACCATCATTCATGCCAAGCTATTGTAACACACACTTGCTTTTTTTCTCTCACAGAGAGACAAAAGGAAATCCCTCAATTGTGAAATGTTCTACAGAAATAGTTCTATATAAATCTTGACAGAATCTTTTTTTAAAGTCTACATCTTCTATAGGGGAGGGGAAGGTGAGCTACTACAATGTTATCATGGTTCAGTGTTCATAAAAGGTAAATATTATTAACTGAAAATCTTTGTTCCTCAGCTTCATGAAATAATATGCATGTTTGCATATTGGCATAACCAATTAGAGTGATTTATTAAAATTGTGCTCGATCAATAGTTACCAAATTCATTCTTATGATTTTTTTTTAAATGGGAAGCTGAGAACACCCTGAAACACACCTTGATTGCAATCGTCCGTAGGCTAACAATGAAGTAAGACATTAGGGAAGGTAGAGAAAGCAATGGGTCATGCTTCTATTCTGTCTCACATTTCCAGCCTCTTATTTTCCAGCCTCTTGTTTCAGACCTGTGTGCCCTCTGCCCACTGTCTGCCAGGCTCTTCTGTTATGCATAAGAACAATCTATTGAAAAGCACAATTTAAGCACAGGTTTGTTTGTTTGCTTTTAAATCACATTTTTTTCTCTACACCCTGGTTACCCTATTAGTTTGTGACACAACATTCAAATGAAATGGGCCACAAGAAAACAAAGTCCATCTTGAAATTCATTAAGAATGTCCATCCCAGTTCATAAATGTGCCAAATGAAATGGGCCTTATAAGTAATGCTAGTTAGAAAATGAAACCTTCTACTTAGAAATGGAGAGTCTATACTGAAAATAGTAATAAATCTTTTCAAACTGATATTATCCATAGTCTCTCACATAGCCATTTAGATTTAGTAGGTCAGTAATTATATGCTAATTAGACTATTAAAGACTGATTGATTGCTAACATTCTTTGTTGAGGTTTAATCAAACAGAAATAGATAGATCAAGTTACCATGTAATTAATGAAAAATTACACAAGAATTCAATTACTCTTACTGGAACAGTAAGGGGGGGAAAAGCCCTCCAGTTAATGCTCTACAAGATATTGTTAGAATATTTAAATATGTTTAAATTAAGCAAAATAGAGGTCACATACAACATAGGCAAGAACAAGATTTACCTATCTGCTGCTTCCAACAAAAAGAGAATTCAGGGGGAGAGGATTCTGGGAAGATGGTAGAGCAGGTCAGAAAATTCCAAGCTCTCAAAATTTTCCCCCCTGAAAGAGATAAAATAGCACCTTAGGGCAAACAAAGTGTGGGTAAAAAAAATATAAGTAAGAATAGGGGCACAACAGAGGTCTTCCTGGGACAATTTGAGATGATCAGGAGAAAAATCCCAAGATCGGGTTTGGTCTCTGTGGAGAGTAAACACCTCCAGGCCAGGGTCTGCTTTAAAAACAAGCAGCAAGCCCTTTAAACAAACAGGAGAAAGCCCTGGGGATTAGTTGGTTTGAGAGGCTCCTTTGGCCTCAAGCCACAGGAACTTTTACCTCTGGGATAGTGAGGGAAGATGGGTGTCTGAGCACTTTGAGGGAACTTCTGCTGACAAGGAACGCCAGACCCAACTGTACTGGGAGGAGCAGTGAGGGTGAGAAGGAAACACCACAGGCCCCATGAGTGCAGAAGCAGCGGGGCTGAAAGGCCCTGGCTGTGGGCACTTAACAGGAGGTTGGAGGTTTGGCTTGGGTTCCAGGTTAGAGGGGAGAACTGAAGATCTAGGGCAAAAGGCAACATTCCCCATAACCCAGGGCTAGAGGTGATTACAAAAATTAGGCCAAGAAGATCATGAAAGGAAAGTCAACCAATTAGAAAAGGAGATACAGAATCTTAAGGAACAAAATGACAACTTGAAAATTAGAATTGGGCAAAGTGAAGCCAGCAAAATTATAAGAGATCAAGAAATAATTTAATAAAATATAAATAATAAAAAAATAGAAGAAAAAGTGAAGCAGCTTATAAGAAAAATGAGATTTGGAGAACAGATCAAGAAGAAAAATATAAAAATAATTAGATTAACTGAAAGTTATGATTAAAAAAGGAATCTTGATACAATAATACAAGAAATAACTAAAGAAATTTGTCTTTAAGCATTGGAACAAGGAGGGGGAAAGTAGAAATAGAAAAAAAATCCAGCAATCACCACTTAAAAGAGATCCTATGAGGAAAGCTCATAGGAATATCATTGTCAAATTCTGAAAACCCCAGCTCAAGGATAAAATATTAAAAGCAACAAGAATAAAACAATTTATTATTATTATCTTCTTTTTTATTAATTTATTTTATGTTTTCAACATTCACCTCTACAAGATTTTGAGTTCCAAATTTTCTCTCCATCTCTCCCCTACCCCCACCCCAAGACATTGTGAATTCTGATTACCTCTTTTCCCAATCTGCCCTCCCTTCTAACACCCTCCCCCTCCCTTCTCTTATCCCCCTTCCTTTCTGTTTTCCTGTAGGGCAGGATGATTTCTATATAATATTGCCTGTATATCTTATTTCTCAGTTGCATGTAAAAACAATTTTTAACATTTGTTTTTAAAACTCTGAGTTCCACATTCTCTCCCTTCCTCCCTCACCACCCACTCTTATTGAGAAGGCAAGCAATTTGATATAGGTTATACATGTGAGATCATTCAAAATACTTCCATAATAGTTATACTGTGAAAGACTAACTACATTTCCCTCCATCCCATCCCACCCCCCATTTATTCTATTCTCTCCTTTGACCCTGTCCCTCCTAAAAAGTGTTTACTTCTGATTACTCCTACCCCCATTTGCCCTCCCTTCCATTGTCTCCTCCTCTCTTATCCCCTTCTCTCCTACTTTCCTGTAGGGTAACATAGATTTCCATATACAATTGAGTGTGTATGTTATTCCCTCCTCAAGCCAAATCTGATGAGAGTAAGATTCACTCATTCCTTCTCACCTCTCCTCTCTTCCCCTCTATTGTAACAGCTTTTTTTGGCCTCTTCTATGTGAGACAATTTATCCCATTCTATCTCTCCCTTTCTCCTTCTCCCAGTATATTCCTCTCTCACCCCTTAATTTTATTTTTTATATAATATCCCTTCACAAAATAAATAGTTCAACTTCAATAAATCCCTTGTGCTTTCTCTTTCCTGTTTATCTTTTATGTTAAGAATAAAACAATTTAAATATCATGATGCCACAACTAGAATCTCACAAGACCTAGCAGCAGAGACATTAAAGGACCACAGGTCTTGGAACACTATACAATGAAGAATAAAAGAACTGGGGCTCTAGCCAAAAATATCATACCCAGCAAAGTTAAGCATAATCCTGAATGAAAAAAAAAATGGACATTTGATCGACTGTCAGACCTTCTTAAAAAAAACTGAACTTAAAAGAAGATTTGATATACAATAGCCAAGAGAAATACAAGGTACATACCAAAGATTGATTATAAGGGATTCAATGAGGACAGATGTTTACTTTTTATATATACATATACAACATAAAACATATGTCTAAGATTCTTATTAATAATTGGGTAGCTCATAAGAAAGATTGGGGGAAATCTGGGTATGATATGAATTTAAAAAATAAAACCATTTAGGAACAGCTGAAAGGAGTATTTTATACAAATGACGTACAAGAGGAAGAATCAATACTGAGGAAATATATATATATATATATATATATATATATAGAGAGAGAGAGAGAGAGAGAGAGAGAGAGAGAGAGAGAGAAACATATCCAAACTTAATCATAGCCTTCTGGGGCAGGAGGTGGGGAGGGAAAAAAAAAGTAAAATAGTACACAGCAGAGAACAAAATAAAACTTAAAAGGAAGCAAACAAAAGATGGATAGTTCTCAACACAAAGTATATTATTTATCATACCCACTTTCTTGAAATGAAAATTTATTGTTACATATCTTGAATCCTCTCATGTTCTGCTATGTACATGACATGTTTTTTTTCTTTCTTACTTGGTATTTAAGTTCCAATATTTAAGTTTATAATATGCTTTTGTTTCTTTATTCTGTACTTGTGTTCTTGCATTTGAGTCTAAAATAAAATTTAAAAAAAGAAAGAGAATTCATTCAGCAAATTAGATCCTCTTACATTTGTGTAGCACTTTACAATTTGTCAAATCACTTTCACACATGCTTAGGCCTCCCTAATCCTAAGTGGAGGAAGAAAGTGCTTGCTTTCCCTTGAACCTTCTACTCCATCTAGTTACTGTGAGATCTCTCAGGCCTAGCACAATGTCTGGCCCTTGTAAAAATGCTTACAGATTGATTGTTTTCTCATCTCCTTCCAAGCTAAGCTTCTTGTAGAAAAAAGCTTTCTGCACATCCAGTGACTCTATTATGAATTGTATCTCTCTGTCCCTGGTTATGAAGTTTCAACACAACCTCAGACCCAACATACTCTTCTGAAATTGTTCTCTCAAACGTCAGTAAGAGGCCTTTTTTTCCTGTCCTCATCTTTCCTGTTCCCTTTGTAGTTTTTTAAACTTTGATACCTTCTGCTAATACCTTCTCATCCATTAGGTTTCAAGACCTAATTTCTTCTTGCTCTCCTCCTAGTTACCTTGGTTCTTGTCTTCTCCACTGGTTTCTTGTCTTCTTCCTGGCTCCTTAATGTGGATGTTCTTCAAAAATCTGTATTTCCTTGGTCAGTTTCTCTTATCTCTCTACTTTCTCTCCCTTGGAGATATCATCCAGTCTCAAAATTGCAACTACCACTTCTATTTATATAATTCCCAAGTCTATCTCTCTAGTATTTTCCTTTCTTCAAAATCCCAGATCTGTGTCTCCAAGTACCTGCAATACATTCCTTACCTATTTTTTGTGTCCTCAAATTTAACATGCACCAAGCAAAGACTAGTATCTTTTCCACAACTTTTCTCTTCCTTCTGATTTTACTCTTTCTGCCACCACTCACCCTTTCTCCCATGTTCAAGAGTCTAAGAGTATTGATGTGGCTTCCTGGTAGACTGTCACTGCCACCAATTGAAAACACTGTATGTCTGTATGACCATTTGTTAGGGATATTGTAAAGGGAAAAGTTTGGGCTAAAGGTCCTTATAAGTCTTTTCCAACTCTGAGATTTGATGACTACAACCTTTGTTTTCTCTTTAGACTTTATTGTGTAATGGAATTTCCTACATTTCAGGTCCTGCTAAGCTGTTTTTTTCCCTCAATGTCAAATATTTATCAATAAAACTTTTCCATTAATTTTATTAACTAATGTTTAACGTGCCTTGGAAATCAGGGTACATAGTGTTTTCAGCTGCTGAAGAGAAATGAACATGGTTATTCCAGAATTATAAAAATTCATGTTTATCCAGAAGCAAGTAGGTTAGATACCCCTAAATACAAGAATACTTGGTTCTACTGATGATCTAGTAGAGAAGGCATTGGAGTAGGAGTCAGAATTCTAGACCCAGTTCTGCCACTGAGGGGGTGTGGGCTAAGACCTTTAGGACCTCAGATGTCTTCTTTGGGAAATGAAGGCCTGAATGATATTATCTTTAAGATTGTTTTAAATTCTAAATAAAGTCAGGAATCTCCACTAAATTTTCATCCAACTCTAACCTAAACTTTGCATTATACTATATTACATACATACACACACATATATATACATATATACACATATGTATATACATGTATATATGAATGTTGTGTGTGAATATACAAAGTGTGTATTTGTACATTATGTATATATACACATACATCTATGGCTCTTATATGAGGCACATACATGTTTGTGGTACAAATATATATTGCATATATACACATGTTGTAAAAGCATACACATACATATATGTGAGTATGGCTCACACATGACATGAATGTATGGCTCTTATATGTGACATATATGTATATTTTTATGTGTATGTATATACATATGTGTGTATATATGTATGTATACATATGCATATACACATACATTTATATATATGTATACATTTTTATATATATGTATATATATATATATATATATATAGTGTGTGTGTGTGTGTGTGTGTGTGTGTGTGTGCCTCTGACCAATGGATCTGGCTTTTCTGTTACAGAATAGGAGACAATGGACTTTGAAAATGGTTGTTGATTTGACATACTACAAGACTATTGAGTCCCTCAAGGTAGGGATTGTATCACATATAAACCTAGTATGAACCCTAAGTCCTAACATGGTTCTCTGCACGCCCTAAGACAGGAATATGGAGAATACCTGAAATAGATTAATCTATGACCTAGCAGATAAGTCCTAGGGAGCTGCTGAAACACAGAGAAGTTAGGGTGATCATTCACTCACATGGCTAGTGCTACAGGTAGGATTAGAATCATGTCCAAGCCTGGAACCCTACTCTGGTACTAGGTGATTAATACATACTCATCAAATTTGTTTGGATTGGACTAAGCTTGTCACAAAGACTGGAACTGAAACAAGATAACCAAGAAGATGGTAAAACTCCAATGCCGGCATTTTTTGATTTTGTTTTTTAGGTTTTTAAACCAGTGCTGGTCTCAATGAAAAATATTTTGTAAACCTAAAGCAATATGAAGAGGTAACCTACTTACTGCTACTATTTAAACATCAACTGGAGGCAGAGTAGGCAAACTTATTCCTTCTATATATAGTATTCTTTGACAAAATTTTCTCATATAAAAAATGATTCTTGAAAATATAGAGTATATGTCCTCCTATTGCTCACAGATACTAATGTACCTCAAGCAAGGAAAGAACAAATGTAATTAAGCCAAATTTCTGATTTTTTCCAAATTACAGTTGTATTTGGGTTGCAAATTTCCTGAAAGATAAAATGATGCACAGTAGAAAGCTTTTGTTTTAACTTCCCATATATTAAAATTGATTAAAGCCAATTTGATTACTGTAGCAACCATTACAGCAAGAGAGCAGTAATCTTATGCCAAAAACAACCTCACACCTCTTAACTGCTGTAAATAAGCTAGCAGACACCAGGTGTGCCACATAATCATCACTTAGTGATTGATAGGTCTTGTACTCAACCTATTTCCTAGGAACCTTTCTAATTAAGATAAGTTGTCATTCAAGGTATTATAATTATACAACCTTTTATTCAGGCCCAAAGTCAATGATGATATTTGCATAGAATTCTGTATTTATATTATGCAATTACTTTCAAAGTATTCTTCAAATGCGAACTCTAATTCACTAAGCTTCTTGCAAGGTGGATTTGTGACTTTTTAATAACAATAATAAAAATTATGTCTGTTGTGTGGAAACATTGAAATAAAAAGCAAATGAAAATATTTTCAACATTTTTGGTGAAGCAAGGAGCAAAATAAAGATGACTCCTAAAATAATAATGAACTAGATAACCATTAAATAGGGGGTCAATCATGTTTTTATTTGTCTTAGTTATTGCTTCTGCAAGAAGAAGCAACATAACCTAAGTGAAAAAGTTGACATCTAAACTGAAATGTACATTATTGGTCATTAAATATTATGAATTTGTTACTTTTAAATCCACTGGAAATGAATCTAAAATCTGAATAGGTTGATGTCAAAACTGATGTTATCATTTGGACTGACAGACACCTCTAGCACCAAGCTTTGAATTTATAAACATGAACATTTTAAGAAGGCATTTCACAGTTTATATCATGATAGAAGTTTGTCTTTCCTGAGGACTTTTATACAGTTAGGAAAATCAAATATTGAGAAGGGCAAGGAGAAAAAAGTAGTATAGAATCTACAGGGATGACAAATATTTATCCTTTATTTAATGCAGCATGCCCTTGGTTTCTGACCTAAATAATGGCCTTATCCATGTAACGTCATACATTTTAGCTTTTACGTACAAGATGTGTGTTGGTTATCAGATACATTTACATTTTTCTCATTTGCTTTGTAGGAACAAATTTACTTCATAGATTTAAACCTTGGTTTGGTATTCACCATGCCACAAATTAATGAAACTTTTAAGGAGAGTATTCATCGTTACACAGAAAACAAATATAACTGCAGATCATGAAGTATTTTCCTTAATAGATATTTCAATACTGTCTTGATATATCAATATTCTAGAAAGTATTTATTTGCTTTGTTTTGTAAGGTGTGTTTTTCTATTTGGTTATACTCAAATATTCAATCTGTTATGTGATCTCATTGATCCAGGAGTTCTCTCCAATCAAGCAAATCACAACTCTAGTTATCTGATAAAGATACACTATGTATTTGGAATAGTCTTAAAATTATAAAGATTCAGAAAATTGTGAAATCCCAGAGATGTGAGTTCAGAGGCAAACTAGTGCAACCCAAATCTGAGAAATTATCCCATGTACAACTAACTATATGTCATTTGTTTGAAATTCTCTATTGTTGAGGGAACCCATTCTCTCCTGAGACAGTCCATTCCACTTTGGGATAGCTCTATAATTGTTCAGAAATTCTCTTTACCTCAGGCCCATATCTGCTGCTCAGTAACTTCCACCTGAGGCTCCTAGTTGTCCTTTTGGTCTAAGTCATTTTCAAGTAAAAGTCTTTCAAACATTTGATGTTTGCTCTAAGTAGAGTTGGCCACACATTCTCACTTGCTTCATCTCATCATGTCATGACGTGCCAGACGCTTACTATTCTGTACACTCTCCTTTCCATACTGCCCTGCTGATAAATGTTTTTTCCTAAGATATAGCTCTCAAAACTGAACAGAATACCCCAGACATAGCCCAACCTTAGTATGGTATAACAAGAGTATCATTCTCTTATTTCTCCCTTGTTCTGCACACCATGCTCTTCTTAGTGAAACCCGTGATTATGTTAGGTTTTTTTTTTGGTTGTCAAATGACACAACTGACCCATATTTTGATCTCGTATTCCCCATTCCTCTCTCCTTTACATCTTTTTCAGACATGAACATCTCTCCTATTTTGTAATTGTGAAGCTGATTGCTTAACTCTAAGTATAAGATTTTACATTTACAACTCTACTAAATTCAGTGATTAGATATGGCCCAACCTTCTAATCTATTGAGACCTTTTTGGATTCTGACTCTGTGATCCAACATATTAATTGTCTTTCCAGCTTGTGTCATCTGTAAATTTAAAAAGGATGCTCTGTATGTCTCTATCCAACTCATTGGTCAACAAAATGTTAAATAGGTAATTTGAGTAACTTCAATGTTAATGCTAGTGACAACCTATGACCTCAACTTGTATCTCTGAGCAGGATACAAGATACATAAGCCTAAATCATCCTTTCATACATCAGGTTCATGTCCTGAACATAGACATAAAGGATCAATTCATTAATGCCAAACATTAAAAATAATGTGTACCTAATAAACCAACAAGAGCATAGAAAGAAACATTTTATTATAACACAAAAGAGAAAGTTATGCTGCCATAACATAAAGATAAGCTTAATCAAGAAGTAAAAGGCAAGTTTTACAGGGGATGTTTTACAATTCTAGATATTTTCATTTGAACTTTATTTTCTAGTTGCTATGACAACTTGTTATGTTAGTCTGAAGTAATTTTTAATCATAGATTTTTTGTGATAGAATTGTTGACTTACTTTTATATTTTCCTATTTAGGAAAAAAAGACCTTGTAATATAAAGCAACTTTTCTAAATGGGAAAAAAAATTACATTCACCCCAGGGAAAAAAAATGTCATGGGATGGGTCAAAAGAGAAAAGTAAGCCATCCATTAAAATTCTTTGAACTCTTACATGTTTAAATCACTCATAAAAATGGAAAAACAGCTCACATAATCCTTGCTAATATGCAGAGGCTTCCTGTGTATTGAACTGAACATTGAAATGACTCAAGTCTACAGCTCACTTTCCATATCATCTTATTTGTGATCCTGACTGAACTTAAGGTCAGGAAGTCTCTGACAACTATTTACCCAAACTGATTTTTTTCCCCTTTCTATTAGATTTGTAGTACATCAATATTTCAGGTGGATCCTGGTATACACATTATATGCTCAATCCATCCTGGCAAACATTATCAGATTCCATTTTCTATTGAGTTCAATATCCTTTTGATTCTTGATAGATGGGAATCCCAAAAAAACACTAGAATATGGTAGATACGTGTAGATTTCCCTCACATCAAAAATCTATTTCATGTAGTGTAGATGAACTTGGAGTCAGGCAAAACCTGGACTTAAATCCTGCCTCTGACACTTTTTCATTAACCCTGGGCACGCTGTTTGAACTCACTAAGCCTCAGTTTCTGCATTTACAAAATGAGAAGTAACAGTCCCCATGGTACCTTTTTCCATGCGCTTATTATGATGATAAAATGAGATAATTCATGCAAAATGCTGAACAAATATCTGCTTGTTATTATTATTAAATATTGATCATTCTGAACATACTTAACATACTTAGCTACAACTCCACATGAATCATACAATCATATAATATTAGTACTGGATTGGACGTTGGATATCACATAGTCTAAGAATTCTTCATTACGAACTTATTTTCTTTGTTAATTTTGATTACTGTCTTTCAATACAATTGATATCCTTTTTAATACCACGTATTTCACCTTATGCATTCAAAAATGTTATTCTAAGAAGGGATCTATAAGCTTCCTCAGACAGTCAGAGCAGTCCAGGGTGCAAGAAAGGTTAAGATCTGATCAGGTAGAAACTCTTGATTTATAAATGAAGAAACTGAGGCCCAATTATGTCCCTGCTTATCCCAAGCTTCACACCTAGTTAGCTGAAATCAGTACCATCCTGTGCCTGTAACAACTCTCCCATCATTCATAATTCAATCACAGCTTGCATTGAATCTCACAAGCACAGAGCAGTACTGCAGAATCACTTGTCTTCATAAATAATTCACATCCCAAATGAGGAAATCTCAAGGAATTTCCTCCAAAGCAAACAGCTTTGCTCCCTTCATACAGGTTAAGTGCTAAAGTTGCTTTACTTTGCCTTGCACAATGTGCATTTTCTAAGGTAAAATTTCAGCCAATCTAAAATAAAATTTTTAAAGATAAGAACAAAAGGAAACACAGTATGCTAGAAAGGACACTGATCCCGGTAATCAAGAAACCTGGGTTCCAGCCCTTGCTCTGGTGCTAACTAGCAATGTAGAAGGGCAAGTTCATATATATTGCACTGGAGCTTACTTTCCTGATCTGCAATAAACAAGAAAACAAACAACTTAATTAATAAACTAATGAATGAAAAAGTTTGGACAAGCGAGAAAGGCTCTTCTAATTCTATAAGGTTATACTACATCTGATTTAACTAAAATTGTGCTCTAATTTTATTTTAGGGAAGTTGTCTAAGCTCTGTTCTTTGGACTTCAAGAGATGATGTAAAGTCTCTAAATCCATTTAGTAAACTACTTTTTCAAATAAGATTATGACTGAGATTAGCAAACCTCTTCATGAAAAATATGATTTGCTACAGAGAAAAAACTTCCACAAGAATATATAAATATACTTATATCTATATCAACATTAACCAATCACTTAATATTTATTGAGGACCTATTATCTTTAAAGCATTAAACAATTACAGAAAAACAAAGTGATATAAGGCCTATCCCCTGTCTTCCAACAGTATATCATCTAGTTAGGGTAATAAGAGATGTATTATAGGACAAGTTAAAGAACTACAAAAGACATTAAGACACAGTGCTATTAGATATTTGATGAACAAGATAGAAAATAAATGCCATGGGAATTAGGGAAAAGAGAAAAATAGCAATTTCACTATTAGGGACATAAAACAGCCATAGAATAATAGATAGTAGTATGTTACCAATTTCTGGTTTATGTTATGTTTCTCCCCTTCAATGGATTTATTACCTCCCCAAACTCTCCCTAAAAGGTTAGATGGCAGCCAACCTATCCATTCTCATCCCGTAGAACTTTAGACCCTCCCCTTTCTTAAATCCTCCATGGGAGCTCCAGCTCAACTGCTAAGGGTCTTCCTTTAAAGGTCTTGACTTTATGTGGAACCTAATAGAACTACTAGCCTAACATCTGTTATTCCTCATTTTTCTCTATATGACCACCTCACCTACTTTTCTAGTTATATAATTCTTTGATGATATCTTTAGTTCCTCTTCAATACAATGCATCATTAATTATATGCAACAGATTATTCAATCCACCATATGTCTCTCTGTTGCCTTCTAGGAGTCACATAAATTTAATTCATGCAAGTCCAAAGTATTCTATGATTCATAGTCATAATGAATCACTGGAAGAATATTGATATTTATACCTCATACATTTGTTTAAAGGAGAATCTTGGAGTATTACATAACTATCTAGTCTTCTCCTACAGTCTAATACTAGGCCCAGATAAGTATCCATCCACAGGGTCTGTCCAAATTATATGTCCTGATGGACCAGATCTAAGGGATCTCCAACCAACCACATGCCATAATCTGAACAACAGGTATTCTTTAGATCCATATGTTAGTTTATTTCGTGTCTGGATAGTTAGGTCAATTTATTTTAATTGATTAATGGGTTGAGGTGGAGCCAAGAGGAAGCATTCTTGTCCAACTCTTTCAACAATCTCCTCCCAATAACTTTAAAATAATGCACCAAATCAAATTCTAATGCTGCATAACAGACAAAAGATTGGGGTGAGACATTTTTCCAGCATAGGACAACTGGGTCAGAAGGAGAGGTCTGTCATAATGGGGAAAGAGCTAGCTGGGGAACACAGTGTGTGGCATCTATACCCATGGTGACTTTGGGTGCAGCAAAAGCAGCAGCAGCAGTACAAGGAGCTCTTACCACCCAAAGATGGCAAGGGGATTGAAAATCTGATCAGAAAGAAAGTAGAGACTCTCTGTACAAGCACAATTTCAGCACCATTTGACAACTCCATTGCAATTACTCAGTTTTATGCCAGAAATCCAGGGCAGAGTAGGAGCAGAAAGAGCCTAGACATCATATTTCAAGAAATTTAAAAGAAAAATGCCCCAATATTTTAGAACCAGAAGGCAAAATACAAATTGAAAGAATCTGAAAGAGATCCCAAAATGAAAATTCTCTCCTGGAAGTTTTTGGAAAATTCCAGAGTTTCCATGTCAAAGAGAAAATATTTCAAGGAGTCAGAAAGAAACCATTCAAATACAATAGAGCCACAGTCAGAATCACACCAGATTTAGCAGCTTCCACACTAAAGAAACAGAGGGCTTGGAATATGATATTCTGGAAGGTAAAGGAACTAGGATTACAACTAAGAATAACCTACCCAGCAAAACTGAGTATATACTTATGGGGAGGAGGGTAGAGGGATGGATATTTAATAAAATAGAGGACTTCCAGACATTCCTGATGAAAAACCCAGAGCTGAATAGAAAATTTAATATTCAAAAACAAGACTTGAGAGAGGCATAAAAAGGTAAAAATGAGTGAGAAATCATGAGGAATTTAATTAGGCCAAATTGTTTATATTCCCAAACAGGAAGATGATACATGTAACTCCTAAGTACTTTATCATCATAAGGTCAGTTAAGAGGAATCTTATAGCCAGAGGGTATGGGTATGAATTTATTGTGTTGGGATGATCTTAAAAAAGAATAACTCCTAATATTATTTGGGAGGATTTATAATGTTCCAGGGAGGAACCTTCACTGGGATTCACTATTCACCTCAAACTATGGGGAAAACTGGAAAGCAGTCTGGCATAAATTAGGTTTAGATAAAGACCTCACATCATATACCAAGAAAAGCTCAAAATGGATGCCTGAATTAGATAGGAAAAGTCATATCATAAACACATTAAATGATCAAGGTAGTTAATTCCTTTCAGATCTATATACAGGAGAACCATTCATGACCAAGCAAGTTATTGAGAGGATCATAAAAGATAAAATCAACAATTATGATTACATAAAATTAAAAAGGTTTTATGTAAATAAAACCAATGAATCTAAAAGTAGAAGGGAAGCATTAACTAGAGGGAAATCTATTTATCAGTCTTCTTTGATAAAATTATCATTTCCAAGGAATTTCTTCAAATTTATAAGAATAATAGTAAGAGCAAAAGAACTAGGGTTACTGCTGAAAATATCATACCCAGCAAAGTAAGGTATAATCCTGAATTTAAAAAGGACATTCAATGAAATGACAGGCTTTGGGGATTTTAATGCAAAAAGAATAGAACGTAATAGAAAATTTGATACACAAGATTCAAAAGGAATATAAGGTAAACATCAAAGAATAATTGCAAGGGACCCAATAAAGACAAATTATTTACTTTTTATACATGGAAATGTTAACCATATGTCTAAGATTGTTACTAATAATTGGGTAGTTCAAAAAAGTGGGGTAGAGCTGAATATGATGTGATTCTAAAAAGCAAAATAATGTAGGAAAATGTAAAAAGAATAATTATATCATACAAATGAAGTGTTAGAGAAAGAACTGATACAGAGGAATTAGATGGGGGAAGAGAATGGGTAGTTCTGGAACCTTAATTGGGAATGGGTTGGAGAGGGAACAACACATATATATCTAGAATGGTATAAAAGTCTTCTAAATTCAGAAAGAAATAAGAGGGTAAGGGGATAGGGAGGGGGAAAGGATAAAAAGAGGGGTAGAGAATAGGATAAGGGGGGTATAGAAGGATGTGTAAATTAACAGAAATGAGATAGAAAGGGAAATACATATATACACGTATATATAGTTTTAAAAACTTTCTAAATTCAGAAAGAAATGAGAGAGTAAGGGGATAAGGTAGAGGGAGAGGATAAGGGAAAGATTCTTGGAGAGGGTAGGTTAAGGAATAAGAGGACAAAGAAGCAGTTAGAAGTAAAGTAGAAAACTGAGGAGGGATGGATAGTGAGGAAAGTAGGAAGCAAGAAAATATACAAGTAATTATAGTTTAGAATGTGAATGGGATGAATTTACCTATAAAATGGAAACTGATAGATTAAAATTTGAATTCAACAACATGTTGCTTTCAAGAAATGCTATAAAAATGAGAGATATATGCAAACATAGAACAATGGTCATGAGGAGATTTTATTATATAAAAAATCAGGGATAGTAATAATTATCTGACAAAGCTAAAGCTAAAATCAGATTTTATCAAAAGAGAAAAACAGGGAAACTATACTGTCAGCCATAGTAATCAATAGTTTTAAATCATATAAAATAACTAGACAGTATAAAAAAATATAAAGGTATACCTGCCAAACAGACACACAAACTACATAAATATAAACACAAAACACCTTTTATACAAACAAAGTTAGAGCTAAACAATTGAAGTAATATTTCTTGTGCATGGGTAGATAAAACTAGTATAATTTTTGAAATGAAATTTTACCTAACTAATCTATTTATGTAATTCCATCCCAATTAAATTACCAAAAATATATCTTACTGAGTCAGAAAAAAAATTACAGGGTTCATTTGGAAGAACAGAAGGTCACTTCAAGCAAACCAAGGGGGAAAGATGCAATAGATTCTGTAGTATAAGACCTTAAAGCAGTGTTGAAGCATAAAGTGGATAATTTTGATTATTTTAAATTAAAATTTTCCTGTATAAATGAAATCTATATAGCCCAGGATAGAGGGAATGCAGAAAATTGGGGGAAAACTCTCATAGACAATTTCCCAGATAGAATCTGATTGGGTCAGGATGTTGATGTGGTGTCAGAAATGATGAGCTTCTAGATTTAGAAAAATATGGAAAGACTTGCACTTGTGAAGGAAGATGCTATCCACCTTCAGGGAAACAGGTGACAAGTGAAAATAAGCATAGTAATCAACATATGTGCTTTTGAGCATACGTATGTACATATCTGTATGTTTATGGCTATGTATATGTATGTGTGTATATATGTATATGTGTATATATTGTGTATATAATATATGCACATTTATATAGATATACATACATTTGTGTACATGTGCTTAATTGTTGCCTTTGAGGGGGGAAGAAGGGTAAAAAAGTAAAAAGTGCACAGCAGAGGACAAAATAAAACATATAATGAAGCAAATTAAGGATGAATGGCTTTGAAAATAATGTGTAGCATTCATTATATAGGTTTTCTTGAATGGAAATTTTACTGCTTTATATTGAGTCCTCTCTTATGTTCTGCTGTGTCCATGGCAATGCTTTTTTTTTCTTTTCTTATTTTGTATTTAAGTTTAAAATAAATTTAAATTTTTTAAAAAGAATAATAGCAATCCCCCAACTGACAAATGGCTAAAAGATATGGACAGGAAGTTTTCAGAGGAAGAAATCTAAGCTATTAACAGCCATTTGAAAACACATTTTTGTTAAAATTAGAGAATTGTAATTAAAAGGAACTCTGAGCTTCTACCTCATAGCTATTACATTGTAAAAGATGACAAAAAGGAGAATGGAAAGTATTAGAGGCATTGTGGGGAAGAGGCACAATCGTGCACTTTTGTTCGAGTTGTGAATTGGTCTAGTCATTCTGGAAATCAACTTACAACTTTGCCCCTAAAGTCATTAATCTGTACATACCTGGGTATGCTGGAGCCCCTTCTAACATTTAGATTGTTGAATTTTCATTGTGAGTATCTACACCTCAGAAATCTGCAATCGCTTGATTTATTTTTGTAGTTGATTGTCTAGACTTAACAAAGTTAATAATGTAAGCTAAATGTAAAAATATGTGGCATGCTTTTTTCCCCTAGAGATCTTAGTTGTTAAACATTTGCCAGCACACCCCTATGTTACTATATAAAGTTTGAAAACAAAAGGGACAATTTCAAAGAAACCTGGAAAGACTTGTATGAACTAATGCAGAACAAAGTGTACAGAACCAAGAGAATAACTGATACAATAAAACTTTTAAATATGTAAGAACTCCAGTCAATGCAATGATCAACTGCAAATCCAGAGCACCTACAATACTACCCACACTATGATAGAGTTGTGACAGACTCAATAAGTAGAATGAGACATATATTTTTGGACACTGACAATACGAGAATTTATTTTTGCTTGACTGTGAATATGAGCTACAAACATTTATTTTTTTTAATTGAATGGTACAGAAATAAGAATGACAGAAAATAAGTGCTTGTTAACAGCAAAAAATTTAAATTAAATTAAAATTGGGGAAAGGAAGTTAGCCCAAGAAGGATAAGAAATTCTCATAACTGAAATGTTAATGCTATAAACTTCCATGTTTCTGTTAATATAATCTTTTTCTTGGTCATGGGAACCAATGCCAATCATCTTGACCTGTATCTTGCCACTGAACTTTGATGACTCTGAAGGAGAGAGTGAGGCTGCTGACTCTGTACAGCTCTGCCTTACTTAAATCCAATCCATTTGCAAGTCAAGACACCACCCTGCTGGTGTCATTGGTCTACTCTGAGAACAAAGGACAACAATCTGAATCACCCAATCAACCTTATCAACAAGCATTTACTAAGGCAACATTTGATCTCTGTCTTAGAGAAAGCCAAGGCATCTCAAAAGCAGAGGTGAGAAGGGAGAGCATTCCAAGAATGGGAGCAAAGGCATAGAGATTGTTATTAGAGTGCCATATGGGAGGAACTGGAAGCAGGTCAAGGATTCTTCTTTCACCTTGCCATTCTAAATTTTGTCAGTCAACAAGTCATCTTGACTATTCGTTTAAAACCTCTTTTGTAGTTATACTTTTTTTTGTATTTCTACCAGGGCCATACAACCTCATCAGCTCCTCCTAGAGTATAGCAACAGTTAGTCCCTTACTCAAAAAAATGGTTATTCTCTCTTTAGTAACTATAGGATAAAAAATATACTCACAGTTCATCAAAATCCCCAGATCTTTGGTCAGTTATGCCTTTCTCATCATGCATTCTGATGATTTATTGCATGCTAAAGATATAGATATATACACACATATCACACACATACATTCATACATATATTCATTTATACATACATACGTTTATAGGTATATTATAATATGTGTGTATAAATCAGATATTATTGTTGTTGTTAGTCATAAAAGTGAAAAAGTCTTTAACACAAAGATCAAACATATGAGCTAGAATGATGATACCTTAAAGATCACATAGTCCAATCCTTTCATTTTATAAATCGTAGAGATCATAAGAAATGAAAGGACTTCTTCCAGAAGTAGCAGATAATAGGAAGCCAAGACTTGAACCCTGCCCGTTGACACTCCAGCCTAGTGCTTTTCTACTACATAATGCATTCTTTCTTAAACATAGAGGATCAAAAAGTTAAAGCTAGAAGGAACCTTAGAAGTTATCTAGCTGTTTCAACAATCCAGCTAGCAGCTGCTGTGGGGGTGAAAAACCAACACAAGCCCAATAGCAAGCATGCTACCAGCATGCTGCAAAAGCCCAGGTTCTTTTGATCTGCTTTACTAAGGAAAGCAACGTTAAGGGGTTAACAAGCTTACTTTAATTCAGCATACAAATACCATTCACTTAGTTCAGGGGAAAAAACCAGCACCCTGAACTTCAGAACAAATACAAACAAATTACAAACATCGACAGACAGACAAAATACAATTCATAGTTACCAACATCTAGGTTCAGCCTGAGAGCTCATAACAAGGGCTGGCCCAGAGTCACACACGCCACCATGGCTGTGGGTAAGAGCTCCGAAAAAGAGAAAGCCAACCCCTGGTTTTAAATCTTTTTCAGGGTCAAGGGTGAGTCACACATGTGACTCACTCACATGACTTGAAATCATCACAAGGAGCCAACTTAAGCCCACTGGTCTAAAAGCCTCTGATGTCCCAAACATGCCACTCAAACCAACGTAAACTAGTCCTTCCCCTGAGGCAAGGAGGACACCAAGGACTCCCAATCTAATCAAGGAAACAAAGGCCAAACTCTTTAAGGGCACTTGGTTGAACTGAGTGCTGAGAGCCCATTTTGATTGCCAACACACTAGCCCAACCCCCTCATTTTACAAACAATAAAAGTAAGGCACCGGGAGGCTAAGTGACTTACACATGTCTTTCTTTTAAAAATTAGTTTTAAAATAACATGCTGGTTTTAGTATTTAGAAATGTTGAACATTTATATATGGTTATGTGAAGTATCTACGGTTTGTGAGAAAGGAACTCTTTTCACATTACAATGACAATTAGGGTTAAAGACTGGACCTAGGATTACATTGGTATAGGGAACTCATGAATGAGAACACTCTCTCAACCAATGAAGACTTGCAATTTTTTCTACAATTTATAGTTTTAAAATGTTGTTTAGATCATTGAGGATTAAAGTGACTTGCTCAGAGTCACACAATTAGTATGCCTCAAAGGCTGAACTATGGAACCCATGTCTTCTTGTTTCTGAAGCCATATCTCTCAAAGGTCAAATGATTTGCTCTGGGTCAATGAGCTAGAAAGAGTCAGAGACCAGTCTTCTCAACTCAAAGTACTAAACTCTGTCTATGTAGCCACATTGCCTCTATTCACTTCCTTTTTTGATGAAACCCTAATTGAATAGAATATTTTCAACTGCATATCTCATTTGGTACTGGAATAGGTGCCTTCCATGTCAGAGAATTTTCTTGTTTTTACTAAGGACCCTAAACCAGGAAAACTAGGTTCATGACATCTCTCTCTTTTTTCTTCATTTGAAGAAGCTCAGATATAATATGGCCTGTTCATAAAATTTCTAAGATATTCACACTTCTGGGACTAATACTATTAGTCACCTGAAAGCAGGTTGCTTTTCTGGCATCTAAAGGATTAGGTAATTGACTATACCAATAAGTTCATCCTACCAAGTGGTGGCCAACCCTGTTTGCTCTCATGCACTTAGCACTTACCATTCAGAGGATCCTATTACTTGTGTCTGTTGGAATGTTCAGCACAGATTGAAGAGGAGTAGAGAACTGATAGCTTAGGATGTTGAGCTGGATACATTTTTTTAAATTAATTTATTTTTAGTTTTCAACATTCACTTTTATAAGGTTTTGAGTTACAAATTTTCCCCTTTCCATCCCTGCCCCCTCCCTAAGACAGCATACAATCCAATATAGGCTATGCATGTACAATCGTATTAAACATATTTCCACATTAGTCATGTTGTGAAAGAAGAATCAGAACAAAAGGGAAAAACCACGAGAAAAGAAAAAAGAGAGAAAATAGTATGCTTCTGTCTGCAGAAACATAGTTCTTTCTCTGGGTGTGGATGTCATTTTCCATCACACGTCTTTTGGAGTTGTCTTAAATCATTTTTTTGCTGAGAAGAGAAAAGTCTATCAAAGTTGGTCATCACACAATGTTCTCTTGTTTCTGCTCACTTCACTCACATTAGTTCATATAAGTCTTTCTAGGTTTTTCTGAAATCCTCTTGCTCATCATTTCTTATAGAACAATAGTATTCCATTATATTATTATACCACAACTTGTCCAGCCATTCCTCAATTCATGGGCATCCCTTCAATTTCCAATTCTTGGTGGCCACCACAAAAAAAGAGCTGCTATAAATATTTTTATATCTGTGGGTCCTTTCTCACACGACCTCTTGGGATACATACCTAGTAGTAGTATTGCTTGATCAAAGGGTATGAGCAATTTTATAGTCCTTTGGGTATAGTTACAAATTGCTCTGCTGGCTGTATTTTCCATGCTTGCTTTAGCAAACTTTCCAAGTTTTTTCTTGAGGTTAAATCTCAGGGAATTCTTAGAATAATACTTTGCATTCATTTGAGAGCTCATTTCTGAGGGAGTTACATAAGGGCATAGTAGAAGCAAAAGTACAGTTCTATGCCTATGATTTCAAGGCACACAAGATGAAAGATTCTATAATTTTCTCCTTAGTATATAGTTCTCACTTCTACCATTCATTCTGGGACATTTTAAAGAGCAGTCATAGGCTTATTGGATCCTGTGTCCTGCACCCACTATGAATAGTGCTTGTCTCCAAAATCAAATCCCCGATGCCATTCAAAAGAACAAAGTACAATTTAACTCTTGAAATGAAGTTCCAATCAACAAACTATGTAAAGTATCTCTCCCCCATTAAAGAAAAAAGAGAGTCCAAAGCCATATAGGTGACTGATTATACACTACCTTGATCTGGTTTGTTGTCTGTTACTTACAAAATTGTCAAAGTTCTTGTTTGAAATTGTAAAAAGAGCTTTCTACCTGTGATTTAAAGTGAATATTTATATAATTTTCCCCCTCAAATCTAGCTTTCATTCTGAAGCATTTTTAAAATAGTCATATGAGCGTGTTTGATCAGGATTTAGAACTGTGAAGTATATTAGAGGTCATCTGGTCCCATGTATCTGTTTATGAATTCCTTTGGTAAATCCAAGCTTTTTTAAAAATAAGCCTATTCCATACATAGCATGTAGTCAATCAATGTTTAAATCAGGAAGGAACTATTCAAGCACCCGATTTTATTTTTTTTTCTGAAGGACTTACTTTGTTTATGTAACAGCTGTATTCCAGACACATGGGTCTTTGGTTCCAATAAGGTGTCCTCTCTCTTGAGAAAGGAAAAATGATGCTTTGAAATCTTAGAAAAAACTATTTGACCTTTATCTCCATTAATGAATTTATACTCCAAAATAAATAATATCTACTACGCTTTACTCTTACTCTTTAAACACATTCTCTCAATTATGGATAATTCTAAAATGAACACCACCTGATTAATTTAGTTCATTTCAATAAACACTTCAAGCATCAATGTACATGGCACTGTCCTAGGCAATGGGAATACAAACAAAGAAGAAATCATCCTTGACTTTAGGAAATTCGTATTCTACTGGTGTGTGTGCAGTCATATGTTTAGGAAATATTTAATTGATTCTGAGTACATCAAATGCCAAATATTTTATCAGAAATGTGCATGAGATGGATTTGGAGATGATATTCCCAGCTTACCCTGTGATTCCAAAAATATCCATAATTTGACTGGTTTTCTGGTATTCCCTTCACAGATGCAATGAATTAAATGTGAAATCCTTTATTTGGCAATTAAAGCCTTGACCTGACCCCTAATCTATGTTTCAAGCCTTATTATACATTTTCCTTCACATGGTTATTGGTCCAGACAAACTGACTTTCTTGTTCCTCACACAGCACTCCATTTACAAGTCTTAACCTTTATACTAGCTATGCCTCATGTGTGGAATGTAGGCTTTCTTCTCCTCCTCCTCCTTTTTCAATAAGCTGCTCCAGTACCAATTTCACCATGAAATATTTCTTCATTTCCCCAACTTCTCACCTCTTCCCCCCTGCCCCAAACCACCTTGCTTTCAACTACTTTGCATTTATGAAGTTAACAAACATTTGCTAGGAACTATTCTAAGTTCTATGGATATGAAAAAGGCAAAAAATTGTCCCTGTTCTCAAAGATCTCACAATGTAACTAGAGAGAAAATCTGGAAACAACTCTGTACAAACAAGAAATACACAGAATAAATTGGAGATAGTCTTAAAAGAAAGACAATAGCATTGAGAGGGATCTGGAAGTTTTTCTTACAAAAAGGTGGTATTTTTTCTGGGACATGAAGGAAGCCAGAAAAGTCTGGAGGTGGAGATGAGGAGTGAGAGGATTCCAGAAATGGAGCATAGCCAGAGAAAATTCATGAAGTAAGGAGATAGAGTGTCTTGTCCTAGGAACAATGAGTCTAATGTCACTGGATCACAGAATATGTAGAGGAGAGTAAGGCATTTAAAAAGTCTGGAAAGGTAAGAAGAAGCCAAGTTATGAAGGGCTTTGAAAGCCAAGCAGAGGAGTTTGTACTTCTCCTTGGAGGTAATACAGAACCAGTTGCCTCAGTCAAAGTGAGAACTTGGAAAACATAAGCTTAAAAAGGCCAAGGTCTCCCACTGAATCCTGGGCCATCTCCAGTTGTCCTGATCTATATCTGGCTACTGGACCCAGATGGACCCAGAGGAGAAAGTGAGACTGGTGACTTTGCACAATACTCCCTCCCTTAAATCAAATTCACTTGCAAGTCATGGCATCATCTCCCTGATATCATGATCCTCTTAGAGAACAAAGGACAAACCACCACAATATAGAACCACTGAAGTTTACTTAAGGAGAGTTGGGGAGTGATGACATTATCATTTCAACTTTTTAGATCAATTTGATAACTGAATTGCAGAAGCATTGGAGTAAGGACAGATTTGAAGCAAGGAGACCAACCAGGAAGCTACTGTCATAGTCTAGAAATGAGGTGATGTAAGTCTCTGCCAGAATGATGGCAGTGTCAGAGGACAGTAGAGAGAATTACCAGAGATGTTACAAATATGGAAAGGACAATACTTGACAATAGACTGTACATGAAGTGGGATGTGACTGTGATGAGTCAAAGATAACACTTAGGTAGGAAACCTGGGGAACTAGGCCATTTGAACTCTTCCTCTCCATCAGATTGTTCTGCTCTCTTCACTCTACATCAGTTCATACAGATCTTCCCAGATTTCTCTGAAACTATTCTTTTCATCAATTTTTACACTGTAATAATATTCTATTACATTTATGTACCATGATTTGTTCAGCCATTCCTCAATTAATGGATACCCTTCCCTCCACCCCCAGTTTATACTTCTTTTTGACAATGAAAAAAGCTACTATAAATATTAGTATATTTAAGTCCATTTCCTCCTTTGTTAATCCCTATGGAGTGTCAGAAGGCCTAGTAGTGGCATCTCTGTATCACAGAGTGTGCACAATTTAGTGATTATTGGTCATGGTTACTTTGCTGCATTTTTCTTATTGGAAGCGATTCTGAGATGTGTTTCATATGGTTGTTAATAGAAATTTTTTTCATGAGATATATAATTTAAGAAATGAATGAATTTGTCTTGTGCAATGCCTAAAAGACACATCAGAGTAGAAATAATAAGTTTCAGATGGTAATCTCCTCTTCCCCATCATAATCCAGTTTTATGGTGAATCACATACTATTTAAAACACTGGAGAAAACTGTAGTAGGATAAGTGAAGACATATTATTAAGAAACTAGACCCATGGGGAAGAAAATAGCACTATTCAAATCATTATCACTTTTATAGTATTAAAAAAAAGGATTTTCCACATCCTTTTTATATGGTTTAATTTTTCTGGTAATTAATACATATGGTGACATTGATGCTTTTGAAATCATCAAAAATATCAAATGCCAATAGTAAATATTCTGTCCTTAAGCAGAATAATTATTTAGTTGGAACTACAACAGCCCTTAGTAAAGCTGTCACTATTATAAAGAAAATATTGGATTCACTGTTTGAATACTTTAACATAAGTTAACATAAGAAAACATGACAATTTAAAACTTCTCAACAACAAAAACTATCAAGTCTGGAGTCATAGTACTCTTACTAAGTATACTTCCTAGTGTAGAGATGATGCTTCTCCTCAATTACAATTAATGAAATATTGAGTGTAGAAGGGATCCCACTTTCTGGAGTTTTGAATGTTTCAACAAGATGATTTATGCCCTATGATCACTTTGTGAGATGTGAATTCTACTTTAATTGCATAAACAATGAAACATCATGGTTCATTCAACAAGGCAAACTAGACCCCTGTGGCCTTTAAATCAAGGCACAATTTCATAAGTTGATTTGGAGAAAGAGTCAAGTGGTTGAGGACTCTAGGCTCAAGAACACCTTAGGGAGGCATACCCCAAGTATCAGACAGTTGCATGTGTTTGTGTACATGTAGGGAGTGGAAGATGGAGAAGGAACAACTCATTAATAAGGAAAATAATGCTCAAAGATGTTAAATAACTACTCAGGATTAAAACTAAGATTGAAACCAGATCTCATGATTCCAAGTCCAGTCCTTCCATTTCTCCACATACAACTTACATAAAACATCAATGAAAATGAATTAAAGAGAAACTAATTTCACTATTAAATTCAGTGCAGATGACTTCTGGGTCACACATATACCATGGTGGATGAGACATTTCTCTGATCTCCATGACCTCTCAAACCTCACCAAAATGGAAAGTACGCATCAAAAATAAAGCAACTTCATCTGTTTCCATGGACTAAGACAACTAGAATCCAAAAGAAAGAAAACAAAACAAAACCCAGGAACTAATACTCACGGATACTGAATTCACTCAGTGTCCCTGTTCCAACTACCATGCTACTGGCAGTGAGGCTGCGGTATCAGAACTGAGGACAAAAAGCAGGCTTACATCAAAGTCCACCATTTCACCCCATTCTCTCCTTACTCTTTCCAGTGCTGTAGAAATTTGCTCCATGCTGCCAAAGTCTGCTCAGGACTCAATAGCCAGCTTGTTCATGGCTTGTCAGAAGCAAAAACCTGCTGGGTCTGCAACCCAGAAGCATTAGTGCTGCAAAGCTCTGAACTGCCACTGCCAGGGAAAGCAGGCTCTAAACTGTGAGTGCCAGCAGTCTCTAAACTCTTGTTGCTAGGCCAAAAAACTAAGAAACACAAGGAGTGAAACAGGTTACCAGGACAGGAAAGCATGAATGTGTGGAACTGTGTAGCATCACCAAGACTGAGGGAAAGAGGACAATATCCATATGGGGCCAGTTCTGACCACCCAAGAGTCAATTGGAGCAGAGATCTAGAGTCTGGTGAAACACAAATTGTCCAGTATGAGAAGAAGCTGAAATATGTTGAGAACCAGCCCCCAAGGAAACTATAATCAGAAGGGAGGAGGTCAGGAAGTGAGTGATAAGGAAAAAGAAGTGATAGGGGGTGGAGATTGATAATACCAAAGATTTCAGGAAGAAGAAATCTCAAAGACTTTGAATATAAACAGATAAATCAACAGGAAAAACAGTAACAGAAGAGAATATGACATCCAGCTCTAGTAAATGAGTTCAATCATTTGTAAATAAAAATCATAAAATAAAGGAAAATGATCCAACACTTCATAAACAGAGGGCACTGTAGAATTTGAGGAGAACATGAATCCACAACACACTGTTTTTGAATGGTTAAAAGAGAACAAGAATCATGAGAGAAGAATTTATATCCTGCATATGAAAATAATGAGCAGAATAGGAAAAAAACTCTCAAATATGTAATGGGAAGCCTCACCAAAAAAAAAAAAAAACAAGAGAGAACAATAGATTTTAAATGCAAATATACAGAAATGAAAGAAAACCTAGAAAAGAAGCCAAAAAGACAGTTTTTAAAAATATTCTCACTGTGCAAGCAAAATATATGGAATCTCAAAGATAAGATACATAAAGACACCCTAGGGATCATTGGTCTCCCAGAAGAACACAACAGGACAAAAAACCTTAATACCATAATGATGAAAATAATAGAAGAGAACTTCCCAGAACTTCTGAACATAGAAAAAATGAAATTCAAAATGAAAGAATTCATAGATCACCTAAAAAAGCAGCCCAGAACAGCAAATTCCAAGAAATGTGGTTAGATTTAACAATTCAATTCTAAAACAGTTTCTACAAGGCATCAGGGGAAAGACCTTCAAATAAAAAGGAAAGAATATCCAAATAATGCAAGACTATTTCACACCCATTAGATAAATAAAGAAGTAATGGAATAATATGTTCCAAAGAGCACTGGAGCTCAGGTGGCAGAAAGAGAGCCAATGGGGATAGGCCACACTAAAAGAGACTAAAGTAAAATAATTGAAAGAACATAATACTGTGCTAACAGCAGAAGTTAGGAAAAATCACAACTTAAAAACAATTTCAGAGATAGATGGAGGAAAATATGAACTTAACTCCTAACTTTAAATGTGAATGAATTAAACAGTCTAATAAAACAAGAAAGTTAACAGGTTGTGGTATAAGAAATGGGGATGATATGAACTTCATAACAACCTGGAAAAACCTACATGATATAATGCTGAGTGAACAGAGCAGAACTAGGAGAACACTATACACAACCACAGATACATTGATTCTATGATGACTAACTTTGATAGACTTTGCTCTTCTCAGCAATACAAGGTTCAAAGACAATCCCAAAGGACTCATGATGGAGAGAGCTATCTACGTGCAGAGAAAAAACTATGGAGTCTGAATGCAGATTGAGGCAAACTGTTTGCTCTCCTTTTTTTCTTTTTCTTTTGTTTTTATTTCTCTTTTGTTTTTGTTTTGTTGTTGTTGTTGTCATTGTTTTTGTTTCTTCTTTCTCATGACTCATTCCACTGGTCATAATTCATCTTTACAACTTGACTATTGTGTAAATAAGTTTAATGCAAAGTTATATGTAGAAGATGTATCAGATTCCATGCCATCTGGGGGAGGAGAAGGGAGGGAGAGGAAGAAAATCTAGAACTCAAAATCATGTGGAACTAAGTGTTGTAAACTAAAAATAAAAATCTTAATTTAAAAAAAAAGTTAACAGGTTGGATAGGAAAACAAAAGCCTAAAATCTGTTGCTTTAAAGACATATATTTCAAACACAAAGATATACACAAAATACAACTGATGGGATAGAAAAAGCTTACTATGCAAGTGAATCCAAAACATTAGGAGTTGCCATCACGCTATCAGACAAAGCCAAAAAAAATTTAAATAAAAAGAGACAAACAAGGAAGCCATATGATGCTGAAAGGAACTGTAGGCAATAAATGAATATCAGTAATAAATTTATACACTCCAAGTGCTTTAGAATCTAAATTCATAAGGAAAAGATTATCTGAGCTTTAAGAAGACATGTTCAGTAACAATACCTAGAGGCTATTTCAATATCCTCTATCAGTTTTAGATAAGGGGAAATATGGAACTGAAGAACTTCCTGGAGAAGCTAGTGTTAAAAGATTTATGGCATCTTCTAAATGGGAACACAAAAGAATATATGCATTTCTTTGCACCAAATAGAACTTTTACAAAAATTGACCATATACTAGGGGACAAACTTAAAACAAATGTAAAAAGGCAGAAATAATGAATAAATCTTTTAAAAGCTTTATTGAAATAAGAATGTAAATTGGTTCTGGAACCACAAAGAAAAGATATAGACTCAAAAGGAGACTTAACAATGAAATCTTAAATAGAGTGGGTTGAAGAACATATCATAGAAACAATAACTATGTAAAAAATGATGAAATGACATACTAAAATTCCTGGTACATATCTAAAGCATTCAGACTCAATCAGTTCTTTCTCTAGAAGTTGATAGAATTTTCATCATCTTTCAGAATTGTCTTGGATCATTGTATTACTGAGAGCAGCTAAGTTGATCATGACAATATTGCTGTTACGGTGTACAGTGTTCTTTTGGTTCTGCTCACTTTACTTCGCATCAGTTATTGTAAGTCTTCCCAGGTTTTTTTAAACTACTGCTCATCATTTTTCATGGCACAATAGTATTCTATCACAATCATATATGACAACCTGTTTAGTCATTCCCCAGTTGGTGGACATCCCCTCAATTTCCAATTCTTTGCCACCACAAAAGGGCTACTTACAATATTGTGTACATATAAATCTTTTTTCCTTTTCATTTGATCTGTTTGGGATACAGACTTAGCAGTGGTATTGCTGGGTCAAATGGTATGCACAGTTTTATAGTCCTTTGGACATAGTTCCAAATTGCTCTCCAGAATAACTGGCTGAGTTCACAACTCCACCAACAGTGTATTAATGTCCCGATTTTTTATCTCCTCCAATATTTGTTATTTTCCTTTTCTCTCATATTAACCAACCTGATAGGTATGAGGAGGTACCTCAGAGTTGTTTTAATTTGCATTTCTTTAATCAATAGTGATTCAGAGCATTTTTCATACGATTATAAATAGCTTCAGTTTCTTCTTTTGAAAATTGTATGTCCATATCCTTTGACCATATATGAATTGGAGAATAATTTGTATTCAGTAAGAGATATATTCTTAATCAAACAAGAGATAGAGGCAATTACAAAGATAAAATAGATAGCTTTGATTACTTGAAAATGAACAGCACATATTTTTGGACTTTCTCAATATATAGACCAGTTTGCTGACTTTTTTTCTCTCTTAAAAAATGTACTCTGTCATAGAGAATGACTTGAGGTGGGGAGGGGAGGGGAGGAATGCATTGGATATGATGATTAAAAACATCCAAATATCAATAAAAGTTTTTAAAAATATTTAATCCAGTGTAGGTGTGATAATCACGAGTTCTCTGGAAATGTTGATACTTAAAAATACCCTAATTCCCTTGATTCTAATGGTAATTTCAAATAATTTAGGTACGTGCTAAGGTCATAGAAAGAATCCTAAAAGCATTGAAAAGTTCTGAGAATGTTCACAGATAAAAACACTAGCATTTCATATTTCTGGTTTCAAATTAAATTTCATGAGTTTACTACCCACAGCAAAATCACTTTACCATATGGAGCCTTATATACTTATTCATCTAAGAAATAACATCTCCTTTTTATAGCTACCAGAACAAGTTTCAGTTACCATTGGCTTAATTCAACAAGTACTAATGGGCTACTTTGAGTTCAAGGCTGGGCTAAGTAAATGTTAATAAAGCTTCAAGGAAAGCTTACTTCTGTCTTCAAAGAGTTTGTAATCTCACCAGTAAGACAACAGGAATTCACAAAATATTAACAGTAAAATACATAATTATGTTCCCAGAATTTGTGGTAGAGGTCAATGTGGATTTTAATGATGATATAATTCCTATTTAGCAGGCTAATAATAGCTCACATTTATATAGCAAAGCTTTATATATATTCACTCATTTAATCTTCACAACAGCCATGTAAGGTAAGTACTAATATTATCCCTGTTTTATAGAAGAAACTGAGATTCAAGGAATTTTAGTGATTTTTCCAGAGTCCTGCAGCTAAGTATCTGAAGCTTGATCAATCAATTAACAAACATTTATTAAATGCCTTCAGTGTGCCAGACACCGTACTAATTTCTAAGGATACAAATACAAAGAATAAAGCAATTCCTAATCTTGAGTAGCTTGTATTTAGCAAATTCAGTTATCCAGGCTCCAAGTCCAATGTTCTACCATTATAAAATGTTCTTTCTAAGGTTACAAAGGAATTTCTTGTCAACAGCCCTCTAACGTGTGTAGCACAAATATAATTATAACTAATTTATAAATGGAGAAACTGAGGCTCACTCATATGGAGTAACTCTTTCCAATGGCACCTAGTGAATAATAAATTACTTTTGTGAATCCAGGTCTTGTGACAAGTCATAGATTCTTTCCATAGATAATCCAGGAATAGCTTCAGGATACATTGAGATTTTGAATGTCCCTTGAAGGATATACAATATTTAGATAGGTACAAACTAGGTGAGGATTTAAGCATGAGAAAATTTTGAGAGGCAGGTACAAATGTGTGGTATCTGAGGATTAGAAAATAGAACTGATGATTGCTAAGGTTACATGATAGTAGAGTAAAGAATGTGGTTAGATAGGTTAGATGGTCTAGCATTTCAAAGCACCTTGAAAATTAGTCAGGTGGTTTGAAATAAGCCATTCAACCTTCATCTATTAAGGGATTAATCCAATGACCCTTGTACTTCAACTATGCTAAAATTCACTCCTCTATTTCAATCAAATATTTCTAAAAATCCAGAAAAAAAGCTATTTATCAAGTCAATGGACTTATGCCCACATTTAATGCTACCACTTTTAACCCAATAATAACAACAAATTGCTGGAGAGTCTGCATAAATTTCTGCTTTCCTGGATTTATGAAATGATACACATCCAAAGTGCTAGAGCAGCTCAAATAAAAATAAGACTAAAGATTGTTGATGTATTGTTTTTACATTAGTCTTTTTTTTCTAAAAAATACTTGGCATTTCAAATGGGAAATAAATGAACCATCAGCAAATGAATGGAAAATCCAGAATGAGAAAAAAATCAATACCAGCATTCCATAAAAAAAAATTAGAGTGTAGAAAGAAGAGAAAAAGAGGATGAAGAGAAATGTTTAATGTCATTGAAATAGCATATTGCTTACATGTCTAAACAGTGGAAATTTCCAGACATGTAAAATTATTTTCTATAATTTCTCACTTTTGTGTTACCAATACTTTGGATTACATCACTCACATCTGCGCACACAGTGGTTTTGGGCTGACCGCCATATTATCTCAAAACGACATTGTAATTATTCACAAGACAGGGGAGAAAGTGTCTGTTTTTCATCAGAATTTCAGAGAACAAGTTAAAGAAAACAAGGAATATAAATCTCAAGATCACAAGGGAAAATATGCAAAGGGCAACTGCAAAAAGTCCTGAGTTCTATAAAATAATTGCTTGCTTAAAAAGGAAAGCACTCTCTTGGTCTTTAAATCAAGCAGTTAAAACTATTTAATTTCCCATGTAGAACTGGTATTCCTTATGATATCCATATAAAAATCTAACTCTGGAGACTGTCAAAGAAAATATATGAGCAGATTCACCTTTAAGATCAAGCCCTGTTCCAGGCTGAGTTCTCTCAGTATTCTCTGCAGCCATAAGGAAATATTTAGCTTATAACATGTATATTTCAGAGACGAGCTATTTTGACATGCAAAAGCAGAATTTTACTTTTTTGTGTTTTGAACCTTTATAAATCTTTACTTACTACACTCATGTTTCATCTTGACATATCGCATTCATGATGTATTTCATCTGCAGTTCTCTTGAGTCTTGGTTTATGATTGTATTGATCACATATTTCTAGCCTCTCCCCCCCAAAATAAAAATAAAAATCAACAGCAAGTAAATCAAAGCTTGGAAGGTTTAACTTAAATTAGCTAGACTAAAATCCCTAATTGTAGACCAACATAAATAAAAAGAAGAGGACAAAGCCCTAGGCTTAGAGTCAAAAGACTCCAGACCTAGATCTGACATATACCAGCTGTGTGGCCATTCACACGTTATTTCATCTCTCTTTTCATCTCATCATACATGTATACACACATACATACACATATATGTTTCCATATGTTTGTATAAGCATGTGTATATATTTTAATATGCACACAAATATAGTACTTACTCTGAAGCTAATCCCCCAAATGCTTATTTTCACTATCAGGCAAGGTTTCTAGAGTGTGGATCTATGTCTCCCCTCAGGGCTCTTGGGATAGGCATAAGTTGTTGTTTCATATCTTCTAGCACTATAGCTCAGTTAGATTAAATTCACTTTTAGAAAGGGGCATTAATCCAGTAATTCAGTTGATATAAAATATCCCCCCAAAAGTCTCTGACACAATCTCTCACAAATACATTCATACTCTGGGGAAAGTGGGATGAAGTTAGAGAGTACACCGGATGGCAAAGGAATCAACTCACAGTTCCCTGAAGTTATTTTTTCTAGAGTACTCAATATATTCCATGATAAAGTTTTTCTCCATTTTTTCTTTAAGTTCTTATTTGTGCTTATTCATTTTTATAGGCATTTGTTATTCCATCTGAATGACTCCCAATTGATTTTAAAGAAACATCATAACACACATGCATAATGCAATAAACTGAATTGCTATGTTTGCTACATCTAAAAATGTATGTGTCATTATGAATTTCAAGTCCATCACGTCCATGACAGGAATTGGGTACATTTTCAGTCCTCTCAAATCTTGGTTTATCATTGCACTAATCAGAGAGGTATAGTCTTTAAACTTGTTTTTCTTCATAACATTGTTGTTATTTTAAAAATTGTTGCCCTAATTCTACCCACCTCACTATGTATCATTTCAAAAAGGATTTCCTTGTTTCTTCTGAAATTATCCATTCCCTCACATGCTTTGCAAAATGATGACCCTGGCTTCCTTTCTGTTCCTCAAACAAGACACTCCATCCTCTGACTCTGGGCATTTTCACTGGCTGTCTTCTATGTCTGGAATGTTCTTGTTTCTCACCCCTGGCTCCTAGATTCCTTGGATTCCTTCAAGTCACAGATAATATTCCAACTTCTACAAGGAGTCTTTCTCAAATCCCTCTCATACTACTGTCCTCCCTCTGTTATTATTTCCAATTTTTCCTTATATGATGTGTTTGTAAATGCTTGTTTGTATATTGGCTCCTCTTTAGATTTTGAGATCCTTGAGGGTAGTGACTTTTTTGTTTTCGTTCGTATCCTCAGTATTTGGCACAGTGCTTGACATGTTGTAGGTGCTTGATAAATATATGACTGACTGACTATACTGTTTTCCTAAAACACTTTAAACATTGTCATTTTCTCTTATGAAATCTTTGACAATCTGATATATGTGAGGTGGAGCCAGTGTTGCCTTAATTTGCATTTCTCTAACTGATTCTCTCACTTAATTCTTCTCCCAGATCCTCTGTTTGAGGAGAAAAGTCCAGGCATTCATCTCATCATTTTCCACCTAGCTGCATTTCTCTGGATTCCATTTATCATGCCCCTACTCTAGATATCTCTCCTATCCCTTTCCTCCCTCCTCCTGGTTTTCAGCTTCTTTTGTGTTTTTTTGTGAAATGTTTTCAATAAGGATGAACATGGTATCAAGGTCAGCTACCACGCTAATGGTAAATTCTTCAACTTCAAAAGGCTACAAGTCAAGACCAAAGTGGAGGGAGTGATGGTGCATGATTTTATGTTTGCAGATAATTGTGCACTCAATGCAACCTCTGAGGCTGAGATGCAACCAAATATGAATCAATTCTTTGCTGCTTGCACTAATTTTGGCCTAACAATTAGCACCAAGAAAACCCAGGTGCTCCATCAACCAGCATCACACCATACGTGTGTGGAACCATCGGTTACAGCAAATGGAGAAGTTTTGAATGCTGTGGATAAGTTCACTTACCTTGGTAGTGTACTTTCCAGGGATGTACACATTGATGAGGTTGACACATTCATTGCCAGAGCTAGCTCAGTGTTTGGGAGGCTCCAAAGGAAAGTATGGAAAAGAAGAGGTATTAGGGTGACTACCAAACTAAAGGTCTACAGAGCCATGGTGCTGGCCTTGTTGTTGTATGCCTGTGAAACCTGGACAGTCTACCAGTGCCATGCCAGGAAACTGAATTGTTTCCATTTGAATTGTCTTAGGGAAGATTCTGAAGATCACCCAGCAGGATAAGGTATCAGACACTGAGGTCCTCACTCGAACTAAACTGCCAAGCATTCAAACTGTGCTTCAGAGAGCACAACTCCAATGGGCTGGCCACGTTGTTTGAATACAAAACATATGCTTGCCAAAAAGACTATTTTGTAGAGAACTCACACAGGGCAAGTGTCCACACGGTGGTCAGAAGAAGCGATATAGGGACACTCTCAAGGTCTCTCTTAAGAACTTTGGTATTGATTGTATGACATGGGAGACAACGGCACAGGACTGCTCAGCATGGTGGGCCCATATCAGAGAAGGTGCTGTGCTCTATGAGCAAAGCAGAATTGAAACAGCTTGAAGGAAATGTAGGATGTACAAATTTAGAAAATCCACCCTGTGTTCACAGGGACAATTTGTGCCTGATCTGTGGTAGAACATTCTGAGCTCATATTGGTCTGATCAGCCACAGTCAGACACATTGAAACTTAACTTTAGCATAGTGATGTCATTTTGGTCCTCTTCGAGAATGAAGGACAATAACCAACCAACCAATATGTTGTTCTCATCCATTAGACTGTAACCTCCTTAAGAGTTTTTCTTTACATTCTTTACATTCTCAACACTTAGCACAATGCCTTGCACATAGTAGGTACTTAATAAAAGTTTATTGATCATTGACTAATTATTAGTTACTTGGAACATTTCATATGGTTTTCAAAAGCTTGGATTCTGTCTTTGAAAACTGGTTCATATTCTTTTCACGTTGACCTCTAGTTCTAAGAGTTATGAAAATTTTTCATTTATACTTTCTTGTAATATGGTATCCAAGCATTTTGGGTGGGTCACATTTTTAGGTAGGCTGATTATTCTTAGGTTATTTCTCATTGACCTTTTTCCAAGTCAGCTTCTTTTTGAATTTTGTGTTTTTTTAACAATCATATTTTGTTTTAATATTTCTTGTTGTCTTATTGAATCATTGTCTCCTGTTTGGCCCATTCTAATTTTTAAGGCATTCAGATCTTGTGTAGGCTTTCTCACCATCTCTTCTTAGATGGAAATTCTTTTTATGACTCTTTCATCCCTAGGTATTTCATTTGTTATCTCTTGATTCATTTCTTCTAGCTACTCGTCATCCTTGAGGACAGAACAATTTTTCCTCTGAAGCTTTACTTCGACTTTTTGTGAGATTACTCTTTTATTGGGGTTTACCACCTAAAAGTCTTTCATAAAATATATGCTTATAGTTTTTTTAAATATATTTTCATTTCTTCATATCAGCAGCCTCATTGTTTAGGCTGGGATCCCTGTGATGTGGTCACTTTTCAATTATTCATTTTTGAATGGCATGAACAAGCTTTGTCTAGTCCTGAATATGGTGACCAAGATTAGTTCCCTCTCCAGAAGAGGTTGTTTACCTTGTCTCTTGCTGTAGTTCTTGGTAAAGGCTATGTAGATGCTAAGCTGGGCTGGGATCACTTGGATGATTATTGGGACTTTTCCTTTACTGCGGCCAGGCTTCCAAGTGGACCTGGTACCAAGGCCTTTTTTCTTCTGCTACTTTCAGGACTCCTGGGCTTTTCCACCTCAACCTAGGAGCTTGTTCCCCATAACTTGGAGCCCTGGGCCACTCCCCTTGCTGAACAACACAGGGCCCCTCTCCTTTCAGCTCTTTCTCTTCTTGCAGGTCTTTTTTCTTGCCATTGGGCCACACCTGAACTGAGTTCTTCTTTCACAGCTGAGTTCTTGGATTATGGTTTTTCTGGACTTTTGCTAAGGGACTTGAGGCTGCTTCTAGGGTACTCCTATTGACAGAGTTCTAGGAACTGCTTCTCTGACCCTGCCTTTGCAATTTGCCCAGGACCATTTCCTGAGGCTGCCGAGCTCCAGTGCCGCCACTGTACTGGACTGTACTAAAAACACCTCTCCAGTTTCTTTCCACCTACCCCCCCCCACTTGTCTATTCCAAGTTTTCTACATGATTCCAGTCATTCTTCCATGTATCACTGGGCTTGGTAAAAGAATATACATGTGATTCTCAGTATTTTTAATTAGTGAATTTTAAGATTTACTTGGGTGTTTGTGGTCGAATTGGTCTCTTAGGGGTCTTAACATTCCTTTATCTTTCTTCCTCTACTGTTCTTGTAAAGTCTTTAATCTGCCTTTCCTTGTGTTTCCTACTCCTTCTGTGGGGCTTGACTGAAAGAATTCTAAATGAAAAAAATCTGGATTAATTGTTCTCACCTGACAAAGGTGTCAAGCACCATCTTGCCACTTTTTTCCCACTTTGGAGGAGGGGAAATTGATTGGTAGAATCATTTGAATCTCATCTTTACAACTACTATTCCTGTTGTTGATGCCACTACTTGTCTTAAATTCACACTGAGAAATAATTTTAACTTTTTCTAGTTTGCTACCTGTAGCTGTGGATTATATTAGAAATATGTTGTATTCGATATAAATCAGCTGACTTACTTATATTTATATTCCATTAGTCCAACAGCATCATAATTATGTTGTGCCAAGTACTATGCTATAATACAGATCCAATCAGCAAAAAAATTCTATAACCCATCCATGACTACATAAAGTGTATGTACTCTGTGCTGAGAGCATGACAACCTCATAATTCATTCCTAGTTTGAATTTTATATCTAGTCATATGCTGTGGTCATGGTAGTTTTCTCATATACTAAGAAGAATATGGAGGCAACACCTAGAATTCTTAGACTTCTGAAATGGATTATAGACAATTAGCGTTTACTGGTTTCCAAAGTGAATATGCCCCAACTTTAAGAAGCAATGGTCATACTAGTTTTTTGAATTTGTGACAAAGATAACAAACAATCTGTTTCCCAGGTTCTGGGGAAATAATATTTCATGGCATATGATAAAGGGTAAAGACCCTCACCCCCCCAAAGTGTCATGTTATGACCGAAAAAGAAAAATAAGGTGGAACTAGAAATTATATTTGGCATGGATGGAAAGAATAGTGATTTTTAAAAATCAAGAATAATCTCAACTGTACAATTACTATAATGGTTCTATTTTTTCCTACAAAATATAACTTAACCCTAGTTCTGGTGCCTAACCAAATACTATGCCAGCAAATTATAAATTCTGGGAGCTACTGTTAAACTAGAAGGACTTATTATATAATAACAATAGCAAACTATGCCTTTTGTTCAAGGACTAATTTCACTAAATTCACAGAGCCTTGTCACCAAAACTTAGGCCACTTGGATATTTTTTAACTTCAGTAATTGCGAAGACTGTCTCTACAATGGAGTAAAGTGTGTTGGTGAAGAAGGCACCTCAACTAAGAAAATAATGTATCTATTGAAGTGTTGACATGTATGTTACTTTTTAATTTACTATAGGGAATGACCACTGAAGGAGAGAAGAAAAGGGATTGATAGGAAAGGAAATCCAAGTTAAGGATGGTAATGAAAAAAGCAGCCCTAAATGAGTTTGTTGCTATGACCCAGACAAATTATATGACAGGATAGTAAAATAATTTATGGGATGTTATTACTAAATTACTTCTGCTGGGTATTGAGGATATATGGGTAGCAAGAAGGGTTTTATAGAACTGGAAATGGGCATGTCCTGATTTTCAAAAGGAAAACAAAATATGTTCTACATAGATGTCCTGGAGAGATCAATGTAGGTTCCTTTCAAAAATTCAAGAACAGATTGCTAAAGATATGATACTTGAACACAGGAAAAGGAAGGTCAATAAATATTCATGCCAGTCTATCATAAGTTATTTTTCTGACAGTCTCTAGATCAGCAGACCAAGAGAATTCTATAGACATAGCATATCCAGACTGCAGCAAAGAATTTGGTAAATTGCCTGATGATATTCTTTTAAAGGATATGGAGAAATATGGGCCAGATAGTAACTAGATTTGGTTAGCAAAGAAATTCAAAGAATACTAAATAAGGGATTATTATCAACCAGAGAGAGAGAGATCTTTAATGTAGTACTCATGAGTTCTGCCTTTGACTTTGTTCTATTTAATAATTTTTGTCCATTACTTGATGAAGAAATAGATTATTTACAGATGACTCAACTACCATCTTCAAACTAAAGAGGGGCAGATAAATAACTAATAAATTGGATGATATTATCAGGGTTAATAAAGATCTCAATAGATTAGAACAGTTGACTAAAGATAACAAGGTGAAATTTCATAGGAATAAATTGAAATGTGTGCTTTGGAGTTCAAGTAGAAGATGAAAGAGATGGAACTGGAAAGCAATTCATGTGATATTGATCTGGGAATTTGTGTGGGTTTGCAAGCTCTTTTTGGAAAAAAAATGTAATTAGTCTTTCCAAAAACAAAGGCTAATGTAAACTTGGAATGGTATTATCATAGAGTCAAAAGCAAACAAAATGAAACTAAAGTGAAATGACTGTACTTTTTATTGATGAACTGGAATAAATTGTGGTACACTTGGAGAATAATAGACCTTAAACCATGCCATTAGGGCTAGTGATTGACATAACTAGGAATGTTTAGGTTTTTTATTATTATTACTTTTTTATTTTTAGTTTACAACACTCAGTTCCACAGGTTTTTGAGTTTCAAATTTTCTCTCCTCCCTCTCCTTTCCATCCCCCCCACCCAAGATGGCATGTAATCTGATGTAGGTTCTACATACACCTTCTCCTTCAACTTATTTATGTAATAGTCCAGTCATAAAGAAGAATTTTAACCAATGGAATGAATCATGAGAAAGAAGTGAAACCAAAAAAGGAGAAGAAAAAGAGAGAATAAATAGTTTGCCTCAATCTGCATTTAGACTCCATAATTCTTTCTCTGGATGTGCATAGCTTTTTCCATCATGAGTCTTTTGGAGCTGTCTTTGAACCTTGCATTGATGAGAAGAGCCAAGTCTATCAAAGTTAGTCCTTACAGATACCGTGTGTCTGTAATCATTTATAATGTTCTCCTGGTTCTGCTCCCCTCACTCAGCATCAGTTCATGTAAGTCTTTCCAAGTTATAATGAAGTCCATCTGCTCCTCATTTCTTATAGCACAATAGTATTCCATTACATTCATATACCACAATTTGTTTAGCCATTCCCCAATTGATGGGCATCCCCTTGATTTCCAATTCTTTGTTACCACAGAAAGAGCTGCTATACATATTTTTGTATGTACTGGTCCATTTCTCACTTGTGTAATCTCTTTGGGATACAGCCCTAGAAGTGGTATTGCTGGTTCAAAGATTTAGGGAAAATAGCACAAGCTCATTAGACAAAGTGCTTTCACCAGATGAGATGAGGAGATGCATAGATTGAAACAACTGGAATGACTGGCGAATATTCAGGTTTGCAGCTCCTGCATCCAAAGGAATTCTATTAGCCTCTGAATTGAATCTTAGCTTGCTTGCTCAAGATTAAAATGGTCCAAGGTAATGAATCTGCATAGCCTAAGATTGGCCCATTTGGAAAATATTTAAATTTCCTTGGATTAGGCAATATGGCACAGTAGAAAGATCAATGAGTTTGAAATACAAGGAATTGATTTCAAAATTCTGGCTCTGCCATTAACTTCTCTTGTGGCCTTGTCAATTTACCTTATAGAACCTCAGTTTCCTCACCTGTAAAATGTAGGAATTAGAAGAGATGGTCTCTCAGGTTCCTTCCATCTCTAAATCTGCCATATCAATGATGTACTTTAGTGTAAAATTTCATTAAATAAAATTTTGGTAAATAAAATTCATTAAATAATATTCCAGCATAAATTAATCATTAATGCTACATGCCACCTATCAGTCAGAAAGAGGGTCAACTTCCTGGGAATAATACATTTGTGGTTTTATTTCATTAAATCATTTTAAATATGTTGTCCCAGTAATGCCACATAGTTTCAAGTCTTTAAATACCACAGTTTTTGAAAAAATAAAATAAAATTCATTCAAGTGACCCAAGGGTGAATGAGAACTATGTGGCAGATAAAAGTAGTTTGTAACACAGTTCCAGAGATTCCTCATCATAGAAGGAAAAGCAAGGAAATCTATGACCCACCAAGGAGATGTTTTAGCCATATTACAGGAGAATAACATGGACAACCACAGAGTTACACTGATACTCACAAAATATGAAAAGACCTCCAACACAGAGAGCCCTTTGGAAGATCTATCAGGTATTACACACAAGAATTACACAGGTTGAAAGGGTCAGATTGGTTTTGATCCACACTGAAGAATGAAAGCCACCCCCCATCCTCACCCCCCAACCCCCCCCCACTTCAATGGGATCACAGATGTTGCCAATAAACAGAAGTATGGAAATACATTGTAGTAAGATCTTTACGACTAGAGCTTTAAAGCAAGGTGTGGGATAATAAAGCCAAAGATGTTGTAACCAGGAATCTTGATGAGGATGACAGTTGAAATACACGGTCCCTTCCAAATCTAAGATCATGTGATCCACATTCTATGCATTTGTTAGCACTATAACCATACAAATTTCACATTATTTCTATGAACAGTCAAAAAAATCATTATCACTAAAATACCATCAATATTATGAGGAAGCTAAAAAGTTACATTCGGTTTATACTGTTCAACCAGAATTCTCCTCTAAAATCACAAAAAAAGTTCAAAGTTAACACACTGTGCTTTTTAACGTAAGAAAAAGAGTGCCAATGCCAAATGTCATCTTGAAAATTCACTTTAATTTGGCCATTGCAAAGA